>NC_079205.1:39343055-39696326 GCF_026745355.1 Beta vulgaris subsp. vulgaris
AACCAACCACAACTCTTAATCAAGGTAACTTTCAAATTAGAGTATGAAAAGTTCAAGTTTACCTCAAAGCAGGAAGAACAATGCAATTGATTGACTAACCAAGTAAGAACAACACCCCAAGTGCACTCCTTTGCTCCTTAATAACCACCAACTCCAAGAATCAAAAACCCCCCAAATTTTAGGGTTTTCAATGGATTTTGTAAATAGAAAAGAAAAGTGGAGATTTTGGAAGATGATTGAGTGGGAAATGATATGAGTGAGGAAAAAGGATTGAATGAGTGAAAGAGAGGAATATGAGTGAAGGAATTGAAGGGAGTCGTAAGGGCATGAGTAGTTGTGAGAAAAGAGAGAGAGAGGGTCGAAAATTGTGGAAGGAGGAAAGAAGCGTAAAGGGCGAAAGAAAGACAATACCTAGCGGAAATACGCAGCTCCGCGACCGCGGCGAAATGGTCCGCGCCCGCGGTGAAGTCGCGGAGTTGCTCTCGGCAATTTCTCTTCTCTTTTTTTTAAAAAAAAATCGAAGGGAGTGGTGATGAAACCCACCCCTTTCAGCTCTCTTGTTTTGCTTCAAAGGTTCTCCTACACAAAAATCAAAACACCAAAACCACACAAAAACAAAACATAACAACTTATCTCCAAATAAAATATATACAAAACACGGGTTGCCTCCCGAGAAGCGCTTAGTTTAAAGTCGAAAGCTCGACATCATGCAATCACAAAAGCTTTACCTCACATCAAACACATCATGAACACTAGGATTAACCACATCAATAGAGTAGATAGAGTGATCCTCGTTACATCCCATGGCATCATGCATTTTAAACTCAACGTTTTGACCATCAAACTGCATGATCAAAGAACCGGTGCCACAATCGATCCTAGCATTAGCCGTTTTCAAGAACGGCCTCCCTAAAAGAATAGGGGCGGAATGCCTATCATGCTCCATGTTAATTACATAAAAATCAGCAGGAAAAGTCATCTTATCAACTTCCACTAGAACATCTTTCAATACCCTCTAGGAATGGAAGTGGACCATCCGCTAATTGTATGACAACATTAGTAGGAAGCAATTCACCAAGTTCTACGGACTCATATAAGGAATAAGGAAGCACATTAATGGAGGCTCCCAAATCTAGCATAGCCCTATCAATCTTTGTGTTACCAAGGGTGATAGGTATAGTGAACATGCCCGGATCATTGCATTTTTTTGGCATTCTCTTTTGAAAAACGGCGGAAACATGTTCACTAACCTTCACCTTTTGCTTCCCTTTTAAATTTTCTTCTTTTTGATGGAACAAATTTCCTTCAACCACTTAGCATACAAAGGCACATCTTTTATCAATTTTAACAAAGGAATATTTACGACACATTGACTAAATGTTTCATAAATATCCTTAGAAGATTCAAGCTTACGATTGTCCTTTAATGCTTCGGGAAATGGGGGTACCGGTTTAAATCCGGAAAAGATTTTACCTCTTGGTGAGAGCTAGGACTCACCAATTTCTCAACTTCTTTTGATGGGACTAGAACCTCTACCTCCTCGTCCTTTGTTACAATCTCCTTCATAACCTTGCTGCTAGGCTCTAGATCCACCAACTCTTTGCCACTCCTCAAAGTCATGGCACTCACATTCTCTTGGATTCACCTCGGTTTGAGATGGTAGCTTCCCCGAACTTTGGGCCTCAAGTTTATTCACGACACTAGACATTTGGCCCACTTGTGTTTCCAAATTGTGAATGCTAGACCTTGTCTCCTGTTGAAATTGCACCATGTTGGACTGCATAGTAGTCACATTTTGAGCCAAGGCCTTGATCATATCCTCGGTGGACATTGAGTTGGAGCTAGAGGATTTCCCTTGAGCTTGATATGGTGCTATGTAAGGAGGAGGGTTATGATTTTGTTGAAAATTCGGATTTCCTTGAAGAGTTGGATTCCCTTGCTTGTAACTCAAGGCCGGATGATCTCTCCATCCGGGATTGTAAGAATTTGAGAATGGATCATACTTCCTTTGTCCTTGATATCCCACGGCATTCACCTCTCGGGTTTCCTCTTGCAAAGTCGGACAAGAATCGGTTGGATGATTGTGTTGGAACAAATACCACAAGCCTTCACTTGTTGTTGATTGCACTCACCAAAAATTGCCGGAACATGCCCTTAAGGTCGGACACTTCCGACTCCAAAGATGATTTAGAACTTGCCGCTTTAACTCCCCTAGTGGTATTTCTCTTAGAATAAGTGCGGGAACTTTCAGCAAACTCACTTATGAGCTCCATGGCTTGTTGTGGTGTCTTATTATCAATGTTACCCCCACAAGCAGCATTAACCATCCTTCTCTCATCAGGAAGGAGCCCACCAACTAAGTATAACACAAGATCTTTCTCGGCAAAACCATGATAGGGAAACAAGCAATGAGCCTCTTAAACCTCTCTAAGTAGTCATAAAGGATCTCATCATAACCTTGCTCGATGTTGCTAATGGCCCTCTTAAGCTCATTCAACTTGCTTGAAGGAAAGAACTTCTCCAAGAAAGCTTGTTTCATCCCCCTCCATGTGTCGATACTGTTGGGGCTCAAATGATGGAACCAATCATTAGCCTTATCCTTCAATGAAAAAGGAAAGGCCCGCAGTTTGATTTGATCCTCCGTAACACCCCTTGGCTGCATACTAGTACAAACAGCATGGAATTCAGCAAGATGTTTGATTGGATCCTCCCCATTTAAACCATGGAAGCTTGGCAGTAGATGAACAAGACCCGACTTCAGCTCAAAAGTAACATTCTCCCCAAACTCTGGATATTGAATGGCCAATGGTGCTTGGTCCAGATTAGGAGCAGAAAGCTCCCTCAATGTCGGATCAGCTCTAGGCGGCATCTCTTCTTCCTCAATACCAATGTAGAAAGGTAACTCACGGAAATGACCCCGAATCTCCTTCCTCAACCTATAAAGTGTCCTTTCGATCTCTGAGTCAAACAACAAAGATCCAATATGAGAAGCACGGGTGTGAACCATAAGACGGGTTCACACACCAACAATAAAAGTAAACAAACACACAAATAACAACCCAAACTTGCTGCCTTCCCCGGCAACGGCGCCAAATTTGGCAAGGCCTAAGTCGTATCGGCTAACGTGCAAATAAATCAATACTACCCTACACAAACGTAGTATAAGGAAGTAAGGTTCGAATCCACGGAGAAGGTAGGTTTGGCTTGACTAGACGTGCGCTATGGTAACAATGGGGGGGTTTTGAGGAATGAAAATTAAACAAACAAGGCAAAAACAAGGAAAATCAAATAATAAACGAGATCTTGGCAATCAATCTTCACAACCAATTCAACCCTTGATCATTGAGCAATTCAACACCTAAGTTACTTGAACGCCCTATTGTGAATCATAAGATTCAATCTCCCCTAACGTAGTGGTAAGACTAAGCGAGCGGTCTAATCTTACCCTTAATGGCATAACAACCTAGTCCAAGCGTTCTAGATTCAATTAAGCAATTAGATAACAACTAGGGAGATTCCAATAGGGTAATCTAGCATTCACACAAGCGGTCGAATGCGAAATTATATGATGATTCTTCTTATACTCAATCATCCACGAGCGTGCAATAATTGGGCATAAACTACAACCCTAGATAATCTCAAAGCAGACAATTATCTAGATAGTAGAGATTGCAATAAGCAAGAAGTTAATTGATCAAGTTAACTTAAGCACAAAAACAATCAAACATGAAGAACATGAAGAATCATCAACATTCAAGCAAATTAAAAGAAGAATTGAACTCACAAGTTGATTAAAATGGTTGATTCGATTGATACACCAAGATGGAAGATTAGCTTTCCATAATATAAAGGATTACAATATTTTCTTTGAGTTCTCTCTCAAACATATGAAAAACGATACCAAACACAAAGGACGAAATGTTCCTTTAATCAGCAAAACAGGAGAAGACGAAAAGTCGAAATCCACGTTGCAGGGCTCCGCGACCGCGGAGGAAATCGCCGCGACCGCGGAGGGGGTCCGCGACCGCGGTGAGGTCGCGGAGATGCTCACGGCAAATTCCTTTGATTTCCTCCGAAATTCGTCGCGACCGCGGTCATGTGCTCCGTGACCGCGGAGGCTGCCGGTACATCTTCCTTCTTCTTTCCTTGGATGCTTCCTCATTTGATTAACACTCCTTCCCATCTTGTTTCCTTGCCACTTAAATGCACTTTGATGACTAATTCCACTTGTACACTTGACTTTGTGACTTGGCATTTTCTTCAATAGCAAATTGTGCCCATTGAACCCTCTCACCAACATAATAAATAAACCAAATACCAATTGTTGAGAAAGAGTTGAAAATCATACCAAAATATGTTCAAGTCCACACAAAAATAGCCAAATAAGTACTGAAAAATGCCATATGAACATGGCATATCAATATATTACACATACACACTAATTAAATCACTAATTACATACTAGGGATGGCAATCCAGTCCGAATTCGACCCTAGTCCGCTCCGATCCGAAGGAAAAAATCCGAGTTGACTCCGACAAAAAAGTAATCCGACTCCGACTCCGTTTAAAAAATCCGACTCCGAGTCGAAGGAGGGTCGGAGTCGGATCTCATAAAATAATCCGACATCCGAATCCGACTCCGACTTTGAGTCAATCAATCCTTTTTTCTTATCTATATAATGTATTATTTATGTATAATCTGACTTCGACTTTCAGCCAATTGTATTATATAAGATTCTCCCATAGAAAAAATGATTGTTAAAAATAATAGTAATAATCATATTATTTATACTATATAAGATTTCTATATGATGACTAGAATAAATTGTAATGATTAAATTATTGTATTATAGAAGACTATTCTATTATAAAAAATTGGAAGAAAAATAAGTCGGATCAGGTTTGGAGTCGGATGTTAAAATATTAAGTCGGATGTCCGGATTTTAAGTCGGGTCGGATCTCGGAGTCGGATTTTCGAATTTTAAGTCGGGTCGGAGTCGGAGTTGGACTCAGATTTAAAATCCGACTTTCTATAGGGTCGGAGTCGGATTATGCATAATCCGGTCCAAATCCGACCCGTTGCCATTCCTATTACACACTGATCTCAATCTTAATTAAGAAACACTCTTTCCTTACCATAATAACACCTGAACTTAATGCTAAATCATCATATAATTTCCACCGCCTTCCACCAAAATACGTATACGAAACAAAACGAAAAATCAGAAACATACATCCCAAACTAAAACAAAAAATACACACTGGCATACAACTAAAAATTCAGTGAAATACATCCACATTAATTCCAAACTAAAAAAAATACAATCTACATACAAAAATTGCAAAATATGGAATAAACGAAAAAATCTAAAAAAATAAAAGACCTAAAAAAATGAAAAAAAAAGAAAAAAACTGATATGAAAATCAATGAAAACAAACCTTGATCTAAAAAATGAAAAAAAAGGAAAAAACGGAAATCAAAATTAACGAAAACAAACCTAGATTTAAAAAAACAAAAAAAAAGGAAAAAAATATGAAATGAAAATTAACAAAAATAAACCTGGATCTAAAAAAACTCAAAAATACAATCTACATACAAAACAAAAACTCAAACCCATGGAAGATATTTAACAAGACCGCTGAATGCCGCTGAACTCGTCGCCTCCTTCACCGACTCTTCCGATTGTATTTGCGAAGAAGGAGATGCATCATTGGCGGTTAAAGTTGAAGTTGGAGCATCAAATGGACTCAAAATTATCAATTTTGCACCTGAAGGAAGAGATGCATCAATCCCGCCTTCATTCTCTTATTTTGCACCTGAATCAATAAATACGATGCTCGCCTGCAAAATCTCAAGTGGCAACTCAAAATCAAGAAATTATTCTCTAGTTTTGTTTGGTCTAGGGTTATGGAGACTTAAAATCAAGAGGAGTTAGAGAGATTTAGAGGGTTAGGAGAAAAAAAAGGGCGAGTGAGAGAGTGAGAAATGAGGGATTTAGTTTTGGCTAAGGGTTTCGTGGGTTAGGGGGAAGTGTTGTGGTATTTGAGAATGAGAGGATGTTAGGGTTAATGAGAGAGAGAGGCGTGAAATGGAGATGAAGGAGCTGGTGAAAACGCGGGTTTTAATTCAGTGAGAAATGGGTAGGTTCTAGTTTGGGGGGCTTTTATATTAAACGGGAAATGGGCTATGCAATTGAGGGAAATGGGCTGGTGAAGGGACTAGTGAGGACACGGGTTTTGTTTTAGAAAAAAAAGGGAAAATCTTATGCGGTCCTAGAAACCGCATTAGATTATAAAAAAACGCATCAGTTTTTTAATCTGATGCAGTCCACAAGAGGACCACATCAAATTTTCCTTCCAGCTTTCCTTCTCATTTTTTTTAATTGATTCTCTGATGCAATTTTGTAAAAATCGCATCTGTTACTAAGTGACGGATGAGGTTCAATTTGGATTGTTTTGAGGAAAAGTATGGTGCAGGAACAATGTCAAACTGTATATGTGCGGTTCAGTTTGAGTTACTTCCCACACCGCACCAACCCAACCGACAAATAGTTCTAAACGACACTGTCAAATCAGGCAGAGTACAAAATATAGATGGAGTGCCTATTAGCTTATAATATAATTACTACTAGTAATATTATAGCTATACTACATAGTGTGAATATTGTAAGTAGCGTTAAAATTCAAGTGAGAACACTAAAAGAATCCAGAGAAATTACCTAACGTTCTGTTACCTAACTCACTTGGAATATTGAAATCAAAATTTTAAAAATTTGACCATGCAATCATGTTTACATTAGTTATTATTATACATAAAAACTAAATTTAGAATAACAATTTCCAATCAAGTCTAATAAACTTTAATGAAATTAGAGCCAATCATGTCTAATAATCTCAATTCAGATCTAATATGACTAGAAAATTTCAAGTGAAAAATAAATGATTCTCAATTTGCCGCGCATCAGGCTCATAGCTTCAAGGCCAAGTCACGGGATCAAACTCCGAGAGTCTTTATGAGTGAGATTCTCATTACCATCCCCCTCCACTCTCATTTTATTGAGTTGATTTGCGAAATGAGTTTAACCTACAAAACTGATTGATACATCTTCGAGATATGTCAATTTAGTAAGCTCTTTTTTCTTTTCTAAGTACTAAAAAAAATTGAAATAATGACTAGATACGATAAAGATTTGTTTTAGTACAAGGATTCTTTTGCAAGTGATCAAATTGTATTTGAATTATTTATTTTTTTCCCATACTTCATGTTCTTCAACCTTTATTTATTTTGTCTCAACGAAATTTTCTAATTAAACAAAGGACAACTAAATTTGAGACAAAGGTTTTAGCAACTACAAGTATGAGACAAGAGGTAAGAATCAAAGATTATCATGGACTCCAATCTGGAGGATGTCATCCTATATTTTACAGCATTATATTACTTCTTGTTTCCTTTTATCTTCACATCATAATATCCCTAATCAAGTATCTTAAAGCATACAAGTAGACCTGGTTATTGGACGGGTCGGGTCAGGGTCAATGCGGGTCGGAAGCGGGTCGGGTCATAAGAGGGTCGCCTCATAAAAGGTCGGTAGCAGGCCTGGCCAAATGGGTAGAGGGCTTATAGCGGGCCGATAATGGGCGGGTCGGTAAACGAGCAAGAAAAACAAGGAACAAAAAGAGCCAAAAGTAAGTATAAATGAATGCGAATCCGAATATGTAATTGTTTTTACAAAACTTATTTTATTTTTTAAAATTATTGGATTTCTTTGTTGACCCTATAATGACCCTATTCAATAATGACCCTGTCCAATAAAACCATGTCCAATAAAAGCCCTGTAAAATTAACCCTAACCCTTTAACCATTGGGCTACCCTGTCCAATAACCACGTCTACATACAAGTAACTACAAAAATATCACAAAATTATTGCAGCCCTAAAAAAATAAAAATAGAAAACAACGAAACAACAAGATCATCCAAACTAATTAACATAAAAGAAATCATAAACAACTGAAAACAAAATCTACTTACTTTAAGATACTCAAGTATCCACTAATTATGCATCTTTCTTGAGCAAACTTTCACCATCAAACCAAGTGTCTTTATCCCTCGTGTCCGCTACATTTGAGATGTTGGAATTCAATCACTTGGAATATTATGATGAAGTTGGAGTAGAAATTGAGGTTTACTATGGTTGGGAAGAAGGCCTAAATTCTCCTACAAAGATTCTGCGTCTTCAGCTACAACAAGAACCGATCCCTTGCTGCCGTTTCGTGTTTCAACGCCAAGTAGTGGGTTGTATTTTCTTGGGTATGATGTTCTTGATCATATGTTTAATATACTCGAGTTTGTACGTTATTTCGATGCCAATTTTTGTAATTCTTTTCCTGAGACATCGGTAGCGACGAGACTAAGGGATCGATTTCAGAACGGGTATGGAATAAGGGCTACTAATGTTTATACCCCTCGTAAGATTATACATGGTTTGCAGTTGAAGATGGATAAGTTTGGTAGTCGACGGAATGTTGTCAAATTATTTCTGGGTCTAGTTTTACACTTTGACAGAGACTTTCATGGCAAAACGATTATAGTTCATGGCAAAACGATTATAGATCATCCGGCAGTAAAGAAATATAATCTTTTTGCCATGACAAATAAAAAACTAGTTACAAAAGATCAAAAAGTAAAATAAAAAGCAAAAATAACAAAACAACTATTACAACTTAATGACTCATTACAAAAATTATAATAAAAACAAAAAATAAGAAACTGAACTAAAAAACGAAAAAAATAAAAAAAAAATCCTAAAACGAAAAATCTACCAACACTAAAACGAGAAATCACAAATAGATCTTAAAAAAAAAGAAGAGAAAAACGAAAAAAAAAAGAAAACGAAAAACTGAAACGAAAATTTTAAAAAACAGATCTCCGGTGGTCAGAAACGAACAAAGGACTACTGGATTTCGCAGTGCTCGCATCAACGGCTCACATCAACCACCGGATTTCGATGAACGAAGAGGAGAGTGAACGACGAGGAGAGTGAACGGCTCGCATCAATGGCTCGCATCTGTCTCTCATTGATGGCGACGAACAACGAGGAGAATGAACGAAAAGGGTGGCGACGGTGTTGATGATGAGAGGGTAACGACGAACGAGGGAGGAAGCAAAGCCGGTGGATTTGTTACGACAAACGACGAGATTGAGATGTTCGGCTATTTTATTTCGTGGGTAGGAGAGAGGCCAGAGACAAGAAGAGGGTAGGAGAGAGGAGATCAGAGAGAGGAGATGAGAGAGGAGATCAGAGAGAGGAGATGAGAGAGCTTCAGAATCAGGGATGACCGGAGGAGAGAATACATTAGGGACTGGTGAGAGAGGCTGTTGAAAGGCGTGTTTGAGTGTGAGAGTATGAGAGAGGCATTATATGCGAAACCCTAAATTTTTTTAAATACTTTTTAATAATATTGCTGCGGTTTTGTCAAAAACCGCAGCAATACATTAAAATATTATTTTTTTAATATTATTTTAATATATTGCTACGGTTTTTGACAAAACCGCAGCAGTATATCTAGTCAAATGGTCAATATTTTTTTCAAAAATTTTCCATTGATAAACCGCAGCAATATCTTTATTTTATATTTTACCTTTTATTTTTACGTGATATATTGCTGCGTATGGGTAAAACCGTAACAATACCACCGCAGCAATAAACAATTATTCTACTAGTGGCCCCGGGAAACCAATAGAGCCCGCAACAGTATAACCGTCCTCTACCTCCTTACCTGAGACACTAGGAGCAAGGAGCTCCACATTTTAGGCCGCAAGGACAAGTACAAGGACTGAGTACCAACATGTCAACTGAAGACATGATGAATGCTTTAACTAAAAATGTGCCTAACATGCAGGGAAATATGGTTCAGTTTCAGGAGGAGACCCGATCGAGCATCAAGAATTTGGAGCAACAAATGAGTCAGGTCTCTGGAGCAGTGAGCCGGTTAGAGGCTCAAGATACGGGAAAGCTACCGTCTCAAACGGAGCTTAACCCGAAACAGAATGCAAGTGCAATCACTTTGAGGAGCGAAAAGAGAATAAAAAGGAAGAGATAAAGAGGTCGAGGAGGAGGTTGTTGTTTATGAGACAGAACCCGAGCCAGAGCCAGAGGCAGAACCTGAGCCTTACACATCTCTCGTGAGAAGCCCAAGAAATCAACACCTCCACCACTTTACGAGCCAGCTCCTCCTTCCCAGAAGCACTACGAGACAATCGAAAAAAGGAGTGTGATCGTGACATTCACGAGACTTTTCGTAAATGTGAGGTAAATATTCCCCTTTTGGATGCTTTGAAGCAAAGTCCTAGTTATTATATATTTCTTAAGGAAATGTGTACTACAAAAAGGAAACAAAGGTTAAGGGGAGCCCAAAAGGTAAAGGTTAGCGAGCATGTCTCTGCCATTTTTTAAAAGGCACTACCTCCGAAGTGCAAGTCAAATGAACATATGTATATCTCTAGTTGGTACATGTTCATTAGTATTGATGCTTTTGTACATAATGTAGTCTTTTATATTCATAGTGGGTATGATTCTCTTATTACGGATGTGTATAAATATGCATGTACTAATTTTAGAATCTCGTAGAGTAGCTTCCAGTGTGCGGCGACACTGTGTTACAGACAATCCTTATCGCTAGCATCGGCAATGGTAGCATTGGTTGATCGGGCGGCGGCTCTGTGTCAAAGACAGTCCTCATCGGTAGCATCGTCCATGGCGGCATTGGTTGACCGGGTCGCGACATTGTGTCAGAGACAGTCCTCATCGATAACGTCAGCAATGACGACATTGGTTGATCGGGCGCCGTCACTCTATCAGAGACAGTCCTTATCGGTAGCGTCGGCGATGGCGACATTGGGTTGATCGGGGGACGACACTGTATTAGAGACAGTCTTCATCGATAGCGTCGGAGATGGCGGCATTGGCTTATCGCGTGGCAGCATTTTGTTGGAGACAGTCCTTATCGATAGCGTTGGCGATGGCGGCATTGGTTGATCGGGAGGCGGCACTGTATTAGAGACAATCTTCATCGATAGCGTCGGCGATGGTGGCATTGGTTGATCGGGCGGAGGCATTGTGTCTGAGACAGTCCTTATCCATAACATCGGCGATGGCGGCATTGGTTGATCACGTGGCGACACTGTGTTAGAGACAATCCTCTCGGTAGCGTCAGCGATGGCGACATTGGTTGATACTGAGACGGCGACGAAGACGGCCAAAATAAATTCGTCAAATTGCGACATACGGGTGACCTCCTTACCTATTATGAAATCGTCACCCACAAACCAATATTTTCAATCAGATTTATCAAGAAATTTATTCACCGTTAATATATACTGTATAATTACATATATTTATAATATTAATTAACCCGGAAAACAGACAAGTCAATCAAGAAAAAAAAACTAAATTCAAAATGGAGTTCAATTAAAGAAAAAGTATCCTTGAACGTCGGCGAGGAAGGGGAGGACGACCAGTATACAGGGAGGAGAGAGGCGTTGGTTCATCACAGCACATTGGTGTTGGTGTAGGAGGAGGAGAAGACGACAAACAAGAAACATATGTAGATTGTAGAGGGACCCGATACATATACTAAATTCTAACCACTAGGCTAAGTTATATTTAGTGTTATTATCGTAAAGTATTATATTAATAAATGAAATTTTTTCTTACCTGGGGCATAGCCCGGGCCTAATAACTAGTTATATAAACAATCTGGTCCCCCAAGTAGCTGGTAACTATAGATTGACAGAAGATGATACCCCGGGCTGCGTATTATTTTAACAAAATTATGAGAAAATCAATTATTAGTCATTACTAGTTGTAATTTTTTTTCAATTTAGCCAGTTGAATCTTACACGTGCTAATATAGATTATTGACCATTTATACATTAAACTATGAACAAGTAAAATTATACAAAATGAATTGGAAAATATTTTTTGAGATGAATCTAATAAGCTTTCACTATGATTATATTTTTACCTTTCATATATATACTTCATCACAATACAAATAGTTACAAATTATTAATTGGGTAGATTAACAAAATTACGAGAAAACTATTTTTGTCTTTGATGGTGAGATGGGGTGAAAATGAATATTGTTTGGGGGTAATTGAAGACAAATTTTCTAAATTATTTATTCTATAGTATGGGCCAGGTTAATATAAGTTTTTTTACATTGATAACAGGCCAAATGAATACATGTATATCGATAACAAGTGAAATGAATATATGTATACCTCTAGTTGGTACATATTTATTGGTATTGATATTTATGTACATAATGTAGTCTATTATATTCATAGTGGGTATGATTTTCTTATTACGGACGTGTATAACTATGCATGTACTAATTTTAATACCTCGTAGAGTAGCTGCCTAGGTCTCAGTTTCTTGCATCTTCACTAAAAATTTGCTTTTATCTTAATTACACTTTCGAGTTTATCCTGAACTCCACAATTTCCTGCAACATTTACTAAAAAATGAAAATAAAAATACCGAAAATCAAATATTTCGAACAAAATAAGAAAGAATTATGACCCAAAATTAATTAAGTCGAACAAAAATACAAATTTCGAACTTATTTCTAAAACTTTGAAATCTTGAAACCTTCAAACGTGTTTCGAAAAATGATTTAAACAGAACGAATAAGTAGGAGCTTGTTTTCAATGAAATTCATTTTAAGTAACTAGGCGTCTAAAAATTTAAAGTTGGCACGAAAGGTTAATAAAACCTAAAGCTCCAAGATACTACTTTGTAACATCCCGACATTTCTATATTTTCTAAAATACCTTTTTAATATAAAATTTAGAGAATCATCAAAGCATTATCGCCCGAGTAATAACGTACCGGCTTATCAAGAATATTGCAGCAGAAATAATGATAATAAATAACTTTGAAAATAAAACATAGTCAGCCAAAAGTCAACTCCAAAAGTCAAACCAAAGTCAAACCAACATAAAATCAAAACTCAACTATAAAAGTAAAAAGTCAACTATGATATAAAAGTCAACACAAGCTCTCCATGACTTCCTGAACCCATGATGCATCATCTTCAAACCTGAAATGGACGATGCTCTATTGATCTCGAGAGATTGCTCACCATATGGGTCATCACAGGATCATTAAGGCATAGTTATGATCAACATATACACACAAAGCACGTAATCAACAAAGCTAAGTACAAAGTACTAAATACTAAATAAATATAAAACCTAACATGATACTAAAAATTTGGAAAAATGTCAAACCGTATATTTGCAGTTCAGTTTGAGTTACTTCCCACACCGCACCAACCCAACCGACAAACAGTTCTAAACGGCACTGTCAAATTAGGCAGAGTACTAAATATAGATGCAGTGCCTATTAGCTTATAATATAATTACTACTAGTAATATTATAACTATACTACATAGTGTGAATACTGTAAGTAGCGTTAAAATTCAAGTGAGAACACTAAAAGAATCTAGAGAAATTACTTAACGTTCTTTTACCTAACTCACTTGGAATATTCAAATCAAAATTTTAAAAATTTGACCATGCATTCATGTTTACATTAGTTATTATTATACATAAAAACTAAATTTAGAATAACAAGTTCCAATTAAGTCTAACAAACTTTAATTAAATTTGAGTCAATCATGTCTAATACGCTCAATTCAGATCTAATATGATAAGAAAATTTCAAGCGAAAATAAATGATTCTCAATCTGCCGCGCATCAGACTCATAGCTTCAAGGCCAAGTCATGGAATCAAACCCCGAGAGTCCTTATGAGTGAGATTCTCATTACCATCCCCTTCCACTCTAATTTTATTGAGTTGATTTGCGAAATGAGTTTAACCTACCAAACTGATTGATACATCTTCGAGATATGTCAATTTAGTAGGCTCTTTTTTCTTTTCTAAGTACTAAAAAATAATTGAAATAATGACTAGATACGATAAAGATTTGTTTTAGTACAAGGATTCTTTTGCATGTGATCAAATTGTATTTGAATTATTTATTTTTTCCCATACTTCATGTTCTTCAACCTTTATTTATTTTGTCTCAACAAAATTTTCTAATTAAACAAAGGACAACTAAATTTGAGACAAAGGTTTTAGCAACTACAAGTATGAGACAAGAGGTAAGAATCAAAGATTATCATGGACTCCAATATGGAGGACGTTATCCTATATTTTACAGCATAATATTACTTCTTGTTTCCTTTTATCTTCACATCATAATATCCCTAATCAAGTATCTTAAAGCATACAAGTAGACCTGGTTATTGGGCGGGTCGAGTCAGGGTCAGTGCGGGTCAGAAGCGGGTCGGGTCATAAGAGGGTCGCCTCATAAAGGGTCGGTAGCAGGCCGGGCCAAATGGGTAGAGGGCTTATAGCGGGCCGATAATGGGCGGGTCGGTAAACGAGCAAGAAAAATAAGGAAGAAAAAGAGCCAAAAGTAAGTATAAATGAATGCGAATCCGAATATGCAATTGTTTTTACAAAACTTATTTTATCTTTTAAAATTATTGGATTTCTTTGTTGACCCTATAATGACCCTATTCAATAAAACCATGTCCAATAAAAGCCCTGTAAAATTGACCCTAACCCTTTAACCATTGGGCTACCGTGTCCAATAACCACGTCTACATACAAGTAACTAGAGGAATATCACAAAATTATTGCACCCCTAAAAAAATAAAAATAGAAAAACAACGAAACAACAAGATCATCCAAACTAATTAACATAAAAGAAATCATAAACAACTGAAAACAAAATCTACTTACTTTAAGATACTCGAGTATCCACTAATTTATGCATCTTTCTTGAGCAAACTTTCACCATCAAACCAAGTGTCTTTATCCCTCGTGTCCGCTACATTTGAGATGTTGGAATTCAATCACTTGGAATATTATGATGAAGTTGGAGTACAAATTGAGGTTTACTATGGTTGGGAAGAAGGCCTAAATTCTCCTACAAAGATTCTGCGTCTTCAGCTACAACAAGAATCGATCCCTTGCTGCCGTTTCGTGTTTCAATGCCAAGTAGTGGGTTGTATTTTCTTGGGTATGATGTTCTTGATCATATGTTTAATATACTCGAGTTTGTACGTTATTTCGATGCCAATTTTTGTAATTCTTTTCCTAAGACATCGATAGCGACGAGACTAAGGGATCGATTTCAGAACGGGTTTGAAATAAGGGCTACTAATGTTTATACCCGATTATACATGGTTTGCAGTTGAAGATGGATAAGTTTGGTAGTCGACCGAATGTTGTCAAATTATTTCTGGGTCTAGTTTTACACTTTGACAGAGACTTTCATGGCAAAACGATTATAGTTCATGGCAAAACGATTATAGATCATCCAGCAGTAAAGAAATATAATCTTTTTGGCATGAAAGTCTATGTTAAAGTGTAAAACTGGACGAGAAATAATTTGACAACATTCGGTTGACTACCAAACTTAGCCATCTTCAACTGCAAACCATGTTGTATGGGTATGACCCAAGTTTGCTAGCGGACATTACCTATTGGCCGGGAGCAAACCTAAGTGACGTGGGCTCGCAAAAGGGAAGCAAACCCTAATTCATCCTTCGGGCCGAGACTGCCGTCACGGTCATAGAAAACGACAAAGCAATGGGAATCTTCTCTCTGACAGATTAATCACAACAGTACAAGTGTCACAAGATTACACGCCCTGTCAGGTGAATAGTACGCCTATAAATGGCCATCCAGTACTATTTCTGCAGGTACATTCTCTCATACTAAAAATAGCCTATCTCTCTCTCTCTCTAAGCTCTCTCTCTCTAGAATTCTCTTAAGCATTTAGCTGACTTGAGCGTCGGAGGGGGTTTCCTCGAAACACCCCCGAGGGTAGCTCATGTTTGTCATTGTTGCAGATCCCTCACGGACATCCATCTCTTGTCGGACAACTCTCAAAGGGTCCCACACCGTTTTCGATACCGAAACAACTGGCGCTAGAAGGAGGGGACCTCACCCTTTCTAAGGTATCAGTCATGGAAGACACAAACAACGCTACCCACGGTCAGCTTGAGTTTGAGCAAGGCCAGAATTCCTCGCAGCCAGTCATCACTGGGGCGTTGGGAAACCCACAGTTCCACTACCGGACACCGGGAAACGAGGAACAAACCCCAAACACCAACGTACCATTCAACTTGGCATAGCTAAGTCAATTCTCTCCCGAGCAATTGCAAACTGTAGCATCATTTATCCAGATACTGACAGGTAATCCTCAACAAAATGCTCCTCCCCAACCCTCTGGCGGCACCCGTAAGCGACCACCGGCTATGGCTGGTAGGAACGCGGACGGAACCCCGCTTCGAAAAATGCAGTCCTTGGGAAAAGAGGGACGGGAGATGGAGAAGAAAATAGACCGATCTGATTATGAGGAGGAAATTCTGGAAACTGAGGAGTATATACTATTCTGAAGAAGAAACGCAGGGTCACTCCCGCCGTGAGTACAGTACCGTCGGTGCTAGTAACTATTCGGCTGGGGGTCACCTCTTGATCAAGCCTAAGCTCTCCCCCTTCACTCCGGAGATATTAAATCATCCTATGACACGAATCAAGATGCCGTCCTCCAAGTATGATGGCACATCAGACCCTGATGACCACGTCGCGGCCTACGAAGGACATATGTTCCTTTACACTCAAGTTGATGCCATATGGTGTAAAGTCTTTCCCTCAACCTTGACGGGAATAGCTCAGACATGGTTCAAAAGCCTCAAGCCAGGTAGCGTCTCTAGCTTTTCTCTGCTGTCATCCATGTTCAGTACGCACTTTGTAAGCAATAGGCGCCGTGAGCGCACCACTGGGGAGTTGCTATCAGTCAAACAAGGAGAAAATGAGAGCCTGAGGGACTATATCGGCCGCTTCAATGTCGAGGCAGTTTCAATACCTCGACTACAGCAGGATGTGGTCATTTTGGCCTTAATGACAGGACTCAAGGAGGGATCACCCTTCCGGAATTATCTGGGTCGAAAGTCGTATACAACCCTGGGTCCCGTCCTTGGCAAGGCCAATGACTATATAAGAGGGGAGAATTTGACAAAGCTGTAGGCAACCGGGAGGTGGAAAGAAGGATGACAAGAAGAAGGAGAAGGCCCGCGAGGGGATCGGGGCCGAGAGGAGAGAAAGCAGGAGTCAAACATGGTCAAAAGGGGAAATGACCGAGACAGGGAGAATGAAAGGTACGATCGCGATCGCAGAGATCGTGAGAAAAATGGCCGGGAAGGAGAACGAACGCAAGGATAGGTTCCATGCATACACCCAACTCACCACTTCAAGAAGTCAAATTTTTCTGATGAATAAGGACAGTGATAAGTGGCAACGTCCGAGACAGATGTTCCACAAAAATCGTGACAAAAGTAAGTGGTGTGATTTCCATGGAGATCACGGCCACATAACTGAGGATTGCCGGCACTTAAAAGATAACCTGGAGGATTTAATAAGAAGAGGTTATTTCAGTCAGTACAAGGCCCAAACAAAAGAGGGTGATCTTGTAAAGCCCGTGACTCGAAATGTTCAATCCCGGATCAGCGAGATTCACGTTATCAGTGGGGGTCCATCCATGGAGGAAGTGTTAACGGCGCAAAGGCAGTTTGAAGGAATTCCGACATCATGTCAATTTCAACGCCAGTTTCCATGGAAGAATCCGCCAGCAATGCCGGCCATGTCATTTACTCTGGAGGATGCAAAGCATGTGGTGTACCTCATGATGATCCGCTGGTGGTAACACTGAAAGTCTCAAACTGCTGGTACATAGAATTTTGGTGGATGGGGGAAGCTCCGCAAATATTCTGTACCTATCAACATTTGAAAAGCTCATGCTGAGCCGTGAGTACTTTGAAGCCGGTCAGATATCCGTCATTGGATTCACAGGGGCATCAGTGGTGTCAGAAGGGTTAATCTCACTCCCAGTACGTATTGGGGAGGATGAGTCAGCCAGAGACGTCATGATCGAGTTTCTTGTGGTGGATGTTCCGGGAGCATACAATGCAATCATTGGACGCCCATTCATTCATGACGTCCAAGGTGTCGTCTCAACTTACCACTGACCATGTTATATGTTTCCAATGACGGATCAACATCAAGATTGAAGGGCAATCAGGAGATGGCAAGATCATGCTACTTAACGACACTAAAGCAACCAGCCAGAAGGTTCCCGGTAGAAAATCCGGAACCACCCTCAAGAAAGCAGAGGAGGGCTCAAAGAAGAGCTCAGGTTGAGGGAAGTGAAGGTAATGAAGAAGAGGAAGTAATCACTGTCCGGAAGAGTAAGGAAGTGCCGCTAGAAGAGTTGGAGTCCCGGCCAGAGGATGAGCCGAGGCCACAGCCTGATGGAGAAACTAAACAAGAAGCATTGGCAGATGATCCTGCTCGGTCGGTCGCGGTCGGGATGGACATGGACCCAGAGGTCCGGGTAAACCTGGTAACTCTCCTAAGAGAAAATGCTGACATATTTGCATTCTCAGCGGACGAGATGCCGGGAATAGACCCGGCCGTGATGGTCCATCGTTTAAACGTCGACAGCGCAGTCCGACCGGTAAAGCAAAGAAGAGAGCCTTCTCGGCCGAAAAGAATAAGGCCATCAAAGAAGAAGTAGAAAAGCTGATAGCGGCTGATTTTATCGAGCCTTGTGATACCCTGAATGGCTGGCAAATGTAGTCATGGTGAAGAAGGCCAACGGCCAATGGCGTATGTGCGTGGATTTACAAACCTGAATAGGGCATGCCCTAAGGACTGTTATCCTCTGCCAAGGATAGATCAGCTAGTGGATTCACTAGCGGACATGCACTACTGAGTTTCATGGATGCCTTCTCAGGGTATCATCAAATCAGTTGCTTAAAGAGGACCGTAAGAAAACGGCATTCATCACGATGGAGGTGTTTACAATTATAAGGCAATGCCTTTCGGCCTGAGAAACGCTGGGGCAACCTACCAGAAGTTAGTGGACAAGGTATTTGCGGCTCAGAAAGGGCGTAATATAGAAGTGTATGTGGACGATTCTATTGTAAGAGTAAAACGGACCGAGAGCATCTGGCGGATCTGGAAGAAACATTCAAAACTTGAGAAAATACAGCATGAAATTGAACCAAAGAAATGTGTCTTTGGCGTAGAGCAGGAAAATTTCTTGGGTTTATGGTGAGCAAAAGAGGATTGATGCGAACCCGGACAAGGTTCAAGCAATTTTGAGCCTTCCAGAGCCCAAAGGCGTCAAAGACATCCAAGATTAACAGGAAGGATGGCCGCTTTGACAGATTCATATCGAAGTCGGCTGATAAGGCCCTTCCGTTTTTCGCATTGCTAAGGGGGAATAAAAAGTTCGAATGGGGAAAGAGCAGAGAAAGCTTTCTCGGCCGTCAAGAACACCTGCAAAGCTGCCAACATAACAAGGCCAGAGGCGGAGACACATGCAATTGTATCATCTCGGCCTCCCCAAAACGGTAGCGGCAGTGCTGATAACAGAGAAGGAAAAGCAGCAGACCCAATATACTTCGTCAGCCACATCCTTAACGGCCCGAAAGCCGGTATCAGCAGATAGAGAAAATGGCATTGGCGGTTATTATTAGCGGCTCGGAAGTTAAGGCCCTATTTTGACTGTCATCCAATACAGGTGTTAACAAATCACCTTGGAGAAAGCTCTGCAAAGGATGGACACCTCTGGGCGCTTATTGAAATGGGCTTGAATTGTCGGAGTATGATATTCAGTACAAGCCGCGAACGGCCATAAAAGCCAAGCTGGCGGACTTCATGACTGAGGCTTATGAGAGGCAGAGATAAAAGAAAAAGAATCATGGCTGCTGGAGGTAGAGGTTCTTCGGCCGCGAGTGGAGCTGGGGCCGGTATTGTGATAACCAGCCCAGAAGG
Organism: Beta vulgaris subsp. vulgaris; assembly: GCF_026745355.1. Classification (NCBI taxonomy): domain Eukaryota; kingdom Viridiplantae; phylum Streptophyta; class Magnoliopsida; order Caryophyllales; family Amaranthaceae; genus Beta; species Beta vulgaris. Next base: position 39,362,980 of record NC_079205.1, read on the forward strand.
AAACACCTTCGAGTACGCCATCAAATTTGCTTTCCCAGCCTCAAACAATGAATCAGAATATGAAGCAGCCATTGCTGGCTTAAGAATGTGCATTGCAGCAGGAGCTAAAAGCGTCCTCTTGAAAACAGATTCACAGTTGGTTAGCAGTCAGCTTAAAGGAGAATTTGAGGTCCGAGAGCCCAACATGGTTATATGTGGAGAAAGCCAAAGAAATAATAGCACAGCTGGAACATTTGAAGTAGAAGCAGTTCCAAGGGCTGAGAACATGAAGGCGGACTCCCTATCTAAACTAGCTAGCTCAGATTCATTCCAGGTAGAAGGAATGGTACGGTTGACATCCTCAAGAAAAAAGCATTGCCCAGAAAGTGGCCGTGATAAACAGCATTGACCAGCAAGGGGAATGGTTTACAGAGCTAGTGAAGTACAAGCAACAGGAATACTCCAGCAGATCCCATGGCCGCCAAGAAGTTGCAGAAGAAACAAGCAAATTGGTACGTGATATACCAGAACGAGTATGTACAAAAAATCTTTAGCCTGCCGTTCAAATGCGCAACATCTGCTGAGGCCGTGAAATAATGGAAGAAATCCACGAAGGTGTTGTGGAAACCACATTGGAGGTAAAGCATTGGCTTTAAAGGCACTTAGAGCTGGATTTACTGGCCCAGCATGTTGGCCGACGCGCAAGTTATGTGAAAAAATGTGATAAGTGCCAGAAGTTTGCACCAGTGATAAACAGGCCCGCCAACGACTTGCAGCCCATCTATGTCCGATACCATTGCACATGGGGGAATGGATATCTTGGGACCGTTCACTACTGCGACGGGAGGTAGGCTTTCTTGATTGTGGGTATTGATTACTTTACGAAGTGGATCGAAGCAGACCGACAGCAAAGATAAAGGCCAACCAAGTAAAAAAGTTCATCTGGCAGAACATCATGACTAGGTTGGCATCCCAGCTGCGATCGTGTTTGACCACGGAGTTCAGTTTGACTGCAGACCCATTCAGGCTTTCCTCTCGGATTCCGCGTGAAATTTGCATTTCGCAGTGTGCCATCCCCAGAGTAACGGTCAGGCAGAGGCCGCTAATAAGCAAATTTGAACGCCTTGAAAAAGAAGCTCGATGAGTTTAAGGGAAAGTGGGCTAGATGGTACCGGCGTTCTATGGGCAAATAGGACAACTGAGAAAGAAGCGACGGGAGAAAGCCCTTTCAAGCGCTTTTGTGCGAGAGGCAGTGCTCCGTAGAAGTAGGCTTGCCCACCTACCGGATAAAACATCAAGCCCTGGAAAGGAATGATCAAGCATAAGGGAGGATCTGGATTTCTTGCCAGAATAAGGTTAAGGCGGAGCTGAGAGCAGCTGTGTACAAGGACCGGATCCGCAAGCTACAACAAAGGGTCATGGAAAGGCCGTTAGCTGAAGGGAGTAGTTCTGCGAAGGACGGCCGCCACTGGAAAAGCTCATGCAGAGGGTAAATTAACTGCCAATTGGGAAGGCCATATATCTAGCTCGAAAGATAGGTCCGGGATCCTTCATTCTCAAGGAATGGATGGGAAAGAGCTGAGAACTGCTGGAATGCTGACGTCCTTAAAAGTACTATGTGTAGTCAAAAGAAATGTAATGGGCCGAGAGCCTTTGATGCATTATACATAAATAAAACTCTGTTAGCATTCCGATATATTCTGTTCTATTTGTCCATTACCTCCATATTTTCGCTAAGTAAAGTGAACTAGTTGTTACATGTTACCAGCCATATAACAGGCTAAACAGAGTTAACAGCCATATAACAGGCTAAGTAATCGTGCCAGCCATATAACAGGCTAAGCAATAATCAGCCAGGCTAAGCAATAATCAGCCATATAACAGGCTAAACAATTATGCAAAGCCATATGACAGGCAAAACAAGCACTAACGGCCATATAACAGGCAAAATAAACGTTAGCGGCCACATAACATGCAAAACAAGCACTAACGGCCATATAACAGGCAAAATAAATGTTAGCGGCCACATAACAGGCAAAATAAACGCTAACGGCCATATAACAGGCAAAACAAACGTTAGCGGCCATATAACAGGCAAAACAAACGCTAACAGCCACATAACAGGCAAAATAAGCGATAGCGGCCATATGACAGGCCAAACAATTGTTGCAAAACAAAAGGATTAAACGGACACATAATGAGCAAAACGAACATTACATATAATTGTGTAACAGATACAGAAATTTCAAATTGAATACAAGGAAAATTTGTCTATCAAAGGAGAATCATAAATTACTGGCTTGGCGGCCAACTACAAACAAAATTAGTCAGCCACTCAAAACAAGGCATTTATGGATCCAGTAGCAAAAGTCAAAACAAGTTTACATGCCATTCAAAGGCTGACAATCTAAACTATTACAAGCTATTGGACGCTATGGAGGAGGTTGAAGATGACCGCCAAAGTCTTCATGAAGGGGGCGCATCATCTTCAGCGGTAGGCAGAATGTTGGCAATGATCTCCTCGGAGCAGATGTAGGGCTCATCTGCTAAGGGTTGCCTATGGACGCCCTCGCCAAAGGCGGCCTCCATCTGCTCCCAGTCAAAGCTGGGATGGGAGTGGCAGACACACCTCTTAGCGGCCACCCAGCCACCGTCATACCGCTCGCCGAGAAGACCAACGAACTCCTCAGACCTCCTAAAGTCTGCCACAGCAGCTTGACGGGCTTCAGCAGCAGCAGCCTTCACAGCAGTCTCCCTCTCATCCTTGGACGCTTGGAGAGCAGTTTCCAAATTAGAGTACTTCAGCTGAAGGTCCTCTAAATCTTTGGCTTTTAAGCGCAGCTCCTCCAGCTCCTTATCAGCCTCAGCCTTGGCCTTCTTCTCAGATTCTAGGCTGGTTTCCAATTGAGCAATCTGAGCAGAAAGGCCAGTCTTGTCGGCCTCCAAGCCTTGGATGGTCCCGCCAGCGCTCTCAGCCATGCGCTGGTACTCCAAATATTGAGCTATAAGCTCAACAGCAGATTCCCGGCCTAGAAGCATAACACAAAAAAAAGAGTTTAAAAAAAAAAAAAAAGAAAGAGAGAGAAAAATGCAGGTACTTACCACGACAAGGTCGTGAGCTAACTGAGCAGCGGGCGCCACCAACTTATCGGCCGGACGGTCGAAAGGCAGTTGGAGTCTTTTCAGAAGGCGGTACCCCAAAGTACCACTATTAGCTGGGATGTCCGCAAAAATGGACTCATCCTCCCTCACGTCCAGATTTGGCCTGAAAAGTTGGCCAGCAGTTGAAGGAGGATGGAACAGAGCAGCTTTCACGGACGCGCAAAGAGGGACGATATTAGTCTCAATCCACTCTTGGGCCTGGCAGTAGATTCCCGGACCTAAGTCCGAGAGAAAGCTTGGCCGGCTCAGAAGCTCATACACCTTCTGGCGGGTGGAGGAGCTAGATCCAAAGGCAGTCCCGGGACTACGCAGAAGGGAAGAAGGAGACAATTGAACCTCCGGCATCGGTTCCCGGGAAGGAGAGGTAGGAAGCCCTTGGTTCCCAGTCACGGTCACGTCTGCAGAATTAACTTCCACAGACTGACGTTTGTGAGGAACTTCAACCTCAGGATCCCTGGGGTGGCGACGCGAAGTGGTGCTACCACCTCGGTTAATGGGAACTTGGATGGCAGAGCGGGATGGAGTCGGCTCACCCCGCCCGGGAGCACGACCCGGTGTACGACCGGCAAGGCGGACAGTCCGTCCAGCTCGGCCGCCCCGTCCAGCATTCCGGTCAGCGCCTCGCGGACCACCAGTTAAACCGTGAACGGTATCATGGTCGAAAACGGCTCTTCAGGGATGTTAAACATTGGACGTAACTGATCGTCTAATCCCAATTCTTCCAAATCTAAGCTGACGTCACCTGCAAATACAAGAAAAGTGTAAACCAATTAGTACGTCAGTACGCAAAAAGAAATGAAAGCAAAAAAGAATTCCAAGTACCATGTCGGACCAGAAATAACATTACACACCTTCTGGATGAGTCCGGCATAGAAAGACGACAGACAGCGGTCCGTTACCCAGAATGTATTTGGCATGAGGAAGCCAAGTACGGAGAGCTTTTTATTCAAGTCTCTTTCCCTCAACAACCGTATCCACAGTGCCAAAGTATTTTACAGCCTTCTTCTCAGCCTCGGACAGATCATATTTGGGAATATCGTCCATTCGAGGATAAGGTTTGGTGAAATGGCGGTGAAGAGGAAAATCGTCCGGGACCTTAAGCCAGTAGAAGGCTCCCTGCCTGCTCTTCAGGCCACTCATTTTTGGATAAACGGTCATTTTATCGTTGGCCGTCATCAGAGACCACCATCCTCTCCGCAGAGCCATTTCGTCTCAGCCAATGTAGGTGACGGAACAAGTTTAAGGTCTCAGGGAAGCCAAGTAGCGGCAGACCCAGATGTAAGCAATTATATTCCTCACGGCCAAGGAGTCAGCTGGGCAAGGCAGACATTGAAGGCCTGCAAGATCTCACCAACACCAAGTCCATGGGAATCGCAACCCAAACTCCAGATGATGGGCGTATATGGCTACATGCCCTGCCGGGCAATCAACTACTCTGGCTCCCTCAACTAGGATCACCAGGTTGTACTCAGGAGGAAAACCATACAACTCCTTCGCCACCTTACAATATTCTAACTCCAAAGCTGCAGACCGCCAACCCTTACAAATAACAGTGGTTTTGGGTCCGTGACTATAGTCGGGAGGCAGCCATATCCCAGAATGAAGAACATCATCGTGGACAGGAATGGGCTTAGGACGAGAAGGGGAAGGCATACTGGAGCTTTCACCTATGTCAATCTGGCGGGGATGAAAACCCTGATCCCGGTCGGAGGTAGAGGGAGGAGCATCAGTATCCATGCTGGTGATTGAGTCGCTATCAGAACCTAAATTGGCAACAGGAGGGTGAGAGGAATGAGAAGGAGTTGGATCTCGTCCAAGACGGTCAAAGACACTGGGATCGGTTACGACGCCAGCATCCGCTAAACTCTCCAACCAGGCATGCTCTCTCAAGGGTTGAACGTCCAGACCAGGAACAACATCAGGGGGAGGATGCCTAAGAGTCCTACGGGCCAGAATTTGGTGTCTCAATTCTTTAAGTGTCTGATTGTCCCCACTCATCCTAGCGGTCAAGAACTGAGTGGTCAAGTTGGCCAGTTCGGGAGAAGAACGGTCGTTTAAAAACTTAGATCTAAGCTCTTTCTCCCGATCAGAAGTAAGAGGAAGGTCGGCCAAGAGGCGAGTCCTCCCATCTGGGGGGCTAGAATCTGATAAGCTGGGCCCGCCATGAAGGGAAGGGGAAGAGGGCTCACTCTCAGTCATAAAGTTAGTTCCTAAAGAGTTCTGACTATCTGACTGGTCCGACATGATTTCATGGAAGAAAAATAAAAACGAAAAACGAAAAGAAAAACTAAAAGGTAAGAGGTACCTGGACAGAGACACACGTGAAAGCTAAAAACGCCCCGAAAAACCGCTTCTTAGGCAAAAGTTCGCCGGAAAAAATGTCGCAACAACGATGAAGAAATTCCCACAGAGCAAACCCAGAAACACAGCCAAAAAAGTAAACTTTTCCGGAAATTGTGAAGAGGGGAAAGAAAAGTAACAAACATTGATAATTTCGAAGCAAAAGAAACAATCTAGAGCCAGGAAACAGTGAGTTCAAAGTTCGCAAGAAAATGGAGAAAACCAGAGAAGAGTACGAAGGAAGGAGAAGAAGTTGAGTAAAAGTGGAAATAAAAAGGGATTTTGCTTTTAAATACCGAAATAAGAGGCCAGGATTAAAACCGTATCAACTGCCTCTACGGATTCATGACAAATATCGCTTGCGCAGCATACCTTAAAGTCCAAAAAGGAAAAAACGAGCGGGATTCCAGAGTTAAGTAATGATTACACTTTTTCAAAAACCAACGACTCACCCCAGATTGACACGTGGAAATAAGGAAAAAACCAACCAGCAGAGGAACCCTAATTCATCCACGTCACCAAGTTAGAACATCCATGACGGTCACGACCGTCAAAGATGCTGGGGGCACTAGTAGAAAAAGGTTAATTTGCGTCGCCTCATTTGCGTCGCACAAACACGGAAACGACGCACAAATACCATTTGCGTCGCATGCAACAACGAATCGACGCACAATATCACTGCATAAGCACCATATACGAGCTATATGCGTCGTACCCTATTGATGTGCGACGCATATAGCCCATATGCGTCGGACATTGAGACACATCCGACGCACATCCCTGCATTCAGGTGACAAATTTTTAAGCCCTATCTGCGTCGCACTATAGCAATGTACGTTGCAAAAGGATCATGTGCGTCGGACCCCTTGGCCCATCCGACGCACATCATCCAAAAGCCCCTTTAAAATTTTCGCTCAAACCCCCAAACCCTAAAATTATACCAGCCGTCTCTCACCCTCCCCTCTCTCTCTCACCCTCTCTAAACAGCGAACCCTAAAATTTCTTTTCTCCTCTCTAACTGCTGCCTTCAATTTCCTCTCTCCCTCCTAAATTCCTCAAACTCCTCTCTGGTTCGCCGCATCTTTCTTTTCTCTCTCCTCGTCGCACTGGTCGTCGACACTCTATTTCTCTCTCTTCGTCGCGATAGTTCGTGGGCTTCGTCGCGCACTTGTTCGTCGCGGTGGCCTGGTTCGTCGGCACTTGTTCGTCGCGATACTTCTCTCTATTTCTCTCTCTTCGTCGCGATAGTTCTCTCTCTTCGTCGCGATAGTTCGTGGGATTCGTCGCGCTGGTTCGTCGCGGTGGTTCGTGGCGGTTGTTCGTCGGTTGTTGCTGTTCATTGCTCTATTGTGTGTTACAACCATCAAGAAGCCACGATGATTTCAGATCTCATGTCATCAACGAAAAGTTTTCAGATCTCAGGTTTTTAGGATTTTTTGTTGTTGTATTTTGAGAGATTTGTTTTTTAGGATTTTTAGAGCATTTTTTTTTTGGATTAACGAATTGTTGCATCAATTCTGTTGTATTTCTACATTTTTTCAGATCTGCACGCTTCTTTTCTCAATTTTTTGTTGTTTATTCTTCATTTTGTATATATTTTGTCGAATTTTCAGTTATTTCTGTATCTTCTCAACATATTTTTTAGCTTATCATTTTTTATATATTTTTTTCGCCTCTTAAGTATAGTAATTTAGAATTGATGATGTTGGTGTGAGTATACATCTTGTTGTATCTATTCTGTTTTAGTTTCGTTTCTGTATCTGTTTGTTGTGTTCAGTTCAACAAATTTTATTTTTTTGTTAAAAAATCGCAAATTTGCGTCGTGTATTGAGCCTTATGCGACACAAATGATGTTTTTTTAAAAAAAAAAATCAATTTGCGTCGGATGTGGTACTATATGCGACGCATATCTTCCTTTTTTGTGGGTCTAAAACAATGTTGTATAAGAAATGCGTCGTACCGTATAAAGGTGCGACGCAAATAGGTGAACCATCTGCGTCGTTTTCGCATACGACGCAGATCGATTCTGAGTCATTTGCGTCGAGGGCTTTGGCGTCGCACCGGAGTCCGACGCAAATAGGCGCCTCACATCCGACGCAAATTGCCTTTTTTGTACTAGTGGGGGTTAGTTGTATGGGTATGACCCAAGTTTGCTAGCGGACATTACCTATTGGCCGGGAGCAAACCTAAGTGACGCGGGCTCGCAAAAGGGAAGCAAACCCTAATTCATCCTTCGGGCCGAGACTGCCGTCACGGTCATAGAAAACGACAAAGCAAAGGGAATCTTCTCTCTGACAGATTAATCACAACAGTACAAGTGTCACAAGATTACACGCCCTGTCAGGTGAATAGTACGCCTATAAATGGCCATCCAGTACTAATCCTGCAGGTACATTCTCTCATACTAAAAATAGCCTATCTCTCTCTCTCTAAGCTCTCTCTCTCTCTAGAATTCTCTTAAGCATTTAGTTGACTTGAGCGTCGGAGGGGGTTTCCTCGAAACACCCCCGAGGGTAGCTCACGTTTGTCATTGTTGCAGATCCCTCACGGACATCCATCTCTTGTCGGACAACTCTCAAAGGGTCCGGCACCGTTTTCGATACCGAAACACATGTATAATCTTACGAGGGGTATAAACATTAGTAGCCCTTATTCCATACCCGTTCTGAAATCGATCCCTTAGTCTCATCGCTACCGATGTCTCATGAAAAGAACTACAAAAATTGGCATCGAAATAACGTACAAACTCGAGTATATTAAACATATGATCAAGAACATCATACCCAAGAAAATACAACCCACTACTTGGCGTTGAAACTCGAAACGGCAGCAACGGGATCGGTTCATGTTGTAGCTGAAGACGCAGAATCTTTGTAGGAGAATTTACGCCTTCTTTCCAGCCATAATAAACCTCAATGTCTACTCCAATTTCATCATAATATTCCAAGTGATTGAATCCCAACATCTCAAATGTAGGGGATACGAGGGATAAAGACACTTGGTTTGATGGTGAAAGTGTGCTCAAGAAAGATGCATATAGTGGGTGCGAAATTGGTCCATTAAATGAGATTGTTATTGTCGCGAAAACTCAAGTGGTAAAGGGAATCGTAGGAAATATTAATGGATCGGAAAGTGGAAGTAATACCATTCTCACCTAAGTCACCTGTGAACTCACATATGGCTAGCACTATATTGTTACCATTATGAATGTCGTCCCTGGTTTGAGTGCTTGCTGATAAAAGAAAGTCGTTGAATATTTGGGGTGATACGTTGATTGATAATGGGGTTGTCGTCATCTCTGTTGGATATATACTATCCTTCAAAGTAGGATCACGTTTACTAGTTTGTTAGAGGGTCTAGGATTAAGTGGGTTGTTAATTTGTTTACTGAGTAATTGTGTTAGTGGGTTTAGTGGTGCTTAATTATAGGAAGTAGTTGTTTTATTTTCTGGTTATTTAAAAGGTCTTGTAGTCTTTTGTTTAAGGCAATTCAATATATCAGATTATTTTGTGAGTTTGCTTTACTGTTATACGTTTTGCCATCCTCTTGTTTTCCTTTCTTGCTTCCGCCTCTTTACTTCAACATGGTATCAAGAGCCAATCCGGGTTCGATCCTAAACCTTTAAAAGTAGTGAGTCGTGTGTTTCAAAAATTGTTGTGGGTCGAGTGAGATTTGAGTCGGTAAACATAGTGAGTGTAAGTGATGGCAAACAATGGTGTTAATGTATCATCTCAACCCTTCATTCCAATTTTTAAGGGTGAGAAATATCATCTTTGGAGTGTCAAAATGCAAACATTGTTCAAGTCCCAAGAGTTGTGGGATATTGTCGAGTGTGGGTATGATGAACCAAATGAGTCGCCGGCGGAACCAAACCAAAAGTTACGTGAAAATCGTAAGAAGGATGCAAAAGCATTGTGTTTCATCCAATCTGCTGTGGATGACGATATCTTTCCGCGAATTTCCACCGCAAAGACATCCAAAGATGCCTGGGAAATTATCAAGCATGAATATCGTGGTGATAAAAAGGTAATTAGTGTTAAGTTACAATTCTTGCGTTCTGAATTCGAGTCATTACAAATGAAAGACAAAGAACCAATTCAAGGTTATTTGTCAAAGGTGTCCGCAATTATAAATCAAATGAAGTCTTATGGTGAGGAAATTAGTAGTCAAGCAATTGTCAGTAAAGTGTTGAGAAGTCTTAATCCTAGCTTTGATCATGTCGTTGCTGCAATAGAAGAGTCCAAGGATTTATCTACATATACATTTGATGAACTAATGTGTTCCCTGCTGTCCCATGAAGTAAGAATAAAAAAATCTAAGGATGAGGAAGTAGAAGAGAAAGCTTTTCAGGTTCAAGGTGGTCGTGGTTATGGTCGAGGTATTGATGGTCGCAGTCGTGGTCGAGAAGAAGGTGGTCGTGGTATGACTAGCGTTCAATGCTTCTATTGCAAAAGGTTTGGTCACAAAGTAGACCGTTGTTGGGACAAGCAAAGATATGAGCAAGGAAAGGCTTGTGTTGCGGAGAACGCAGAAGAAGATAGCAAGTTATTTTGAATGTTTTGAAGTCGTGTGTCGTGGTCGTGATTCGTCGTCGTGTGTCGTGAGTAGTGGTCGTGTGTCGTGAGCAATGTCGTGATGTATGTTGGGAGTCGATTGTCGAGCTGAAGTCGTGAGGTTGTAGCTGTTTTAAAACTTTGAAGGAAGGGGGTGTGTTGGATATATACTATCCTTCAAAGTAGGATCACGTTTACTAGTTTGTTAGTGGGTCTAGGATTAAGTGGGTTGTTAATTTGTTTACTGAGTAATTGTGTTAGTGGGTTTAGTGGTGCTTAATTATAGGAAGTAGTTGTTTTATTTTCTGGTTATTTAAAAGGTCTTGTAGTCTTTTGTTTAATGCAATTCAATATATCAGATTATTTTGTGAGTTTGCTTTACTGTTATACGTTTTGCCATCCTCTTGTTTTCCTTTCTTGCTTCCGCCTCTTTACTTCAACAATCTCTTCTTGTGTACTTAACAATGCGAATCCTAGATATTTATATTGGTTTTCCATCTTGAATCTTGATGGTGTGTTGTTAGAGGAGAGAGAGGATGAGATTTAGATGAGAGGTGGGATTGTTAAAAAAAGGGGATTGTTCGACGTACTTTTATAGAGGTGGTTGTTTTTTGAGTTTTCACAAGGTACGCTCTAAAGGCTAGTACTGGTAAAAATGGTGAGGGATATAATATCATATGGCAGAACAAAGTTTGATTTGGCGGCAAGCAAATTTGAAGATATAGAAAAGAAGAGGACTGGAAGTAAATTCACGAGTCCACTTTGCATGATGCATGATATTAAGTTGAGTAATAAAGTAATACTCCCTCCCTTTAATAATGTAAGTCTTGATTATGTTTTACAGAGGAATTACTATAAACTGGAATTTTATTTTATTTGAATAAAAGATTCATTTTTATTGGGAAACACTTATATAGTTTTTGTCTTTTTAACAAAAAATAAAAACTGAACATTAATATTGCATGGTTTACAGGGCCGTTTCTGAACATTATTGGGCCACGGGACAATATGTGAAAATAGCGCTCCATTTAACAAAATATGCATGTTTATAGGATAAAAACTATTTGAAAATCGACTAATTCATGTTTATCAACAACTATTTCTTCAAAAGAAAAAACAAATGACTTTTTCATTTTTATATGATTAATATATATCTAATATTCACTCCGTCTCAAAAATATTTGAACACATTAGGTCATGTAATGTAAAAAATAAGTTCTATTTTTTTTTTTATCAAATGTTATTTTTATTAAAAAAAAGTAGATGTATGTGATAGGAGTTTGTGGGTGTCTTTTATTAAAAGTAAGAGAAATCACATAATAATAGTAGGACCATGCCAAAAATAAAAGTGCGTAAAACTGAAATGGAACAAACAAAAAACAAAGTGTTCAGACTATTGTGGGACGGATGAAGAAGCTTTAATAAACTAGATAAACTAATAACTTGAAGAATAAAATCAAAAATATATAATATATTTTATCACCCAACACCTATAAAGAATATTAAGAATCTAAGTATTGGCTTTAGGTTGTATACATTATTTTTTAATAATTTACAATTTTAAGGTATATAAGATATAAAATCATACTAACTAATAAAATAAAATAATATAATATGGTGGTAGAAAGGAAATGAAGAAGTTGGAAATATTGTAAAAAGAATATAAAAGAAAATAAGGAAAGTAACAACTAACAAAGGAAAACATATTTGCCAATTGTAAAAAGAAAAAGAAAAACAAAACAAAAAGAAAAAGAAAAGGAAACAAAAAGATAGATAATTGCAATAACAAGATTCGAACGGGTGAAGTCGTGCGCTGTCAACATTCCCACAGAAGCAAACAACCACCATCTTTTCAATACAAGACATTTGCATTGCTGTCGCTAGGTTAATTACTTAACCAATTTCACATTTATTGGCCCTGGACAGGCGCATTGCCTGTTCCGCCCCAGGGCGGGGCCTGATGGTTTAATGTGTAGAGGAGTTCGATAGGGTAAAAAATTTCATTTTATCATTAATAATAGTACATTAGAAGCTGAAATTATGAGAATATTTTGGAAATTCAATTATTTTCACGAGGGTATTTTGGGCATTATTTCTTGATTAATAAAAGAAATATGACTTATACTTTGGGATACCTTATAAGGAAAAAAGACTTACATTATGGGACGGAGAGAGTAATTATTACTTCGTTTTTTTTTGTTAGAAAGTATCTAATAAATCACAAGTTTTGTAGGGAAGAAACTAATAATTTTTTTTGTCTAAAAAGATCTATTAAAATACTTCCGGTTGTTAATAACAACCAGTTTATGAATTTCAGGCCAAAACACCACATTTTGGCTCCAACCCAGCTCGAACCATGAAACTGGTGGGTGGGTCGTTAGGCCAAAACTTTTGAGCCCAACCAACGAAAGCCCACTACTAAAATCGTCTAACTCGGTCCACGAACTTGATCCAGTCCGACCCATGAACTGAACCAGCCCCCCAGCCCAAGTAATTAATCAGCCAAATTGTGTATATATTAATCAAATTTTATATATTTTTATCAAATTGCATATATTATAATTCAATAAAATTCAAAAATAATGAAATTATTCATTAATATTAATATATGTATGTATTTTGATTAATTTTAGTGGTTTTATGTAACAATAATAATTGATTCCAATGATTAAATAATTTTGAAAAAAAAAATATCATGCCGGCTCGCCAGCTCGATCTGTTAAGAGATGGTGTTTAGGAGAAAATAATAATGTTGTATATTTCACAATCACCTTTACAACCTTATAAAACAACTCCTAAAACCACTTTCCTAAAAGATAGGAAAGTATCTTCCTGTATAACCTAAAAGATAACAAAAGCATATAACAATATCAGAAAGATATACAAAAGATATACAAGAGAATATAATCACATATATTTCCTTAACATCCCCCCTCAAGTTGGCGCATGAAGATCACTAATGCCCAACTTGTGAAGAAGAAAACTGAACTGCTGACGACCAAGTGCTTTGGTCAAGATATCAGCTAACTGATGACCCGTAGGAACATAGGCAGTGGACAAATTTCCAGCCAATAACTCGTCTCGTACAAAATGACAATAAGTCTCAATATGTTTTGTACGATCATGAAACACCGGATTTTTGGCGATATGCAACACAGACTGACTATCGCAAAACAATCGCATAGGAGAAGAATGAATGACACCAAGGGGCGATAGGATAGACTTTAACCATTTTAGCTCACAAGTAGTAATGGCCATAGAACGATATTCGGCCTCCGCCGAAGAACGCAAGACTGTGGGTTGCTTCTTAGTTTTCCAAGAAACTAGAGAACACCCTAAAAAGACGAGATACCCAGAGAGGGAACGTCGAGTCATAGGACATGCCGCCCAATCACTATCACAATAAGCCATCAAACGCTAGTGGATCGAATTAGGAGGCCCTGACCCGGGCTTCCTTTAATGTAACGCAAGACCCTAACAGTGGCCTTCCAATGAGAGTCTTGAGGAGCACTAAGAAACTGAGCAAGAGTGTGGACGGCATAGCTGAGCTCAGGTCGCGTAACGGACAAATAAACCAAACGACCAACAAGCCGGCGATAGCGATCCGGATCGTGCATTGGCGCACCATCCGCGAGGGCCAGGCGATGATTTTGCTTCATATGTGTATCAATGGGTTTGCACCCTAACATGCCAGACTCAGACAAAACATCAAGAGCATACTTACGTTGAGATAAGAAAATACTAGCAGGGCTACGAGCCACCTCAATGCCAAGAAAATACTTCAACACACCCAAATCCTTCATATGAAAGCAAGAGCTTAAATACTGTTTAAAACGAGAAACAACAGCAGTAGAAGAACCAGCGATAATTAGATCGTCCACATACACCAACACATGAAGAGAGACACCATCCTTGTTGTAGCTAAACAACGAATAGTCGGAGTACGACTGAGAAAAACCATACGCCTTTAAGGCACCAGATAATTTGGCAAACCATTGCCGAGGAGCCTGTTTCAGACCATACAGAGACTTTTGCAACTTACAGACTTTGCCAGGAGACGAACAAGAATATCTGGGAGGTAACTTCATATACACTTCCTCCTCTAAATCACCATGAAGAAAGGCGTTATGAACATCCATCTGATGAATCTCCCAATTATGACAAGCAGCAACAGCTAATAGAATTCGAACAGTGCCCATTTTAGCAACAGGGGAAAATGTTTCATTATAATCGATGCCAGCAACCTGTCGATTACTATGTACCACCAAGCGGCCCTTCAAGCGCCCAACCGAACCATCTGCAGAGTATTTGATTTTATAAATCCATCCGCTGCTAATAGCACGTTTGCTAGGTGGCAGATCAACCAAACGCCACGTCTCATTTCGTTCAAGAGCCGCAATCTCCTCACTCATAGCTTGACGCCATCCCGGATCTAACATAGCTTCCCGGAAGGATTGAGGCTCAACCCCTTTAGTCACAGCTGCTAAGAAACACCGATGTCTAACAGAAAAAGAATTATAATCAACACAACAAGCTATATCAAAAGGAGTACCTGACGAACATGAAGAAGACGGAAGAGCAGTTGAAGAAGGGGGGTCTATATTTTTCAGAACAATAGTATTCGTAACATAGTCACGAAGCTTGACGACGGAGTTTTAGTGTGACGACCTCGGCCCAAATCTGTGGGACCGACAACAGCCAAAGGCTCACGAGCAAGATCGGGAGAAGATGGAACAACCGAAGTATCACAATGAAAGTCACCAATACGCACCGTAGTGGGCGACGAAGGTCCAACTGACGGCTCAGAGGTAGATGGGAGCTGCCCAGCAGCCACGGGCGTCGAAACCGGGCAATCCAAAGCCTGTGACATATCATAAGCATCATCCCAAACTGTAGGAAGTGCAAGATAGGAATCCCATTATTGTCGAGCATGCTCAGAGAGAGAATCCACATACGGAAAACAATTCTCAAAAAATTGCACATCTCGACTGATAAAATACTCATGAGATTCCAAATCAAAAAGACGCCAACCTTTTTTACCATACGGATACCCAACAAAAATACAACGGCAAGACTTAGAATCCAACTTATCTTTACGACCACGATTAACTGCATAACTTAAACACCCAAAAGTGTGAACATCAGCATAAGTAGGAGGAACACCATATAGACACTCATAAGGAGATTTACCATTTAACACAGGCGTGGGAGTAAGATTAATAAGATGAGCCGCCGTCAAGGCACACTCACCCCAAAAAGACTTAGGCAACCGGGCCTGAAAACGTAAAGCACGCGACACATTAAGAAGGTGACGATGCTTACGCTCAACACGACCATTCTGCTGGGCTGTATCAACACAACTAGTTTGGTGCAAAATGCCTTTGCGAGCAAAGAAACTATGTAAACTTAGAAACTCCTGACTATTGTCACTCCGTAACACTTTAAGTTTCTTATTAAATTGAGTTTTGACCATAGCATAAAAATTTTTAATAAGTTGTGCCACCTCATACTTGTCAAGCATAAGAAAAATCCAAGTAGCCCCAGAACAATCATCAACAATGGTAAGAAAATAACGGGCACCACAACTAGCTGGAATTTTATTTGGACCCCAAATGTCACAATGTATCAAATCAAACACATTTGCAGCCTTATGATTACTTAAAGAAAAGGAATTACGGGGTTGCTTTCCCATAAAACATATTTGACAATCAAAATCACAATGTGTATTATGCAGACCAGCTAAACCAGGTAAACAAGAAATGACTTTGAGAGACGGATGACCGAGACGACGATGCCAGAGTAAACTAGTACCATCAACTTGCACCACTTTATTTGCATAACACCTTGAATCACGAACTGAAAAATAAATATAGACCCCGTTAGACTGCACTCCCGCTCCAATCAGGTTCGTCAAAGTGAGGTCCTGTATATAACACAGCTTATTAGTGAAGAGAACAATTAATTTCTGTTTATAAAGTAATTGAGATACATACATCAAATTACAATCAAGAGCGGGAACGTAGAGAACATCTTCCAGTGTTATTTCTTTCGACACAACAATCGTACCCTTTTTAGTTGCAAGAGTGGTTTTGCCATTAGGTAAACCAACATGGGAAGAAATATTACACATATTGGAAAATAATTGAAGATTACCAGCCATATGATGGGAAGCCCCAGAATCAATTATCCAACTTTTAGAATCAAACATACCAGTGAATTTTTCTGTGGAAGATGATGAATTAACCCCTTTAAGAGCACCTATAAGTTGTTGCCATTGAGCATCAGTAAGAGTAGGGGAAAGAGCACGATCAGTGTCATCCACAGAAGATGTCTCACGAGGACTGTGAGTAGTGTTGCCGACAAAAACACCGCGGCCACCCGAACGACCTCCACGTCCACCGCGAGCGCCCAAACGACCACCACGGCCTCCCTTGCGATCAGGCCAACCAATGAGCCCGTAGCACCGTTCTTTAACATGACCCGTACGGCCACAGTGAGTACACACACGAGCATCACCTGCTACTGGACCCGGTACACCCGATAGATTGGCAGAAGCATTAAAACCGACCGCATCAGGTCGAACACCATCATGAGCCTCCGAGACCAATTATTTCCGTTCATCGGAAATAATTTTGGCATATGCGACATTAAGAGAGGGCAGGGGGTCCTGCATTAACAAGCCAGAGACCAAAGTACCAAACTTTTTTGGTTCTAAACCTAAACAAAATTGATGGAGGTGTTCGAGTTCTTGCAAACGAACATACTCAGAGGCAGCTGAGCATATACAAATCGGCAGCTTACAATAACTTAATAACTCATCCTGTAATTGGCGCAATTCACCAAAGAAAACAGCCACAGACCTACCGTTTTGACGACAATCGCGTATTTGATTTTTTAATTCAAGTATACGAGGACCATTGCCAAGAGAATAATGGTCACGTAAATCATCCCATAAGGACTTAACATTATCAGGGAAACGCATAGTAGATCGGACAGACACATCTAACGTATTAAAAATCCACGCGACTAACATAGAATTGACTATACCCCATTAGAAAAATCGGGAGATTTGGAATCGGGTACCTGAATAGTGCCGTCAATGAAACCAAGCTTGTTTTTGGCACGCAGATTGTTGCCTAGTGAACGAGACCAAGCTTCATAATTATCTCCGGTCAACAGAATAGGGCTGATAACCGCTCCCGTACCATTACTCGGGTGCAAATAATACTCAGTAAAGGGCTCATAACGAGAACCGTTTGGACTTTCAACTTCGCTGTTCTTGTCCGTCATGGTTACAGTGAAGAACAACAGCAGCGAAATAAACGCAGCTGAACAAACAAACCAGAAGACCACAATGGCCACGAAGAAGGTGATCGGAAAAAAAAAACGCCCTAGGAAAGAGAGGCTGATACCATGTTAAGAGATGTGTTTAGGAGAAAATAATAATGTTGTATATTTCACAATCACCTTTACAACCTTATAAAACAACTCCTAAAACCACTTTCCTAAAAGATAGGAAAGTATCTTCCTGTATAACCTAAAAGATAACAAAAGCATATAACGATATCAGAAAGATATACAAAAGATATACAAGAGAATATAATCACATATATTTCCTTAACACGATCCAGCCCACTAGGCCTATGAAGCGCCAGAACCGCTCTACGAATAGTGAAAATCGGTAACAGACCGGTATGGACCAAGATTTTTCAGGTCGTGGACCAGGACGCCCAAACCGTGAATTTCACTGTTCTGGGCCGTGAGATCTCTGCCCTGCTCGCTAGGGCTTGCGGACCAGTACGCCCAACCCACAACAGTGACCATCTCCACTTCAGCTCCAAATTTTCAGTTGTAACCATATCACGTATAAAGTGATACCGAATATCAATTTTTTGCTGTGGAAAGCTGATTTTTTTGCCATAGATATGGTTGCCTTATTGTCACTGAAAACATCAGTTGTAGATACTTGTTGTTGATGAAGGTCAATTAACACTCTCCTTAGCCACACAACTTGGCAAGCTGATGCAGCTGCAACCACATACTTAGCTTCTGTCGATGACAATGCTGTAAGTTCTTGCTTCTTTGACTTCTAGGAAATGACACCCGATCCTAGGGAGAAAACATATCCATAAGTGTTTTTTGTTCCTTCCAAACATCCAACCCACTCACTATATGTGAATCCAAATAACTTGAAATTTGATGCTTTTGCGTACAAAATTCCAAAACTAGTTGTTTAAGTAATATAACATAAATCTCTCTTTGTAGCTCCAAGATGATGCATTGTCGGATTATGCATGAACCCAAAAATAACACTTATAGGAAATTAAATGCTATATCTGGTCTTATATGAGACAGTTAGTTTCGCCCACTAACCAAACTTCTAAAATATTTTGAACTTTCCAAATCCGTAGGATGGTTTTATGGATTTTTCACTAGTTACCCCTGAGGTTTCACGTAACGCACCAGCACTAGTAGAATAAATGTTATTTGCTGCGGTTTTACCTATACGCAGCAATATAATAGGCAAAAAGAAAAGAAAAAATAGAAATTGACAATGTTGCTGTGGTTCCCGCCCAAAACCGCACCAATATTATCTAACGGATACCTTTTAAAATAAAGTGGGGCCTTGAACAACAAATACTGCCGCGGTTACCACGTAGGACCGCAGCAATATATTAAAAAAATATTTTTTTTTAATATATTGCTGCGGTCCTACGTGAAAACCGCAGCAATATTAGTTGGCAAAAAAATTAAACCGGCTCCTCACATACTCTCTCACACTCTCTCACTACTTCACGACATTCTCTTATAAACCAAAACCTATACTCTCACGCCTCCTTCACTTCATGCCTCCCTCACAACTCACTCCTGCGCCTCCCTCGCTAAACCCTAAACGGAAAAAACAGATCTGACCTCTCTGTTGTGATCTCTCTCCTCAATCAGATCTTCTTTGTGTATAATGGCGGCCATTCTTCGTCGTTCGTCGTTTCTTCCTTCTTCATCGTTCCTCGTTCTTCGTCGTTGCTATCCATCAACCGTGCATCTTCGTCGTTCGTCGTTTCGTCCTTCTTCGTCGTTCCTCTCCATCAACCGTGCATCTTCGTCGTTCTTATTTAATGGCGGCCGTTCTTCATCAGTCTTAGTTGGTCGTTCTTCCTCCTTTCAGATCTATCTTCGTCGACCGTTCTTCCTTCTTCGTCATTTTTGGTTTGTCGTTTCGTTTCGTCGGCTCGAAGACTGGACTACTCAATACTCCGTCGTCGTTTTTTTTTCGTTTTTTTTTTTCGTTCTTTCGTGACTGGTTGGTTCGCATCGTCGAGAAACATTAGTGGTTTTTGAATCGTCCTTCATCAATGGGTTTCAATTTTTCAGATCTGGTTCTCAAGGTTGAGACGCGAGCCGCGAGAAACGATTTTTTTTTATTTTCTTTTGAGAAAAGAGTGGTTGTTCGAGCCATTAATTTTTTTTTTCATTTTTTTTTAGATCTGTTTGTGATTTTTCGTTTTAGGAATTTTTTTTTCATTTTTTTTAGATCTATTCCTATTAGCTGCTTCTTTAGTGCAGGCTCAACTCTGTTTGTAGTTCTTTTGATTTTTTTTTATATTTTTCGTTTTTTAAGATCAGATTTCTATTTTTTGTTTTTATTATAATTTTTGTAATTAGTCATTAAGTTGTAATAGTTTCTATCTTTAAATTTTAATAAGATTCATGTCATTTCATTTCCGGTTTATTTGCGAATTTGGTGGATAGTGGATGGGTTAGTGGCATGGTTTTAATCTTTCAAATTTAATTGCAAAATTCCAAAAAAAAAAAAAATTTAACTTGGCAAGGACATATTGCTGCGATTTTGGGAAACAACCTCAACAATAGGCCAAGCTATTGCTGCGGTTTCTAGCCAAAACCGCAGCAATACGTTGTACGTTTTTAATAAAAAATAAATATATTGCTGCGGTTTTACCCAAAAACCGCAGCAATATGTTCAAATATTGCTGCGGTTTAAAACCGCAACAATATAATTATTACCTATTGCTGCCCCCTTAATTGCTGCGCGCCCAAAATCGCAGCAATAAGCCACTTTTTGACCGCAGCAATAAGAATTTGTTCTACTAGTGCAGGTACCCTTGTTGTTTCAGAAATGCACCAGATGCCCTTGTGATTTGCATAAAATGCACCAAATACCCTTAATGACTAAATGTGTTAAGTTTCCGTTAGTTTTATTTACCATTTTGTCATTATTGACCCATAACCCTAAAATCTAACCCTAATATTAACCCCTTAACCCTCCTCCACCAACCCAGCAGCCAGTCCTCCTCCCCCACCACCCTAGTCTCTAGCAGCCCCCTCTTCCTCAACCCCCGTTGCAGCCCCCCTATCCCACCACCCTATTCCCCAGCAACCCTCGTCCTCCCTTACCCCTACCCCGTAGTAGCCCCCATTCAGCCCCGCAACAATTAGAAAGACAGAAAAAGTGATTGCGGGTCGGTTGGTTCAACTCGACGAGGGTGGGGGACATTCAACAGAAATCGACGGGGGTGAGGGGAACGGGGGTGGGGGCTGTTGGGGGGTGGGGTGGCGTGGGGCAATCGACGGGGGAAAGGGGCTGCGGGGGTGTGGTTGGGGTGGTGGGCTGCTGCGGAGGGTGGGGAGGGGGAGGGGAAGTGGTGACGGTTGGGTGGTGGTGGGGTTAGGGTTTGAAGTTAGGGGGTTAAGGTTAGGTTAGGGTTTGAATTTAGGGGGTTAGTGTTAGGATAGGGTTAGATGTAACAACCCTGAATTTCCACTTTCTTTAGAAAACATATTAGAGTACAAAACATGGACAATTCAAGAGCTGTTATGCCACAATTATTAAACATTTAATAACAGCAAGGCGAAAGGTACTACTAATACATAAATTAATTATTAACTATTACAACTAAAATGAAATTTAATTAATTAATACACTCCTATAACAAACCATAATTCTAAACTATTGCAGCGAAAGTCTTAACTTTAATAAATCTACATCTAGGTGAAATCAACGCTCTTACCCCAATATAAGCTAGTCACCATCAAGCCGTGCACATTGAAGACATGAAATATCAGCCAAAAGGCTGAGCAAAGGCTGAGCAAGATTTCATACCAATAACAACTTTGAACTATCCAATGTGCAGGTGGAATACATAAATAGTATTCCACAAAATCATTTCACTTGTATAACATTCTAACTTGAATATAATAGACAACCTTCAATAATTCAAATCCACTTTACTTTCTTTCTAAACCATTTTGTAAAACTTTCAAATATAACTCATTCGAAATTTGTGAGTAGAAAGCAATAAAAATCCAATGAGCTAACTAGGCTCACTAGATAAGGTAAATAAACACCAAAGTCCCTAGTATGCATACCCCTAACTTGATAACGTACCAAGAAGGAAGACAAATGGCAAGAGTATTGATCAACATACTCCCAACTACTAAAATATATTGTTGAGACATTGTTAACTCAACATACTTTCAAACTCGGAGAATACCGCTTACCGGCAACCCCACAATAAAACTCTATAAACCCTCGTAAGAGTGAGGAACTTCCTCCTTTCAAAATCTCAACTTGGTAACATAGAGGAACTTTCTCCTTTTAATAATCTCAAACTTGTCTCACGAGAAACTTCCTCCTTTTTAACAAACTCAAACTTGACTCATGAGGAACTTCCTCCTTTTAATAATATCTTAAATAATCTCATAAATTATTTTTGATATAAACATCGTCAAAACAATTTAAATGTTCCATAAATAGCATCGTAAAAACGATTCCAAACTCAATATAAATCACAAATCAATATGAATACTTTCTGTAATAATTTGTACAAGCTTAGTATGAAATCTTTCCTTATTAGCAAACCACTATCAACCAATCTCAATTACAAGTCAAAAGGGTTCTTCTACGAACCCGCGATCTACAATATAATATAATATGGTATAAATCACTTGACTACAACCTTTACATAGTTTACACATAAACGACATAACCTAGTTAATGAGCCCTGACTACCTTTAAAAACAACTCACTTTAAATTTAATCCAAAGAGAATACACCAAAGTCAAAACAAGTCAAACTGTAAATACTACTAACTACATGAAAATAACATGCATTATATTTAATTTCAGCATAAACTTAAAATAGGGATAACATTCTCCTATGATGTCCAAATGAAACGTTTCTTAAGCCTATCTTGGGTGAAATTTCGATACGAACAATTTTTGTGAAATAGTATTTTGGCTAAAAACGCCCATAAACTGACGAAAAACACAAATTACGAATCTGACCTGTAATTCCTACGAGTTATAGTTCTTGTTGATAAACTTATTATTAAAACAAAATTCCTTTCAATCAAGTTACACCCAACACTCATAATCAAAATCCCCAATTCAATTTAACTCAAGAACCCTAAACTAACAAAACTCCAAATTCATAAAAAATAACACATACTAAAATTAAAATATGGAAAAGATCCTTACTTGATTAATAACGCAATTAGAACGTAGAAGAGTGTAAAAAGACCCAAAATTTCGTCTACTTGATCGGATTTTCGACCCAAAAATTGCAAGTTTAAAACTCAATTCTCTCTTTGAAATACCCACAAAAACTGAGAAAGTATTGAAGAAAGATGAACAACAATTAAAGTGATGATGGTTGATAAAGAAATTAGTAGTTTTAATGGAGTTGAAGGTTGGATGAAAAGAAAGGAAGGAAGATGGAGTTTAGAAGGAAACTAAAAAGTGTCGTGGTTTCTACAGTTCCCCCCCTTCTAAGTTCTAACCTTTTTTTTTTCTTTTCCTTTACTTTTCTTTTGTAAGTTGGTTTAGCTAACTTAATGATACTTAACCTAGTCAAATTAGGAATTAACTTTTGATCCTTCTAAGTTAAGGTCAATAAGTGGAAAATAAAATATATTGATTAAAAGGACATTCTAAAAAAAAATTATTTTATACACTAAAATAATATAACGAATTGCTAAACATGAATAAAAAATATGGGGTGTTACAGTCTATTCCCCTTAAAATAAGTTTCATCCCGAAACTTAAAGTATTACTCAAATGACCAAACTCATACTCTTGTTTCTAAAAACAAGTCATTAACTTTATATGTTAGCCAAAATACCATCACCCTGGATAACATCTCCAACAACCAAATCATTTCGGAGAACATCTCCGACAACTAATTCACTTTCTTATAGATCAATTCAATTAACCACCTTTATAACCACAATCATTTGAACTAATATATTCATACCATAACAAGTAGAACTAACATCTCATAGATCAATTGATTTGATCAACCTTTTAGACATACAACCATTTCAACTAAAAATGTTCACACTATAAGAAGTAAAAAAAAAACATGCAACATATTACAAGGTTTACCATAAAACTTCTAATCATACACGAATTAGGTATACTTTAGATATTAAGGTATACATCACATATGAAATCATAACTTTTAGCACCAAACATACAATTGGCACGAAATCTACCCCCCTAAAAAAAAGGAAGTTACGCCCTCGTAACTAACAATAACATGAACAAGCTAAGAGATGGGGACACATAAAACACATGACATTCTTGGTCTTACGAGTAGTTCCTTGGTATTGTGGTGTGACCAAAACGTTTACTATCTATTTCTCAACCCTACGGGTCTTACGAATCTATCGGTCTAGAGTCTCAACTAGAACTCCAACTTTCACCTTGTGAAGAGTTACTAATACGATGTTGTAACTAAGAAACATGGATTCATTACAGACACAATCAACTATCCTTTCAAGGATCACATATAAACCGATAAACTTAGGAATCAACTCCTTACTAAGACTTAGACACGACTGAAAATAATCTAAGTCAAGCTAAACCGAACCACTACCGTCACACTCGTTGGACTATGTCGTAGAGTGTGAAATTCAATTCATAACTACACTATTGTTCACAAGTGCTTTAAATAATAACATAGGATTTTCTGGAAAATCCGGCAGAGTTTCCTTTGTAAAATGGATAACTCGAAATGAGAAAAGGTGTTCTAAACCTGTTACAATCACAATACGTAAAAGCATTTCCAAATCCAATACTCAACGCTTTCGCGGAGCAACAAATAATCTGAATCAAGAGTATTATTTCTCTTCTAAAAATAATAGAAGTAAAGACTCATACAATATGAACTCACCATTACATGGTTGGGAGTACTCGCCCTAAAAAAACATAAAACAATTCACAAGTCGATAACTAGAACTTCAACTTGAAGATATTTTAACACTCACAATCACCACCGTACACCACAAATGGCAAAACAAAACACTTTGATGGTCGCATCAACATTGGGCAGAGTCTTAACCCATAAACATTCATAGCACGTGTTTTGGATTTTATGACTATCACGTAATCAATGACACCATGAAAATCACATCAAAGCACACTAAGCATTTACATCCAAAGAGTACTTAAATAACCTTACGCGTGAATATGGATAAAACAAAATTTTTGTCTTTCAAAACGATTTTTTAATGGAAATCCAATAATAAATGACCCTTTTATAGAACTCTTGTTTTGCAAAAACTTTGCTTAATCATTCTTATTGTCAAAACAGTCTTCTAGACCCGAAGTAACAACATGCTAAGCTCTATCGCTTTAATATAATTTCTTGACGGGGATCAATCAATCCAGATAATAAGACATATATATCCGATACTGAGGTATTGAGGCTTGAAACCTCTGATAATGGGGTTAAACATAATCCTGACAACAAAGGAGGAGTTTAAAATCTCTGGCATTGGTTTGACTTATAGTCATGACAGTAGGGGCGTGGAGGCTTGAAACCTCCACCATGGGGTCGGTCATCTAATTATCCACTTTAGTTGGGATGAAACTCAGACAAGTTTAAAGCACATAACACGATTTCAAATATTCTTTACTAGACACCAAGTCTCCTATTACTTGGTAACACTCAAAACACATTAAAGAGAGGTAGAAAGCTTCATTGAAAGACCTTCAAGGCTCACAACCTATGGGAGACTTGCCCCCTTTCAAAACTTTTTCCAAAACGTGTTCTTAACTTTTCCAAAATTCACTCAAATCGTTGTAGAAAAACTATTTTTAGATCGATTCGAGACACTACAACAAATTGCCACTTGTGCCACGGTAAGAATCGTGGCCCAAGTTAAAGAAACCCGTGGCTATGTAATCTAGCCACGGGAATTTTGGAATGTACTCCCGTGGCGCAAGTGGCCGTGGCTAAGATTTTGCCACGGGAAAATAGAGGGTGTGGCGTAAAATGAAATGTATGCCACGAATACTCACGTAGCTAAATATATCCTTTGCCACGAGTATTACCGTGGCTGCAAAGCCTTTGACTCAAGTACTATTGTGGCTAAAATAATCCTTTGCCATGAATTTTACTGTGGCTAACAAATCTTTGACTACAATTTTCTCTCATGGCTAACCAATTCAATATGCATAAGATCTCCCGTGACAAGAAAGAGAGTATACGATTTTATATATGTTACCAATTTCACATGCCAAATATATATTATTGTGCAAATAAATATATAGTAAACCATAATTTTTAATATGGAATAACGAAATATTATTATTAATATAAAATTTCTAATATCTTTACATTAAAATGTACTTGAAATAAAAAGTTCCATTGGCAACTAAATAAAAACACAATATTCTCCAATCTTTTACATAGAAAAATTATAAACTACATAGTACTTTGATTATAACTAAGAATGCGTCTTGTGCTTGATAATATGTACCCTCTTTCTCCAATCTGTAACAAATCAAAAGAAATTGTTAAAATACAATAGTGACATCCATTAGTCTTGCTTTGATCGAACACAAATTAAGAACCAAACAAATACATTAACAATATTAGTGTCAGGTCAAAGAAGAATAGCTGTAAGCAATATCAGTTGCGCAAATAAGCTTCCCATTCAATCTCTTACCTACACCCTGTCTTGCTAAGACAAGGGTTCTTGAATAAAATTGTCTGCAGAAACTATTGACAAGTGACAACCCCCCAATTATTTAAAAGCATTGCTAAGATGGGCAATTTTACAAGTAAATAATTAAGAAAGACTAATTTAAGAACAACAGTTTCTTACCAAACATAAGATACAAAGAGAAATTTGGTTTGTTGTAGGTTGACCATATTCATGTACTATTAATAGATGTGTTATGGCTAGTAATTCTTGTCATGCCTTTTAGTTCACATGGTTTTGCTCGGGCATGACAAGAAATACAGCATGCACTGATATGCAACTTTAGCAATAGATCAAAAACAAACAATACCAGTTGATTTGGTAGTTGGAAAGCAGAACTAATGTGTTTAAGCATCCCCCATTGTCTAATTCATAGTACTTCACAACAACAAGAAATTTGTATATAAATAAAATATATAAAATGACCACATTTGATCCCTCTTCTCATTTTGGCAACTGATAATCTGTTACATAGTACTTGAACTGTCATGCGCTAGGAAATTTTATCATAAATATGTTTTTCTCTTATAGAGTATTAGCATATAGTAATGGCTAGTGCTATAATCATGTTAAGCTCTAATTAAGTAAAATGGGAAACACGAGTGATCCCAAGTCTCCAGCCAATTTCCACATCAAATGGGAAACAAAAATATGAGAAAACTTCAAGAGCCCATTTTTCACATTATAGTGAGATATTTGTATGTAAGCAACCTCAGCTAATCCTCTGTAGAATTCATTTCTGCTCGTTTCAAATTTCAATGCACTGACAACAATCAGTCAACCCCATCTTCTGTAACTGAGTTTCCTAGAAGCTCAATCACTATTAAGTGGTATTAGGATCTTCTCCACTACTTTTATTCCATTTTCTATCTTCAAACCAAAGCATCTAGCAAGCAAAATATCCCCAAAACCCCCTGGCCCTAATATACCTCGAGCATTCTCTAGCATTGATCTAAGAAATGGTCAGTTCCTATCAAGGAACCCAAAAACCCTGTGGAATTAGTCTACTAACTGTGTTATTTGGATGTGTCTCTAGGTGTGGTATAATGCCATATATTAGGTAAGAGAATGCTCCATTGGGTCCAAAAACTTTGTCCCTGTGCAAATGGAAGATAAGATGTGTGTTCAAAAAAGTTTGCATGAAACAAATTCATAAAATCTTTAATGCAACTCAGAGCAATCATACGTAAGCTCTTCGTACGGCACCAAAATATCCATGTTTGATCCAAGAAAATCTAAAACGATACTAGCCGGCTAAGAATAAGACACTTTATCGAGACTGTATAGTAGCACTAATACATGAACCAAGAAGAGATTCAAAAATGTGACTAAACATGATATCTCATAGCTGTAAAACGACTGGAAAGGACTTGCAAGGTAATTCAAGAATACTTTAAAGCCATTATGTGCTTCAATAAACTTCTGATATTCCTAATAGAAAATAAAACTATCAAATTCCCACTCAATACAAACTTACTAATCTCAATTGACAGTTGATCACAAAAAACAATCCCCAGTCTCCAGTTCAAAATCCACCCAATCTTCTTCATATACCTCAGATTTCCATATAACTTCGTCTAATCACTTTTCTCTTTGTCAAACCAAATTACACTATTACTATCGCAAAAACCTAAATGGAAACAAATCATCTCGCACATATTAAACAACAATCACAGACCAAAAGAAATCACCAGCTAAGGTCTTTTCAGTTCACAAAAAGCTGCATATCACAAGATACGCTTCGCTACATAGATTTCCAATCAAAACCTGCAACGACACCAATGTATTACCTCCAAAACCAGCAGCAAAAAGCAGTAGCAAACCACCCCTAAGCAACCCTTGAACTTACCCCTAAACAACCACGAATATTTCTATTATTATGAAAGATAAGTACTTACTTTAAGCCGAAGAACCATCACTCGAGGAATCATTATCTTCAAATGTATCCAGCCCAAAAGTTTGCAGTATACGCTTGAACTTGTTCTCCCAAACCTTATTGTTTGCAGCAATTTTCCGATCTACCTCATTCCTGGTTTTTTCAGCTTCATTCTTGGCACACTCAGCATCTTTCCTAGCTTCTTCAGCTTCCTTTCTAGCATCCTCAGCCTCTTTTCTAGCATTCTCAGCGTCATTTTTTGCTTCTTGAACTGCTTGTTCAGCTATCGTTTTAGCTTCAACCACCTCTTGATGTAGATCAATTCGGGAAGGCTTGACTTGAAAATGCTTTGTAATGCTTTTTCCTGGTCCATAAGCTCGTAAATACCCATGCGTATCTTTGCCAAGTACATCTAGAAATATTTGTTCATCCGTCTTTTCATTAAGCCCTTGTTCTCTTTGTTCCTTAAGTTTCTTGATCTCATCCTACAATTAGCATAATGATAAGTTAGATAACATCGAATATAGTATCTAGAAAGAACACCTCAACAAGTCACTAACTTACAACTGCATGCATGTTTTTGGCTAGAGTTTCAGCATCAACCAGTTTCTTTGATTTCCTCGTACGAGATTCAACCATCACATCAAGTCGACTACACTTCCCTCCATTTTTCTTCTTCTACATTAAGTGATATGGAAAAACTAGTAAGTGTATGAAGCACAAATCAGTTAGTTAAAATTAATCAATAAATCTACTTACAATTTCTTGCTTGAGCCGAGCATAACTTTTACTACCATTGTAGTGAGGCATCTTCTGGAAAGACCTACTCTTACTAGCTTTAGTGCTCTTTTCCTAAAGTAAAATAGTTAGAACATTCGAAAAAAGATACACATTTGATATAAAAATAATTCACAATCTCTTATACCTGAAACTTAGGATCGCTCCAAAAATCCACTAAGTATTTCCAATCTGTTTTATTCATGTCCTTAGGCTTATTCTTCATACGGTCGTCTTTTGTTGTTAGATTTGGAGCATCGAAATATTTGTGTTTCAATTTATGCCTGCTATCTCTAAATAAACGTTGAGCATGTGCCAAGACACCTTCCTTCCGATACTCTGGATCATCAAATGAGCACTTCTCCTAATAGATAAACCAATGCAAACTATTAACATTGGCCAAAATCATAGTATTATAATAACAGCATAAAACATATGATAAGGAATCACCTTAATACAAGTCCACAAATGATCTAAGGTTTCAGATGTATACTCTTCCCAACCTTTAACTTGTATGGGACAAACGGAACGGTTCCGTACTTGTTGACCCAAGAAGTAAGTATATAAAGACGAATGTGGACCAATTGGATTACCATCCTCATCAAACTCCACATTGATTTTTTCTCTAGGAGGTAATGCTGTAAGCTTTCGACAATATACCATCCCTCTTGTTTTTCTAATGGTACCTACATATATAGAGTGTAGAAAATCATTATGACTATATAATTAGAGTATTGGAATAACGCATATTACTTCGATCTTTGTGCATTAGGTAACAATTGTTTCTCTCAACGAAAACTCGGTTGGTCGTTGGTCTTTTGGCTGAATAGTGGACCTAAGTAAGCTAAAAATATCTCTGTTCTTAGGGAGAAAGAATTTTGTACATATTTGCCTTCTGCACTAAGGCATCTAAGGCTTTCTGGTTAATATGTAGAGTAGTATAGCCTTCTGCTTAAGGAAAACTTGTCATCTTCTTTTTAGTTATTTTGTGTTCTTCTGAAAGCTGCTCATATGTGGGTGTATAACTCTTTTAATGTATAAATTTGATTCATGCTGTCACCTCTTTCGATAGAATCCTTGCTTACTACATCAGTATTGACTAAGTTATTTTTGTATACTGACTAAGCTATTTTTGTATGCTGAAAATTATTGGACAAATAATGTTCCATTTTGCTGAATTTTCCAGAAAGAAGATACTGCACAGCAGCACCAGTTTATACTACATGCTGCTTTAGACATGAAACCTGATTAGAAATCATGTGTTGAAGAAGTGTAAATCGACGCCAACCTAGACCCAACCTGCACATAAACCCAACTTGAAAGCTGACAGTATGACAGACCCACAACCAACCCGACCAATCTGACCCACATACTCCCCACTGCTGCTGCACACAGCCCCTTGCTTGCACACACACCCTCCCTGCACACAGCCCCTCCCTTGAGTATTCGAAAATTACATTATTTGCAAGAAAATTACAAGTCATACCAGATAAAATATGATCCCCTTGAGTATTCGAAGGGTTTGTGAAGCTCATTAATGCCTGATTAAGATCATGTGGAGATGCGTACTCCGGTCCCCCGACTTCACCAACTTGTCTATCTTGGTCATAGTTTGTCTCCATATTGTCTCCATTTGGTCTATCCTCCGCATTTTCTGGTATAAATAAGTGAAAATGAAAAAAGAAATTGGTTTCCCGTAATACAATCTCAAAAGCATAATAATAGTCATTGTACATGTCTTTACCTGTCTCTATTTCAACATCTTTATGGTTTCCACTCAATTCTTGACCGACATATCTACATTAAAAATGGACAAAAA
This sequence comes from Beta vulgaris subsp. vulgaris, assembly GCF_026745355.1. Taxonomy (NCBI): domain Eukaryota; kingdom Viridiplantae; phylum Streptophyta; class Magnoliopsida; order Caryophyllales; family Amaranthaceae; genus Beta; species Beta vulgaris. The sequence goes on from NC_079205.1 coordinate 39,393,493, forward strand.
AAATAAAAATTTCAAATGGTTGACATTAACTAATTGAGTCGCAAATATAGAAGCTTGAAGGGAATAATACCATCATCATTGCCTTCAGTGTTACTCAATTGATGACTGCTTCCAATGGCTACGTATAAATTTGGAGTAAAAAATGATTTAACTTGGGACAATAATCAAAATACACCAAAAAAAATGGCTCAACGCAACTATATTATAACAAAAGTACCAGTTGTTGTGCTATATTAAAATATATTGAAATAAACAAAAAGCATATAGATGGACCTTTTTTTACAATTTGTAAGGCTTTTGAAACTGATTCCAATTCATCGTTTCCCATTAAGGCTTCTTGCTGCTTCTTATTCATCTTAAGAAACTTGGCAATTGACCTTGGTGGAATAAAACTTCTTTCGTGTCCTTTTACCTTCTTAGTATTAGCCTGCAATAAATACAAATTCATTAACGAATAACCAAAAGTCCAAAACTACTAAGTCATTATTAAAAAATATCATGCACTGTATAAGTAAATACCCTTGTTGAAATTGGCAGTCGGACCTCTGTTTCACATTCCTTATCTACATATTCATCATGCGAATATCATCATCTTCAGGGACAAAGTCATCATCTTCTTGGGTAGCTTTTCTTTCTTGTTTCTTTTATTCTCCTTCGTATTTTCAACCAAGCTTGTCAAAGATGACGCGAGATGTTTTATGCCCAGGGATTGCATTTTCTCTTTATTAGCTTGAATTGTCATCAATCGTTGTTTTTCGTAATTAGACACCTCCTTTGAACTTGTGTTTCCTCTGCCTTTAGCCATTTGAAATCTGTTTAAAAATACCCAAAATGAATTTATTATTGTATTACATAATTATTAAATGTCGAAGGCAACACATACATGTTGCCATAATTTGCAAATTTATATCAAATAAACAAGACAAGTATTCTATTTTTAACTCCTACAAAGATATACAGATGTATAGTGAAGAACACATGTATAGAGGCAGAACATTAAGATAATTATTACTCATGAGTAGAAACTAACACTTCAATTAATAAACGTAATAACAACAATATAATTATTACTCCTAAAACATTAGGTTACTAATGAGAAAAAAAACTAAACAACCAAATTGAGTTCAACAATCCAAAGGATAAAAGAAAAGGCAAAAAACAAAGATTTATATCATGATAATCAATATCATCATCACTATCCTCATCACTTTCAGTGTCATTCTCACTATCATCCTCGAGATCATCATCGTCATCATAAAAAATAACACCTTCATTCTCATCATATTCTTTAGGGTGATTTTCCTCGGTAGCATCTACCATCATATCACCAATATCATTTCTTATTCCAACAATGTGATCATCAATGTCCTCCACATCTGTTGGTGACACAAATGTAACATGAGAGGTCCCCGCTTGATTTTGTTGTACTGCATCCTCATCTGGTTCAATTAATTCCTTTTCTGAAACATTGTAGTGATGCCTTGGTTGGGTCTTCACGACAATAAACCAATTGGGATCAAGTTCATCATTGACATAGAAAACTTGTTGTGCTTGGGACATAAGCACAAAAGGTTCTTTAGTAGGTAACAAACGTTGACTATTGACACTAACATAGCCATGTTTGTCAACCTTGATTCCTCTACCAACCTTGTGAACATCCCACCAATCGCAACGAAACAAAATCACACGTTTTCCATCCAAATATTGTACCTCAAGTATTTCAGTAAGGATTCCAAAATAGTCATCTTCCCTAGCCCCAAAAATACTTTTCACCATAACACCACTATTTTGGTTAACCCTCTTTCTTTCAGTATCCTTTGTATGAAATCTAAAACCATTTCCAAGGCATCCATTGAAACATTGAACACCTTTCAAAGGACCTAAAGCCAATGTTCGTAAATCTTTTACCACTTGATCATCACCTTCCTGAGGTAAATCCATGACCTTTAAAAAAACAAAGAAAAAAAATCATCAACCTAGTATCATCCAAAGGTAAAAACTAACATAACCAAACTTTTGACATACCCGTTCACGGAACCATTCTATCAAATTTTTGTCAAACGACCCTTGTTCATATTCCCTATGGGAAAAAAAGAACATTCGTCATACATAATAAAGGATTTAACTTTTTGAAGATATTTAAAAATATATATAAAAAATCATACATTAAGTATCCCTGAGCTTTTTCACAGTTTTTGATTACATATTCTTGACTTGAGTCAACTCTTCTTCTGAAAGAGATCTACATTTGGCCTTCCCCAAAGGAGTACCACATGGTGCAAATATTGATAAACCTTGATAATCGTCACTATCTTCGTCAGCGTTCCTTTCAAGTTGAGTAAATCTTGTTTCTATGTCATGTAGATACTTTGAACAAAAAAGCATACATTCCTCAATGATGTAGCCTTCAGCAATAGAACCTTCTGGCCTACTTTTGTTTCGAACATAGCACTTAAATTTGCGCATAAGCCTAAAAAATAATAATGTTTTTTAAGAAAAAATGTTTAATTACTTGGAAAGTCAAGTGAATTAAAAAATATTATGTAAGTATTACATTTCAATTGGATACATCCAACGATATTGAACGGGTCCACCAATTTTTGTTTCCTCAACCAAGTGAACACACAAGTGGACCATGACAGTAAAAAAAGAGGGAAGGAAAATCCTTTCCATCTCACATAGAGTGATAACAATTTCACTTTCAAGATCATCCAAGTCTTTTGAATTTAGTGTCCTGGAACAAAGGTCCTTAAAAAAGGAACTTAACTTCACTATAACATCATACACTTTCGGTTGTGACACTCCCCGAATTGCAAGCGGCAATAGTTGTTCCATTAGCACATGACAATCATGGGTTTTAAGACCCCATATTTTTCGCTTTTCAAGATTTATGCACTTTGAAATGTTGGAAGAATACCCATCTGGAACCTTCATAGCCTCTAAGACCTTACAAACCTTTTCCTTTTCAGCCTTAGACAAAGTGTAAGATGCAGGAGGAATATGCCATTTTCCATCTTTCAATTTCGGAGATAAATGCTTCATAATTTTCACACGCTTCAATCGTGTCTAGCCTTTAAAGTATCTTTTGATTTCCCCTCAATATCTAACAACGTGCCAAGAATGTTGTCTAGGACATTCTTTTCAATATGCATGACATCAAGATTGTGACGAATCAAAAGGGTACTCCAATAAGGCAATTGAAAAAATATCTTTTCTTCTTCCAGTTATCATCTCTTTTTGAGAAATTTCATTTTTTCCAAATTTCATGTCTTCGAGTCCCTAACTTGAGTTAAAATATCAGTTCCAGATGTCTTTTTAGGAGGACCCCTTGTTTCTATTTTCCCATTAAAAATTTACTAAATCTCCATTTATGGTCTGTTGGAAGAAAGCGACGAGTATCCATATAACAACATGATCCTTGATTTGGTAATCTAATGGAGCTAGTTTCATTCATACAACGAGGACATGCCTTATAACCCTTGGTAGACCATCCTGACAAGTTAGCATATGCTGGAAAATCGTTGATAGTCCACAATAATGCAGCATGCATATGAAAATATGAATTCTGAGAAGCATCATAAGTCATAGCGCCGTTTCCCACAACTCCTTTAGCTCCTCAATTAATGGTTGCAAGTACACATCAATGTTATTGCCTGGCCCACTTTTTCCGGGAATCAACAAAGATAGTATACTGTACGGCTGTTTCATACACATCCATGGAGGCAAGTTATACACAACAAGAACTACAGGCCATATACTATAGTCACTTCTAAGCCCACCAAATGGATTGAACCCATCACTAGCTAAACCCAACCTTACATTACGAGAGTCCGAAGCAAACGTAGTATGTTCTTTATCAAAATGCTTCCATGCCTCACTGTCGGCGGGGTGCTTCAGGACTCCATCATCTTCACGTTTATCAAAATGCCATCTCATGTCATTCGATGTTTTGGATGACATGAACAACCTTTGCAACCTTGGTTTTAGTGGGAAATAACGTAAGACTTTCGGACAAGATCTATTGCGATTTGTACCACAAATGGAACATTTTTCTAAATCAGCGTTCTCCTTCCAAAATAGCATGCAGTCATGTTCACATGCTTCTATTTTCTCATAGTTGAAGCCGAGATCAGTTATCATCTTTCGTGCTTCATAATAATTCGATGGCACATCAGCACCTTTGGGTAAAGCACTCTTGAACATTTGAAGCATACTAGTAAAAGCTTTATTAGTCATGCCGTCCATGCATTTGATTTGAAATAATTTCAAGATGAATGACAATTTGGAGAACTCGTCACAACCAGGGTATAAGGTTTTGTGAGCATCTCTCATCAAATTTTCAAAGATCCTTGCCTCTTTCGTACCCTTAATGTACTTAGGAAGGCTGGCCTCAGTTGATTGTTGCTCTTCATCAAGATCATCATCTACATCATTATTCGAGACTCCAGGACTAAATCTTTCATGGATCATCCTAAATATACATCACTACTACCTTCACCTAAATCATTTCTACTTCTTTTAAGTGGGGTTTATATTCTCCATGATAAATCCAACGAACATAACTTCGCACAATGCCATTAAGTAGCAAATCATTATAGATTTCTTCCCTTGTTTTATGTCGACTATTGTTGCACCGATTACAAGGGCAAGGTACCTTTTTATCCTCTTCTCCTATGTCACTACTTAAGGCCAAATTATTGAAAGCATAGTCAAGAAACTCATTAACTCCATTTACATATAAATCATCAAATCTATTTTCAAATTCCATCCACTGTAATCTTTTCTTTTGGACATCTGAATCATCCATTATTGAGAAGATTTCTTACTACAAGATAACAATATAAAATATTTATTAATTAGAAATGACACTAATATATATAGTTCAAGTTTGAAATTAGGACAATCAATTACAGCAAACAAAGAAGCAACAAATAATAGAGTAATCGGAAAGTACTAAATCATGTCGTAGAAAAAAATGAGAAATTTGCTTAAGCTAAAATATGGAAAGCAGATGAAACTAAGTATTTCGTTTGTTTATTATAGTTTCGAATTTTAAATACACAATCTCAAATACCAACTTCAAGCAAGCACATAGGAAACTCAAACTAGATGGCAAAGATCAGATTTAGTGATTGGTAAAACAAAAATAGAGATTTAATAAGCAAAAATCAGATTTAGTTAGTAAAACAAAAATCTTAATTGGTAAAAATCAATTTTACTTAGTTTGAATGTCCTCTCTCATTAATTACCCAATCATACTAAAAGCTAAATATAATGAACTTCACACCTTGATCTCATTCATTTAAAATGTGTTACAATTCGTTCAAATTATGACAAGATAAATCTCATCATCAGCAAAATCATGTCTTGTATTATTAAAAGGCAGTGAGCCTTAGTGATACTCTTATTGTGTGATTTGTTTGGGCCCACAGGAATTCTTCTTACCAATTTTTAAAAATATATGTATGTATTTATATATATATGTAGAAGTGAGTTCATATGAGAATGCATACTTACATGAGAAATAAGAATGAATTTTACACGATATAACTCTTATGAATAAGTGAAGTAACTCTAATGAAAAAGTGATGTAACTTTGAAAAATGAATATTAGAAGCAAAAAAAAATCCCTATAATACATTATATTAAATTGTAAAGAATACAAATTGTACACATCAATGTTATTGGGCTAAGAATTTTACTCAAGTACACATCAATGTTATTGGGCTAAGAATTTTTTTTTTGGGCTAGAATTTCAAATTGTAAAGAATACAAATTACACAAGACCCACCTATAATACATTATATTAAAAGGTTCTATATATGTCATAAAATTTCAATTACTCATTATAAGTAATCTTTTCCATTACAGATTATCATACCATGCATTTTATGTGCTTCTAGTACCTAGTACTCCCTCAGTTTCAATATATTCTCCCTGCTTTGCACAGTTTCCCATGATTATTTTCCCTGTATATGCCCGCTCTGTATTATTAATGATAAAATTATTCCTAACCATGTTTAAACCGTTCCGCATTATTATGACCTCTTTCACCGTGGTTCGCAGTTACACTAAATATAACGATAGGACTGAGATACTCGGGTAAGACAATTTAAACTTTCAAGATGAAAACCGTACAAAATTGACAGAAGATATGGACCGGGATTGAGGAGCCCCTTTCAGATATATCTAGCCATGTCCATGGAACAGTTGACCAGAAACTGCCCAGCATGAAATTTGTTGATCCACACTATCAGATTTAGGATTTTGATCCACAATTTGACTTGATAAATCCAACTCTTAAAGGACTTGCTAACAAGCAAAATAAAATTCGTTTCAAGAATTAGTGAGCAACTTTACTATTACATCAATAAATAGTCACTTAAGGATATAAATACTGATAAAAAAGTTCCTCCTGTTTTACTCTCCTCCCCTTCCCCCTCAAGTTAAAAGAAAGAAACCTTCACCTTTCCATCCTGTTCTAAACCAAAGCTATACCCTTCTAGAATCTAGATACATGCAGTATACATACTGATTGTCTTTATAAAGTGAAAAGGTCTTACTAAGATCGCCAACACAAGATTTGTCAATCTTTATCAAATTGCAAACAGCAAGCTCACACAATAAGAGTATCACTATGTTAAATACACAGTCAGGGCCCAAACAAATCATATAATCACAGTACAAAAAAAGTCAACTAATAGCACAAACATGCATCTAAACCCACCATTCAACAAATTATTTGCCAGATTTTAAAAGCAAAAATCCCACATATAATTATTAATTAACAGGTGAAAAATTAAGTACTATTATTAGCAGAACTACCGACTGTTAGAACAAACAAACAGCACCCACAATCGAAAAACTGCAAACTATAGCAATTAGTACAATTATCAAAATTGCCCACTATTAAAAAGAACAAAAAGACGAAAATAATGAATAAATAACAGTACCCACAATCGAAAAAGTGCAAAATATAGAAATTAAAGCAAAACCCAAATGAAAAATTTACCACAAACTTTGATGGGTGCTTCAAGTTCAAGAAGATTATATTGTTTTAAGAAGATATCTTTAGAAACTAAACAGTACCCACAATCGAAAATTGCAAACATAAATCCCTAAAATAATCCAAACAGTTCAAACGCGAGGAATGAATAAAGAATACTGTTCTGTAATGTACAGGTCCCTAAAATATTTTATATACAACATGGATAAAGAGATGAATGAAGAATTACCAGTTCAAACGCGCAATTCTACAAGATGAAGGACCGGTGAATTGCATTAGACTGATGACGAGGTGAAACGCGTAGAATCTAGAGTAATTGAATGCAAAGAAACGATAGTCAAACAACAATGCTTGAATTGCAAAGCATACAAATTCATAAAAACCAACCGATTGAATTGCAATCTTACCAATGACCGGTGTGAGGGAGAAGCCGATCGTCAAATTTCATTCATGAATTACAGTGGTGGAATCTGTGTGATGGTGTGAGAATTAATGGCAGAATTTGAAGGTAAGAAGAATAGAGTTAGATAAATGTGAGAAATAACTCAGCCTCAACCGAGTAGGTTTAACTCGGCCAAAATTCCTTCTACCGCCATAGATTAGCGCCAAATATTTTGGAAATTACAAAAAAATTTGATCTGAATTTTACGTTTAAGTATGTGTCTTTGAGATTGCGATTATTATTTGTTGAGAAGCTGGTGGAAGAAACTGCTACTAATGACCTACATCTTAGACGCGATTAGCGTATGCGAGGGTAAGACTAAGGCCGTAACCGTAAGGAATGTTTAAAAGGCAGTGAGCCTTAGTTCCTTTAGATTTTCTTACCTAAAAGAGTAACTTATTATTTATTTCTCAGCTCAAAGACAAGTGGGTGAAACTGCTCTCAATGATAATAGTTCACGATCTCACCAAATTATTTGATCTCACCAACTATGCTTAAATATGTGTGTTTAATAAGTTAATTTGAAAATAATTATGAAGAAGAATAAATAAGTTAATAAATTTACAACAAATTTATTTACTTAAAAGGTATTATTTATAGATAGATTTATGTGTTCCTAGTTGATTGTTAAACACTTTTTTTCGAAAAAAAAACTCAACATTTCTATAAAAAATGTTAAAGTATTTTAACAAAAATGGACCACATATACCCTACTTTTAATATGTATTATGTTTAATATACTTTTATATAGAATAATAAAGTTAGATGGCTAAATTAGTGATGAAAGGTATATTTATTGCCATGAAATTATAAGCCACTATATTCTATTTTTCAGTGGTCAAAATAGAGTTAGCCACGAAAATTTGTAATGTGGCAAAAATCGTGGCATAGATGTATGTTTGCCACGAAAAATTTCTTACTCTTAGCTGAAGTTTAAAGTTTGCCACAAGAAAATATCTACCCGTGGCATAACTTTGATATTTGCCACGGGAAATTATTTACCCATGGCATAAATTTTTCTTCTTCTTTAGATTTTGTCTTACTATTTATTTTTCCCGTGGCTATATGCAATTATGCCATGAATTTTGATTTCCCGTGGCATAATTCGTGGCACAAGTGATGATTTGTTGTAGTGAGAATGAATCCACAACCTTAATTGAAACGTGTCTAAACCACTTTCACACGCTACACAAACAAATTGAACAATCTCACATAGTCTTTGGTAGGTTAACTTACTCGTTGACCAAACAGGGCCAAATCGAACTACTAAGATACTACACAAAATGATATGCTCTATTTACATGAAACTAAAGTTTACTTTATACAAAACTCCTTTTTATACCATGTCTCAAAACTAACACACATTCATAACACATCATAAACCGTTCACGCACACACTATAATTTCACGAAATAAAAGTTCAAGTCATGCAGGGATACATGAATCACATAAACTAACGACTCCATCAACAATAATAGTGGTATTACCCTTGCATACCGATACTCCACACTCCAAATATAGCAATCAAGAGTTATATTAAACTCACTTTTCAAGGTTCATGAAATAGATATGGTCCAGTATACTTCCGTAGTTTCTATTAAATTCATTAATTTCGACTCAAACAACTAGTCGTAGACTTGCCACATGATACAATTAACCCTTACGCACATAAAAATTAAATCAAATTAATCGATTACACACTTTAACCACTATAATAACTTAGTCTCATTATTCTTCGGACAAGACTTAAGTAAATTGAGTTTGAGCACATTTAACCATTCCTAATAGCCTCTAGGTCATTAAGGACGATTTGTTCAACTTCAAGTGGGCGTCTAACGCCCCAGGATGACACAAAGGAGAGCTTTTTATAAGTTATAACCAAGCTATCTCGAGATTCTCAACCAATTAACATGGTACAACTATAACTCCACAACTACAGTCATTTCATTAGAGAAGTGCAAGGAATTGCGGAGCTTGTAGCTTGTCATTTAAGGTTAGTAACTACCAATCAAGAAGTTTGCAATGACTTTAAACCAAAGACTCAGATTACTTCCACTTATACTCCTAACATTAAACTCCATGAAAAGAGACTTTCTTCGTTAAACCATTCTACATTAGACTCGCTAACCATTTTAGTGTTATTAGCCTTGATGACTACTAAATAAATCACATAACGGGGAACTACGCATTCCACCATCGACATGACTCGAGTTGACATTATGCCATACATATGTCACAACTCCACAGCCTTACTAGGTACATGATAGTTACTAGTTGTTCTATAATGATTTCAAACCGACTCATTGACACCGGCAAATAAACAGTAATACTTTACGATTGATCCTTAACATGTTATGAGTTGACTTTGACTAGTCACAGGTTGCTACTAGAAATCGACCCACTTGGATTAATTCTGTTTTACTTTAGCTATTCACTTCACCACGAATACTACATGAAAGTCAACAAAACACGACGACTTACAGTGATAATCATCTCATGACTTGCTAGACTACTTTAAACTCACGTAAACAAGGTCTATAGGCATGAACAAGAGAGCTAATAAGTCGAGTTTCAACTCTTGTTATAGCCTCAACACACAATCATACACTAACAAGTCAATTCATAGCACTTAGTCAACAAGACTAGCATATCCAAAAGATAATCAAACCCTTTCCTATAAGGTTTTCAATTAACAATTCACACCAACTACAATTCGTGCATGCCATCACGCAACTCAATCAGTTTGCGATCCGAGAATCAAGTAGTTAATCATTAATCATTTTGACAAGATTCATACGAGCGTGACTCTTGTTGTTCCTCTTTGTATCTCGAAAGTGAATTCCGTGCAACCCGTGCTTCGTATAGGGTCGGAATATTGCTTTTGGGAAAGTGTCCCAACACGCCTAGAAGATTCATCATTCATATAGTAATCATCTTCATCACCCTTTTACAAGTTCTAACAATCCAAAAGCAATATCTCTTGAAGATGGCTACGGTACGTGAGATGACTTCTAATTTTCAGAAACTTGACACGTTTGAAGGTGTGGGTTTCCGTAGATGGCAAAAGAATATGTGGAAGATGAAACTTTGGAGGCCTCAAGGAGAAGGAACAAGTGGGAGAACGATGATTATATATGTCGTGGTCATATTTTAAACGGTATGTCTGACACTTTATTTGATGTTTATCAATTCTATGAATCCGCTAAAATGCTTTGGGATGACCTTGAGTCAAAATACATGGCCGAAGATGCATCTAGTAAGAAGTTTTTAGTTAGTAATTTTAATAACTTTAAGATGAATGAAACAAGGCCTGTGATGGAGCAATTCCATGAAATTCAAAGGATTTTAGGAAGTTTTAAACAACACAATATTAGTATGGATGAGACATTTATTGTTTCTTCAATAATTGACAAATTACCACCAAGTTTGAAAGATGTTAGGAATACTCTTAAACATAGGAAAGATGATATAAATGTGGAACAATTGGGTGCTCATCTTCGGATTGAAGAGGGCATTCGGGTTCAAAATGGACAAAAGGAGGTAAATCCTAATTCTTCTACCATTAACGTGGTGAAACATGGAAAGTTCAATGACTCAAATCCTAAGAAGAAGGCTAATAACTACACCAAAGGCAACAATTTCAAGAAGCCTAAGATTGGTGGAGTTGTTCAACAACGTGGTTCTTGGGAGTGTGGCAAGCCCGGACACTTCAAAAAGGATTGATTCCTTTGGAAGAGGAAGATGAACAAAAAGAATGAGCAAGGTGGAGGGAAAGGCGAGTCTAGCCAATCCCAAGCCAAACAAGGTACTTATGCACAACTTTCATGTAATTTGAGTTTGAATTATATGTGTATGAATTCTGAAATCTTTTGTGTACAGGATGATTGTTCATGATATATCGATTCAGGAGCTTCAAGGCATGTGTGCAAGGAGCGGTCTTCATTCAAAACCTTCAAGGAGGTGGACAATGGAGAAGTTCTATACATGGGAAATGACTCTACAGCTCAAGTTCTTGGTGTAGGACAAGTAGAGCTGGTCTTTAGTTCCGGCAGATCTCTAGTGTTAAGAGATGTTGTATTTGCTCCGGAACTTAGGCGTAATCTAGTGTCTGGAGCTATCTTGAATCGAATAGGTTTTAAAATGGTCTTTGAGTCGGACAAGTTTATATTATCTAAGGGTGGTTTATTTGTTGGACTTGGTTATTTGTGTAATAGTATGTTTAAACTCAGCATTTCAAATGCTTTAGTAAACAATGTGTGTTATTAATGATAATTCTTCTCTTTGGCATTTAGGACTTGGTCATGTTAATTATAGAAAATTATATTCTATGGCTAAGGATGATTTAATTCCTTCTTTTGATCCAAACATTGAGAAGTGTAGAACATGCATGCTAACCAAAATAACCAGGTGTTCTTTCCCTAATAATGTGGAAAGAGATACTAAGTTGCTTGATTATTAGTACATAGTGATCTTTGTGATTTTCATAGTACACCTTCTTTAGGAAACAAGAAATATATAATAACCTTTATTGATGATCATTCACGATTTTGTTATGTATATTTATTGTCTACTAAAGATGAAGCCCTAGAAAAATTTGAGATCTATAAAAATGAAGTAGAATTGCAACTAAGTGACAAGATTAAACGGTTTGGAACCGATAGAGGTGGTGAATTTCATAATCCTAGTTATTTCCAAGCTTTAGGAATAATACATGAAACAACCGCGGCTTATACACCACAACAAAATGGTATAGCGGAAAGAAAAAATAGAACTTTGCAAGAAATGGTAAAATCTATGTTATCCTACTCGGGTTTGAGTGATAGTTTTTGGGGTGAAGCGGTTTTAACTGCTTGTCACATCTTGAATCGTGTTCCTATGAAAAAGAACAAAGTAACCCCTTATGAATTATGGTACAAACGAAAATCAAATCTAAGTTACATTAGAGTTTGGGGATGTAGGGCAATAGTGAAAGTGCCGGAACCTAAACGTAAAAAGTTAGGTGAAAGAGGAGTTGAATGCATCTTTATAGGATATGCTGCTCATAGCAAATCCTATAGGTTCTATGTTATAGAACAAAATGACTTTTGGTCGGTTCACACTATTGTGGAGTCAAGAGATGCAATTTTTGATGAAAATAGATATTCATCGGTTCCTAGACCAAAGGACATAACTCCAAGTACCGAAATTCAAGAAAATGATCAAACTAATGATCAAGAGTTAGATGAAAAAATTCTAGATGAAAATGTTGCATCTACATCAACTCAACCAAGGAGAAGTAAACAGGTTAAGAAAGAGAAATCTTTTGGCCCGGATTTTCATGTATATTTGGTTGAAGGATCAAGAGATAGTGTTTTGACTAAATTTCCATATGTCTATAATGTGGAAGGGGATCCTTTAACATATGATGAGGCCATGCAATCTCAAGATGCTACATTTTGGAAGGAAGCTATTGATGGTGAAATGGACTCAATCATGGGGAATAACACATGGGTTTTAGCGGACCTACCTCCTAAATGTAAACCAATAGGGTGCAAATGGATTTTCAAGAAGAAACTGAAAATCGATGGAACTATTGACAAGTTCAAGGCCCGGTTAGTGGCTCAAGGCTTTTCTCAAAAGCCGGATATCGATTATTTCGATACATATGCACCTGTAGCTCGAATCTCCACTATAAGATTATTGATTGCACTTGCAGCAATTCATGATCTTGTGATCCATCAAATGGATGTCAAGACTGCGTTCTTGTATGGAGAATTAGATGAGGAGGTTTACATGAGACAACCGGTTGGATTTGTTGTCAAAGGTCAAGAACAAAAGGTTTGCAAGCTAATTAGATCTTTGTATGTGCTAAAACAAGCACCTAAGCAATGGCATCAAAAGTTTGATGAGGTAGTGTTGTCTAACGGTTTCAAATTGAACAATTCAGACAAGTGTGTATATAGCAAATTTGATGACAATGGTCATGGTGTAATGATTTGCTTATATGTAGATGACATGTTAATATTTGGAACTGATTTGTCCCAAGTTGAGTGGACTAAATCTTTTCTATCGTCTAAGTTCTCAATGAAAGATTTTGGAGAGGCGGATGTCATTCTAGGAATTAGAATTAAAAGAAGCAAAGGTAAATTGAGTTTGTCTCAATCTCACTACATCGAAAAGGTTCTTAAGAAATTTGATGTTAGTGGTTGCTCGTTTGTGTCTAGGGATGACAATGAGGCGGGTCTGGGTCTAGCATATGTTGACCCGGACCCAGACCCAGACCCAGACCCGACCCATGCTCTTTGGGACCCAGACCCGACCCGGACCCATTGGGTCTAAAATTTCTGGACCCAGACCCTTATAAATGGGTCGGGTCCTAGCGGGTCTGGGTCGGGTCCAGGACCCATTGCCATCCCTATTTGTGTCAACTCCAATGGACCCTAGTGAGAAATTACTACCTAATGTAGGTAGTGTTGTATCTCAACTTGAGTACTCAAGGGTGATTGGATGTTTGATGTATGTAATGACGAGTACTAGGCCAGATATCGCATTTGCGGTAGGCAAACTTAGTAGGTATACTAGTAATCCTAGTGTACAACATTGGCAAGCTATTCGTCGTGTATTAAGGTATTTAGGGAAAACCAAAACTATGGTTTATCCTACAGTGGATATCCCTCGGTTTTAGAAGGGTATTCAGATGCAAGTTGGATCTCTAATAAAGAGGATCACTCTTCTACAAGTGGATGGTTATTTCTACTTGGGGGAGGTGCTATATCTTTGGCTTCCAAGCACTAGTGGAAAAACGAAGAAGGGTTGCGCTGAAAAAGGCTTGTAGGGCTGCGCTTTTTTACAACAGCCCTTTCAATAGCAGCCCTTCACATTTTTAGTAGGGCTGCGCTAGAAAAGCGCTGCCCTTCACTGTGAAGGGCTGCGCTTTTTAGGTAAAAGCGCAACCCTTCATGGTTAGAAGGGTTGCGCTTTTACCTAAAAAGCACAGCCCTTCCTTCAAAAAAAAAAAAAAAAATTTTTTGTCATTTTTTACTGATAATCTCACATTTTTTGAAAGTATACAGAAGAGAAGAGAAACGAAACAAAAATAAACCCAAAACAAAAAAAAGAACGAAACGAAAATGAAAAAAAGGAACAAAAACTAATATACAGAAGAGAAGAAATTATAGATCTGAAAATACAAGAACATTAATCAAAACGAATATGAAAATACAAGAACATTAATCAAAACAGAGAGAAGTATACAAGAACATTAAATCAAAACAAAAAGAAGTATACAAGAACATTAATCAAAACAAAGAGAAGTATACAAGAACATTATAGATCTGAAATACAAGAACTACCTCCAAACATTAACCTAATAATGTTTAAATACATAAAACAAAACCCTAAAACATAATTAAGGGAAAAAAAAATTCGGAAATACTTAAAATGCCTATTTGGAGGCTTAAACGAACTCGGATGGCTTAAAAAGCCTAAACATCACAGCATAGCGGTGAGTTTGACTCGTTGGGTCGTTCCGCTTCCAATCACCCTTTTCTTCAAAAGCGCAGCCCTACTTAGTCAGAAGGGCTGCGCTTTTTACAAAAGCGCAGCCCTTCACTTAGTAGGGCTGTGCTTTTAGGAAAAGCGCAGCCCTTCTGAAGTAAGAAGGGCTGCGCTTTTTCTAAAGGCGCAACCCTACTAAGTGAAGGGTTGCGCTTTTCTACAAAAGCGCAGCCCTTCTGTTATGTAGGGTTGCGCTTTTGTACAAAAGCGCAACCCTTCACTAGTAGGGCTGCGCTTTTATCAAAAGCGCAGCCCTTCCTCCGCAGCCCTTCCTTTTTTTTCCTAGTGAAGAAACAAACTTGCATAGCGGATTCCTCCATGACTTTGGAGTTTATCGCTTTGTCTTTCGCAAGCAAAGAGGCGGAGTGGTTGAAGAATCTCATGATTGAGATTCCTTTGTTGCCAAAATCGATATCGCCAATAGCGATTCATTGTGATAACGATGCTGCTTTGGCAAGAGCATATAATCAAGTCTTTAATGGTAAGTCAAGACACATTGGTGTACGGCATAGCTACATCCAAGGTGATACATATTGATTAAGCATTCAAGAGCATTCAAAGTAAGAAACAAGAACAAAGAAAACAAGAACAATCGAATGTATCTAACCGGTTCAATTTGATTGAACAACCACCACTTTCACAACCCAATTACCACCAAACTAAGATCAAGTTATAACAATAAGCTTCTAACTTGCATCACTTTGAGTTTCAATCCACTAATTCAACGTTTAAGTGAAAGAATTAAGCAAAGATTTGTAAATGGTCTAAACTGACCGGAACATTCAATAAGCACACAGCTTAATGTTTTGAGTATAACTCTTCCAATTTTCATTCAAATCATTAATTCCAAAAGAAGCAAAGCTAACATATTTGTTTACATTGTGTCCAAATTTCGGCTGATTTGGACTTCCCTAGCTATGCCAACTAAGCTAATAAAAAACATGAAACAACAATTACAATCTGTCCAGCACACTTCTACAAACTAGCTTAGATTTCTATTGGAAGTACAAAACAGTAAAACTACCAAAGGAT
This sequence comes from Beta vulgaris subsp. vulgaris, assembly GCF_026745355.1. Taxonomy (NCBI): domain Eukaryota; kingdom Viridiplantae; phylum Streptophyta; class Magnoliopsida; order Caryophyllales; family Amaranthaceae; genus Beta; species Beta vulgaris. Next base: position 39,409,509 of record NC_079205.1, read on the forward strand.
ACTAAAGTAAACATATTAAACTATTACTCCTCAAAAGCTTGTCCAATTTGCAGCTCAAATGATGATTGCCCAAAAGCTTCAAAGAGAAGCCTGCTGGGACGCTGGAGCTGGGCAGAAGGCATTCCTTGCCTTGAAGTCTTCTTCTTTCATTGGATATGGCCTTCCTTGCCCATGTGACCTTCATATGGCTTCATTCACTTCCCAAGGTCTTCAAATCAGTAGGTGGTGGCAACCAAAAGCAACAAAAACATCTCCTAAACTAGCTTACACATCGGATTACATGAGCTTTTACTAGCTTACTCTTAAAGCATGATTAACATAACTTAACATGTACTTAGGCTACTAATCACTTACTAAACTTGATTAACAATACATAATGATGTTTAAGGTGTCATTAAGTATTACTAATCTTGCTTAAGTAGAGATTAACATAGGATTAGCCTAATCAAGTTGCTTAAGTAAGGTTTTAGAATAAACCGAGCTAGTTAGGCTTAGAAATTGAACCTCCTTTACCATGTTCTCCTTTTGATCATGTAGAAGAAGACCTTGGTTGCTTGAATAGATGCTCCTGCATCATTCTCCTCAGGTTCGAAAAGGTCTTCTTGTAACTCTGAATCATCTGCAAGATATGGAGCTAAATCACCAACATTGAATGTAGCTGAGATGTTTCCCATTTCATCTGGCAATTCTATCTTGTATGCATTGTTGTTGATCTTTTCTAGCACTTTGAATGGACCATCACTTCGTGGCATTAGCTTGTTCTTCCTCCTTGTAGGAAACCTCTCTTTCCTTAGATGTAACCACACTAGATCACCTGGCTTGTAAAGAACTTCTTTCCTGTGCGTTTGCTCGAACCTTGTATGCTTCATTCACCTTCTCTATTCTGGTTCGAATTTGCTGATGAAGTTGCTTCATTTCCTTTGCTTTCACTTCAGCTTCTTTGCTACTATGTGCTTCAATAGGAAATGGAAGTAAATCAATAGGACTTAAAGGATTAATCCCATAATTTACCTCAAATGGTGAATGTTTAGTAGCATAAGTTGGTGATCTATTGTAAGCAAACTCAGCATGAGCTAGCTTTAGATCCCAATCCTTCTGAGACTTGTTCACAAGTGTCCTTAGCAGCATAGTTAATGTCCTGTTGGTCACCTCAGTCTGGCCATCAGTTTGAGGATGAGCAGTAGTACTAAACAGCAACTTAGTACCTAAAAGCTTCCACAAGTTCTTCCAGAAATAGCTAAGAAACTTTACATCTTTATCAGAAACAATAGACTTAGGAACTCCATGAAGTCTAATTATTTCTTTAAAGAACAAATCAGCAACATGAATAGCATCATCAGTTTTATTACAAGGAATGAAATGAGCCATTTTAGAGAATCTATCTACTACCACCATGATTGCATCTTTCTGCCTTTGAGTTCTAGGTAGAGCAACAATGAAATCCATGCTCACATCTTCCCATGGTTGAACTGGAACAGGTAGAGGGTGTAAAGCCCTTGATGAAAGGAGCTTTTAGCCTTCTGACATATAGAACATCGAGCTAGAATAGCATGAACATCTCCTGCAAGTTTCGGCCAGTAGAAGTGTTCCTGCAATACATCAACAGTTTTGTTAATGCCAAAGTGTCCTGCTAGTCCTCCTCCATGAACCTCCTTGATTAGCAAATCCCTTAATGAGCATTTAGGGATACAAAGCTTGTTGTTTCGAAAAAGAAAGCCATCTTGCAATGAATAAGCTCCATGAGATCCTTCTTTGCATGCTTCTAACAATAAAGAGAAATCTGGATCATCATAATACAAGTCTTTAAGATGGCTAAAGCCAAGCACACGAGCCTCCATAAGAGAAAGCATAGAATGCCTCCTTGATAAAGCATCTGCAACAATGTTAGAAACTCCAGTTTTATATTTTGAAACAAAATCAAAGGACTGAAGGAATTCCACCCATTTTGCATGTCTTGGACTGAGTTATGTTGTCCATTTATGTACTTCAAAGCCTGATGGTCTGAATGTAACACAAACTGAGCTGGTCTGAGATAATGAGTCCAATGAGTCAAGGCACGAACAATAGCATAGAACTCCTTATCATAAGTGCTGTAGTTGAGTCTGGACTGATTAAGCTTTCACTGAAATAGGCTATGGGGCGCCCTCCTTGTTGTAAAACAGCTCCAATGCCTACACCACTTGCATCACACTCCACTTCAAACACTTTCTTGAAATCAGGTAAGGCTAGAACAGGAGCCTTACTAAGCATGTTCTTCAATTGATCAAATGCTTCTTGTGCTGCAGGAGTCCAAATAAAGGACCCTTTCTTGATACACTCAGTCAATGGCGCCAAGATGGTGCTAAAGTTCTTGATAAATCTCCTGTAAAAAGAAGCTAAACCATGGAAACTTCGAACCTCAGTGATAGATTTAGGAACTGGCCATGACTTGATTGCTTCCACCTTAGATTCATCCATAGAAATGCCATTAGATGACACTATGAATCCAAGAAATGTCACACTTGAAGTAAAGAACTCACACTTCTCCATCTTTGCATACAGCTTCTTTTCCCTTAGTTTAAGGAAAACCTTCTTGAGATGCATTAGATGTTCCTGTTCACTTTGACTATACACCAGAATATCATCAAAATAAACAACAACAAAGATACCAATGAAGGGTCTGAGTACCTCATGCATAAGCCTCATGAAAGTACTAGGAGCATTTGTCAAACCAAATGGCATCACACGCCACTCATACAAACCACTCTTAGTTTTAAAAGCTGTTTTCCATTCATCACCCTCTTTGATTCTAATCTGATGATAACCACTTCTAAATCAATCTTCGAAAATATAGTGGAACCATGTAACTCATCAAGCAAATCATCAAGCTAGGTATTGGATACCTATACTTCACTGTTATGTTGTTAATAGCACGACAATCCACACACATCCTCATAGAACCATCCTTCTTAGGAACCAAAATGACAGGCACAGCACATGGACTAAGACTTTCTTGCACAAATCCTTTAGCTAACAACTCACTAACTTGTTTTTGTAACTCCTTAGCTTCTTCAGGATTACATCTATAAGCTGGTTTATTAGGTAAAGGGGCGCCAGGGTTAAATCAATTTGGTGTTCAATTCCTCTACTAGGGGGTAATCCACATGGAAGATCAATAGGAAAAACATCACCAAATTCCTTCACTAAAGGCTTAACCATTTCGTGCACTTCATTAATGTTTACATCATTTTCATCCAATAACAACAACAAATACATAACCTTCCCCTTTTCTACAGCTTTATCAAGTTGAGGTTTAGAAAGGATTAAGGTTTTTTTGTTTTGTGTTTTAGGTGAGGTTGTTTTAGGCTTAAGATGGTTCGGCCATGGGCTAGGACTAAGTACAATTTTCTTCTTGTTATGCATGAAAGTGTAAGTATTAGTCCTACCATTATGCAAGTTTCTTTATCAGATTGCCAAGGTCTACCTAAGAGTACATGACATGCATCCATAGGTAATACATCACATAAAACTTCATCTTTATAAGAATCACCAAAAGAAAAGCTAATTAAAGCTTGTTTTGTTACCTCCACACAATTGCCATCATTAAGCCAATGAAGCTTATATGGTTTTGGATGTGAGAAAGTAGCATGATTGAGCTTGTCCACCATAGAAGATGAAGCAACATTGGTGCAGCTTCCTCCATCAATGATCATCGAACATATCTTCCCTCCAATCAAGCATTTGTTTGAAAGATTTGATCCCTTTGAGAAGGAACCAATTCAGCTTCTTTGGCATGAAGAACTCTTCTTAAAACAAGGCTTAAATGATCTCCTTGAGTCACCTCTCCAACCTCCAAAGCTTCATCACTTTCGGCCTCCTCTTCATGTTCCTCTTCTTGGTTTTCCTCCTGTTCAAGTGATTCTTCAATGTTTTTAATGTCAATTAAAGTCATTACTCTTTTATTAGGACATTGAGCTTGATAATGACCATAACCATGACACTTAAAGCACTTTACATCAGATTTTTTTGAGGTTTCATCACTACTTTCTTCCCTTTATCAACACTTTCAATCCGCCACTCTTAGGGGTGTAAGGAGATGTGTATGGTGTTTTAACATTAGAAACTCCCTTAGAATAGGTAGTTCCCTTCACAAAAGGTTTCTTCTTCTTCTCCTTAATGTGTTTTTCAACTTTAAGAGCTAACTTAAAGAGTTCATCTAAGGTAGAATAAGATGTAACTCCACCTTCCTCCTAATGTCTTTTCTAAGCCTCCTAGAAATCTAGACATTGTTTGCTCTCTCTCTCTTGTACATCAATTTCATTAACAACTTTTCAAACTCATGGATGTAATGTTCTACCCCCTTATGGTCTTGAGAAATTTCGGCCAACTTGTTATACAAATCAAGGGTGTAAGTGGATGGTAAAAACTTCTCCCTCATTTTCTTTTTTAGCTTACCCCAACTCTTGATTTTAGGCTTTTGTTTTCTAGTTCTAGCTAACACACATTTCCCACCAAAGGGATGCATACCCCTTTAGTTTAGCTACAGCAACTTTGAAAGATTTTACATCATCATACTCCTTAAGTTCAAAGATTCGATCACACCTTGAAACCCACTCCAAATAAGCATCTGGATTAAGGTTTCCATCAAACTCAGGAACCTCTAACTTAATGTCTCTAAAATCATCTTTCTTTTGTGGTTTTCTTCTAGTTCTTGAAGATTCAAGAGAACTCCTCACTACTATCATAGGCACACCTTCATCCTCCACATTTTCTCTCCTTAAAGGTCCTCTAAACCCTCTCTAACAACAGTCATCAAATTAGCCATTTGTTCACTCAAAGTGGCTATTTGATTCTCCACTCCTACCAACCTTGCTTCACTCAAGTTCATACCTCTCCTAAACTGATTTTCTTCACCTCCACTCATTTGATTCAATCTCAACAAGAATAGGCTAGAAAGAAAGAAAAGAAGTGTGTTTGGCTTAGAATTAGGTTCGGTTTTAGGGGGGGATTGTGTTTGGTTTTGTATGTGTGTTTAATGTGTTTAAGGGATGAATTAGAATGCTCTTAATCAACCTACAGCTCTGATACCAAATGATACATATTGATTAAGCATTCAAGAGCATTCAAAGTAAGAAACAAGAACAAAGAAAACAAGAACAATCGAATGTATCTAACCGGTTCAATTAGATTGAACAACCACCACTTTCACAACCCAATACCACCAAACTAAGATCAAGTTATAACAATAAGCTTCTAACTTGCATCTACTTTGAGTTTCATCACTAATTCAACGATTAAGTGAAGAATTAAGCAAAGATTGTAAATGGTCTAAACTGACCGATAGAACAATAAGCACACAGCTTAATGTTTTGAGTATAACTTTCCAATTTTATTCAAATATTAATTCCAAAAGGATAGCAAAGCTAACATATTTGTTTACATTGTGTCCAAATTTCGGCTGATTTGGACTTCCCTAGCTATGCCAACTAAGCTAATAAAAACATGAAACAACAATTACATCTGCTCAGCACACTTCTACAAACTAGCTTAGATTTCTATTGGAAGTACAAAACAGTAAAACTACCAATGGATACTAAAGTAAACATATTAAACTATTACTCCTCAAAAGCTTGTCCAATTTGCAGCTCAAATGATGATTGCCCAAAAGCTTCAAAGAGAAGGAAGGCTGGACGCTGGAGCTGGGCAGAGGCATACCTTGCCTTGAAGTCTTCTTCTTTCATTGGATATGGCCTTCCTTGCCCATGTGACCTTCATATGGCTTCATTCACTTCCCAAGGTCTTCAAATCAGTAGGTGGTGGCAACCAAAAGCAACAAAAACATCTCCTAAACTAGCTTACACAAATCGGATTACAGAGCTTTTACTAGCTTAACTCTTAAAGCATGATTAACATAACTTAAGCATGTACTTAGGCACTAATCACTTACTAAACTTGATTAACAATACATAATGATGTTTAAGGTGTCATTAAGTATTACTAATCTTGCTTAAGTAGAGATTAACATAGGATTAGCCTAATCAAGTTGCTTAAGTAAGGTTTTAGAATAAACCGAGCTAGTTAGGCTTAGAAATTGAACCTCCTTCACCATGTTCTCCTTTTGATCATGTAGAAGAAGACCTTGGTTGCTTGAACTAGATGCTCCTGCATCACAAGGACTTATCAAGGATAGTGTAATCACTGTTGACTATGTACGTACAACGTATAATCTAGCGGATTGTTTTACAAAGGCCTTGGCTAGAGATAATGTAAAGAGGATGGTAATCGGTTTAGGATTGGAGTCCCTCGAGAATCACGAATGAGGGAATCTTAACTTAACGCCCAATATGACATTGGGTCTTAAGTTCAATAAGATTAATTTCTTCATTTTGATGATTGTAGAATTTAATTCACCCTACGTTTGTAGTTCTATCACTGTGTTGTATATGGAGGTTGTATAACTTAATAGGTCTCTTGCTTATGCTTTTCACAATAGCATGTATTTTAGAGATCTACCTATGTAAGTGTGAAGTTTAGCCGCTTCAAGAAGCTAGTGGGGCATAGCTTTGATACACTTATGAATAGATATGGACACAAGGGTTTATGTGTCGGTTTATAATGAGTTTAAGTATTTTATCTTGTGTGTATAGTATCTTCGGGTTTCCATTATGTGTTGAAATAAGTTCAATCGTTATCGACACCAATTGGATACGGATACTTGGAATGTATACTGTACTATATGGAAGTTCAAGTTTTATACACTTTCATTTACGCATGAGATTGTTTTGTTTTGATGGTGTTTTGTGCTTATTATCTTTTAGAATACTCTAAATGGGGGAGGATTGTTGATAATTTAGAATATTTGGTTGATTAAATTCATGTAACGTATAACTTGAATCACTTGGTTATGGTGTCGTTGTTCAAGTTACGTTAAGTATGCACGTAGATTGTTTATGGTATAGTAAACAATAAGCTTTGAATTATAAAGAAACCGCAAGGTGAGCAGTGGCACGCTCGCGACTCGTGACGATTCACAATAGGATCGCTCGCGACAAGTTCCAAGCAAGAGAAAGCAAATGATTGGGCAGTGAAAGGATCGCGACACGCGAAGACTATCGCGACCCGCGATAGGCTCGCTCGCGATTCGCGAGCTCTGTCGCGGCTCGCGAGCAGGTCACTGTTCCCTCGTGGCTTTGTGCACGTTGAGCGGTTTTTTGACGGTTTCGATTTTGCGTGTGTAAGTGTGGCCTTCACCACAGATGAATGAGTGATATTTTTTCTTAATATTATTCTCTCTTAAAAGCACTCTCTCTCAAAGAATACTTGACATTGATCATCAAACAAAATTCTCACAAAAAACTTGTTCTCATTTTGACAAGATTCATACGAGCGTGACTCTTGTTGTTCTTCTTTGTATCTCGGAAGTGAATTCCGTGCAACCCGTGCTTCGTATAGGGCCGCAATATTGCTTTTGGGAAAGTGTCCCAACACGCCTAGAAGATTCATCATTCATATAGTAATCATCTTCATCACCCTTTTATAAGTTCTAACACCCTAAACTAACAAAACTCCAAATTCAGAAAAAATAACACATACTAAAATTAAAATATGGAAAAGATCCTTACTTGATTAATAACGCAATTAGAACGTAGAAGAGTGTAAAAAGACACAAAACTCCGTCTACTTGATTGGATTTTCGACCCGAAAATTGCAAGTATAAAACCCAATTCTCTCTCTTTGAAATACCCACAAAAACTGAGAAAGTATTGAAGAAAGATGAACAACAATTAAAGTGATGATGGTTGATAAAGCAATTAGTAGTTTTAATGGAGTTGAAGATTGGATGAAAAGAAAGGAAGGAAGATGGAGTTTAGAAGGAAACTAAAAAGTGTCGTGGTTTCTACTGTTTCCCCCCTTCTAAGTTCTAACTTTTTTTTCTTTTTTTTTTTCTTTTCCTTTACTTTTCTTTTATAAGTTGGCTTAGCTAACTTAATGATACTTAACCTAGTCAAATTAGGAATTAACTTTTGACCCTTCTAAGTTAAGGTCAATAAGTGGAAAATAAAATATATTGATTAAAAGGACATTCTAAAAAAATATAATTTTAGTTAGTTAATTAGGGCTAATTAGGATTTAATTAGGGTTAGAGGGGCAAATTAACCCTAAAAGCTAACGAAAACTTAACATTGTTAGTCAATAAGGGTGCTTGGTGCATTTATGCAAATCACTCGTGACTTTCTCGCCTCTTGTGTCGTGCTGGTCCCCAAACCGCTGCCGCCTTGACTCGCTGGAACCCCACTGTTCCTCGTCGCTGACGCGCGGTGTAGCCTTGCCGCAACTGATGTCAGAGTTTTTGTTGCTGCTGTTGTGGTTCCCTCTACTGTCCAGTGTTCTATACAACTCTGCTTTTTCTGAAACTTCATTAGTGTAGATATATAATCGTGTATCATTATTTAAGAAATCATGTTCTTGAACGTTTAGATAAATTTGTGGTTAGTTTAGATTGGTTGAATTTATTTCCTTTAGATAAGCTTAGGTATCACATTTTCTCTTCTTCTGATCTGTAGCACCCCTAAATTTCTCCACTTTAAAAACTTATACTTTCGTAAAATACTTGGAGAAACTTAAGGGTATTACCACCAAATATAAATATATTTTGGCAATACTATAACTTGATACAAAAAATATGCAGCGGAAACTTCTAACTTTATTTATAAAAATAATATTATTATCCAAAAACCACAATACTAATATGAAAAGTCTAAAGACTACTAAAATAGTGATTTAATTCTAATGATCCTAAAAGGTTCTTCCCATGCATCATGAATCATCAATAAACCTGCAAACTACTAAGGAAGTAGGGCAAATGAAAAACAAATAGGAAATACGAGTCAGTTGAAATACTGACTACAATTACGTGCAAGACTTGTAAACTTGTAAATATAGAATTCACATACTTTCATAAACATGCTTTATTTCACAATTCTAGTGATAACAAAAGATAAGATCAATCCATTATTAAATTCACGTTAACACCAAAGAATATATCTCCTTTAATAATTCCATTAAAAGTGGAAAATAATAATATAAGAACTTAACTTAAATCCCTTTCCTTGATCCGCGGATCCTAAGTGTGCACACCCCTCAAGCTAGTATACCTTTATGAATACAAAGACATTGGAGTAACCTTAATGCCAACTAGTGGACTTGGAAGAACCCTTCTTGAACAAAGCCAAGGGGTAATTGTAATAAGAATAACGTAGGGGTAAACCTTTCCTTTAATTTTTTTTTTTTTTTTTTTTTGAAAGAAACCTTTCCTTTAATTCAAATAAAGAATTATGATAAACAAACTTAATTATAGGAAATTAAAAAAAAAAAAAGATAATTTAAACTTTTAAAACTAAAACTCATGTTAACATTTTTGAGTTACTCAAAGCCACTGATTTGCAAAAGTGGATTCCTTCATAAAAAAAAAAATAAAAAAAAAAATGGATTATACATGCAAACTGATTTTTTTTTATTATTTACTTTTCTGAAACAAACAAAACAATATTTGGTTGGTTTAGCATATCTACGAGTTAACAAAGCAAGAGAAAATACAAGCATTAATTTTATCTAACCTAAATGATAAGAAGGTTTGATTAAACCAATTGCATATACCAATTCATATAATTTATACTAAAATACACATAACTAATGTATACATAATAATTAAAGATTAAGCCACGTAAACGTACCTTGATAATTCACGAAACAAGAAAATCAACTAGTAAGGGAATGTTCACGAACGAAATCCTCCTATTAATTATAAACTAGTTCTGATCAAAACGATGAACAATATATGAACTCTAAAAGGAAATTATGCTAAACTAACTAATTATAGACACGATTCATGCTCAAACAATTAAAACATGCTTTTATAAAACTCAAAAAGATCAAAAACTAGGAATTAAAACAACTTTAAAAAAATAGAGTACTTACAAAACCTCCCGCTAAAACTCCTCGGTGAAAACTAAAACTACTCAAAGAGACCACTCAATTTAGGGAAAACTTTATAAGGAACTCTCGATATTTATTTGGTGAAGAGAAAGTGAAGGATTAGAGGGGTGTTTATAGTGTAAACTAGGGTAGAAAAGAGGTAAAACTTTCCTAAATTATTAAAATTAGGGTAAAAGAATTTTAAAAAAATAAAATAAAAATTTGCAACATTACAAAGCTGCCGTGCAGCAGCTGTGTAATGCAGCAAAAAAAAAATTGTTTCATTTTTTTAAAAAAAAAAAACTCTTCCCTTTATTTGAAAATTCTTTCCTAAAATCAATTTTGTTTGATTTTGAAGAGATTGTTAAATCTTCCCAAATCAATAAAAATCCCATACTTTCTAACTCAATATAAATCTCATAAAAAACTGATTTTATAATATTTAACAAAATATTTTAAATATTTAAAGTTTTCGGTTTTATTTAAAAGAATCGATTTTTCAAAACACACTTATAAAAAATCGAAAATTACATACCAAAATGTATAATCTAATTTTATTACCCAAAAATGAATTTTGGATTTTATAAAATTATTTATCAAATATTTGTTTAAATAACTAATTAAATAAATAAGATAATGACAAGAGCAGCTATTGTTAAAAATTACTAAAATAACCTTTAAAATTCAAACTATATTTCCCTCCAAATGATTCCCTCCAATGTGATTCAAAATAGTTTAAACTTTAAAATGAGTTTTGAAGATAAAATTTAAAATTGTTTTAAATAATCTCAATAAATGCCTAAAAATAGGGGTATTACAGTTACCCCCTTAAAAGAAGTTTCGTCCGAAACTTACAAAGATTTTAAAAATATTTGTTTTCATGCTAAAATTATGAATGCACATGTAAGATGCAATATACGACTCTATATGCTCTAAAAATGTAAAAGCGCGCGAAACTCTATCGCATTCTACCCCCTTAAAAAGGGAGTTACGCCCCCGTAACTCTACTAACCTCAATGAACAACTCTGGGTACTTTCTACGCATTTCGTCCTCAGCCTCCCAAGTCGCTTCCTCGTTTTGTGATTGGACCAAAGAACTTTCAATAACTTTACATCCTTGTTTCTAGTACTACGGACTTTGCATCTAGGATCTTAATCGTCTTTCCTCATAGGTTAAGGTCTCATCCAATTCGATAGATTCAGGCTGCAACACATGAGAAGAATCTGCAATATACTTCCTCAATTGTGACACATGAAAGACATTATGTACCTTGCTTAACTCATTAGGTAACTCTAAACGATAAGCCACCTTGCCAACCCTAGTCAAAATTTTATAGGGTCCAATGTACTTTGGGCTTAGCTTGCCTCTCTTTCCAAACCTCATTACCCCTTTTGTCGGAGAAACTTTGAGTAAGACGCTTTCTCCAACCTCGTACTCCTCATCCCTCCTCTTCAAATCGGCATAGCTTTTCTGTCGATCTTGGGCGGCTCGTATCTTTTCCTGAATTAACCTGACTTGCTTCACGGTGTCCTCAATAAACTCTGGCCCAAGTACAATCGTTTCACTTATATCATTCCAACATATCGGGTTCGACATTTTCGACCATATATACAAAGCTTCAAACGGTGCATTCCAATACTTGCATGATGACTGTTGTTGTAGGAGAATTCAATCAAATCCAAGTAATCTTCCCATGATCCTTGATACTCCATTACACAAGATCTTAACATGTCTTCCAATGTCTGAATAGTTCTCTCAGTTTGCCCATCAGTAGCTGGGTGAAAAGCGGTACTCATCAGTAGCTTGGTCCCCATTGCTTTTTGCACACTTTGCCAAAAGTTCGATAAGAACCTAGAATCTCGATCAGAGATGATGTCCTTTGGTACTCCATGATACTTCACTACGAACTTCACATAGGCTATAGCCAATTGATCCATCGACCAAGTATTCTTATTGGTATAAAAACTGCGGTCTTAGTCAAACGGTCCACTACCACCCAAATAGTATCATTTCCTTTCTTACTTTTGGGCAAGGCTCCCACAAAATCCATTGAGATAGAGTCCCATTTCCAGCTAGGCACTTCCAAAGGTTGGACCATCCCTTGAGGTCTCTTATGTTCAATCTTTACCTTTTGACAAGTAAGACACTTAGCCACAATTCACAACTTCTTTCTTCATGTTTGACCACCAAAAAGTCTTCTTCAAATCCTTATACAACTTATCTCCCCTTGGATGCATTGAGTATGGTGAGTTGTGAGCTTCCTCCATCAATTTCTGCTTAATCCCCTTGATTCTGAGGCACACACCATCTTCCTTTGAATCTCACACTGCCATCATCAAATATTTTGAAGTCTAGTGCTTGGCCCTCTTGAATTTTCTCCTTAATTTTCTCCAATTTATCATCCCCAGCTTGACTTTCCCTGATCTCATCAAGAATAGAAGGTTGGATCGCTATGGCACCTAGTAGTTCTTCTACGCTTCCTAGCTCCATGACTTCCAAGTTCATCTTCTGAAACTCCATACATAACTGATCTGGCAATATTATTGCATTAATCGAATGACTAGTCTTCCTACTCAAAGCATCCAGCCACAAGTTAGCCTTCCCTTCATGATACTGGATATCCAAGTCATAGTCCTTAATGAGTTCTAACCATCTCCTTTGCCTCATGTTCAACTCCTTTTGAGTAAATATGTACTTCAAGCTCTTATGATCTGTATAAATCTTACAAGTTACTCCATATAAATAGTGTCTCCAAATCTTCAAGGCGAACACAATGGCAGCTAATTACAAATCATGAGTTGGATAATTCACCTCATAAGGTTTCAATTGCCTCGAAGCATAAGCAATCACCTTTCGATTTTGCATCAGTACACACCCTAAGCCATATTTCGATGCATCACTATAAACCTCATATTGTTGACCTTCATCTGGCAATGCTAAAACTGTGCTGAAGTTAACCTGTTCTTCAAGTTCTGAAATGCCTCCTCACACTCTGAACTCCAAATAAATTTACACTCCTTTTTCATCAAGTTAGTCATAGGCCTTGAAATCCTAGAGAAGTCCTTCACAAATCTTCGATAATATCAACCAACCCCAAGAAACTCCTTATACAGATACACTCTTCGGAGTAGGCCATTCAGTAACAGCTCGAATCTTAGCGGGATCCACTGAAACACCCTCTTTCGAGATCACATGGCCCAAAAATGCAACTTCCTCCAACCAAAACTCACATTTAGAAAGCTTAGCATATAACTGATGCTCTCTCAACTTTGACAAAACTTGTCTTAAATGCTCCTCATGTGCCTCCCTATCCTTAGAGTAAACCAGAATGTCGTCGATGAAAACAACAACAAATTTATCCAAGAACGTTCTGAAAGTTCTATGCATCAAATCCATGAAAATGCAGGTGCATTAGTTAAACCAAAAGGCATCACCGTGAACTCATAATGTCCATAGCGAGTCCTAAAGGCTGTCCTTGCGATATCATTCTCCGCAATCCTTAATTGATGATAACCAGACCTCAGGTCTATTTTAGAAAAGATTCCAGCCCCTTGAGTTGGTCAAAGATCATCTATTCTCGGAAGTGGGTATTTGTTCTTGACAGTTACACTATTTAGTTCCCGATAGTCAATGCATAGCCTCAAACTCCCATCTTTCTTTTTCACAAACAGGATTGGTGCACCCCATGGTGAAGAGCTTGGCCTGATGTAGCCTTTCTCCAACAGCTCATCCAGTTGGACTTTTAGTTCCTTCATTTCTGCAGTGCCATTCGGTATGGGGCCTTAGAGATTGGTCCTGTTCCGGGCACTAAGTCTATGGTGAAATCAAGATCTCTCACTGGCGGCATTCCTGGAATCTCGTCAGGAAAAACATCTGGAAACTCACTCACCACTGGTACCTTGCTAGGTTCAACCTCTTCCATTATTTCTTGAACACTACACATAAACAATGGGTACCCTTTCTTTATACAAGACTGTAGTTGCAAGGCAGAAATATCCGTAGGCCCTTTTGTTTCCCTTCCCTCTGTAAGTCACCCTAACTTTGTTTGGTCCGGTTAAAATCATTTTTGAGCCTCACAATTGATATGACCCTATATTTTCCAAGCAATCCATCCAAGGATGACATCTAGGTCTTTCATCTCATACTCAATCAAGTCAGACGGAATTCTATTCCTGCTATAAGTAGAGATATCTGCCTATATAACTTAGAACAATGCAATTCTTCTCCTGATGGTAATGCAAAACTGACAGAAATGTATTCTGGACTGACTAGTCCTAGACGTTCACCTAGGGTCCTAGTCATGAATGAATGTGATGCTCCTGAATCAAATAGAACTTTAACAGGCATAGAATTAACAGAAAAAGTACCAGCTATCACATCAGATGTGGCCTGGCCTCACGACCATTTATTGCAAAGATGCGCCCCTTGGTCTGACTATTTCCATTCCCGTTTCCTGGCTTAGCACTCCCAGATTGTTGAGTAGGGTTTGACGGGTTAGAAGCTATGGTCTTGTTATCCTGGGCAAGAATAGGTGGTTTTCCTTTAGATTTCCAGTAACATTCATACTCACGATAACCTAGCTTTTGGCAATACCTACAAGTCACTGGCTTCCTTCACAATCTTTTCCTGGGTGGTTCTTATTACACTTCTTACATGGAACCCCTTTTGGGCCTTCTCCGCCTGATTGATTCCTTGAAGTCTGATCATTGGTCCTACCCAAGGTTTCTTCCATCTCTTTTCCTTCCTCCCTTAAACTTTTTCTCATTCCCCTGGTTCGGGTAGTTGCCATTCCCTTTCCTCTTTTCTCCTGAAGAGTTTCCCTCTAGTTCCTTCCCTCTAATCCCATACAAGTGGGCAGCTCTCCCATAAACCTCATCAAGGGTGCTAAAGGTGGCTCCTCCGAGCTTTCCTTGCAAAGATAGGGTCAAGCCTTGCTCAAATCTTTGAGCCTTAAGAGCCTCAGTGGGTACTACTTCAGGTGCAAATCTCATTAGCTCTATGAACTTACTGTAGTATTCTGAAATGGACATGGCCCCATCCTAAGGTTAATGAACTCCATACTTTTCTGCTTTCTTAAGTGGGTAGGGTAAAACTTGTTTCTTAAGGCTTCTTTCAACTCGTTCCACCCAAAATTGCGCTCAGTCGTCAAATCATTTTTCCTTTGGCTCCACCAAAGATCTGCTTCCTCCTTCAGATAATACACTGCGTTATTCAGCTTAAGCTCTTCTGGCAGTTGATGGCATCAAAAAGCTTGTCAAATTCCCTAATCCAATTTTCAAGACTAGCTGGGTCCTCTTTCCCATTGTAGTGCGGGGGTTTTGAAGCAGACACCCTCTTAAATACTTCTCCAAATGCATCTACTTCATTGGACTTCGGGGTGGGGCGTTTGCAGCTTGGGATAAGGCAGCTGCTATTTCAGTCAACTTTTTCAAAGCGGAATTCAATTTGGCACTATTTCCACCCCTATGCCTTTGAGACATCTTCCTGAGTGGAAAACAATAGGTCTTAACTAAACGAACATATAATGAACATATAACAGGTAAACCATCTCATTAATAATAATCAAATTGCATACATGGTTTCTTTATCGAAAGCAACACAAAATGACAATAGTAATAATAACCCCATAAAGTTACTACATTACTTGTCAACTACTGACAATTATTTAAGCCTAACATGAAGATCCTATTCATAATAAATCATAGGTAAGACTCCCTCCCTCCAAATTCTCTTTCATAGGCGGCCGACGACATGGGTGAGTATTCAGGATTCGGTGGCACTTCTTTAAGAGGGCTGGATCGTGCCTTTGAAGTGTTATCTTTAGGAGTTGTAGGTGTATATTCTAGACTTGTAGAGCGAACAGATGATGGTATAATATGATGAGATGATGAGGCTTCAGACATAAGCGAATCAGCTATCAGAATTTCTATGGTAGCATTAGATGTAGACTCTAAGTTCCTTTTCCATGTCTTCTCTGCATAGTATAAGTCTCCCACAAATGTTAACATATCAGCTATCCATACCCCTTCATGCACGTTTTCATGCTTATTCCGCTCATTTTCATTCAATAGTACATCCTCATATTTCCTAAAAAGATTTTCATACTTTGGAATTCTAGGTAAGTGAATAAGAGTTAGAAGAATTTTCCAAGGGTCAGTCCTCATTTCTCTTCTTCCTTGTGAAACTAAGAACTTGGCATAAAGATGAATTCCTTGAATAAAGAATCTATAGTGTGATAATGCCTCTTAAAATAGGCGGCATCATAGTAAGTATCCCTACAAACTCAAGGCATCTGAAATTTAAAATTAACAAGTACGCATTTAATTTGCAAATAGTTAACCAAATAAGTTGCATAACGCAATTTCTTTCTCCTTTTTCCACAAAAGAATAGTCCTAAAAATAATAATGCAACTTGATAAAAATTGGCCTACTATTTAGGTACTCGAAAAAAAAATCAAAGTCTATCATCTTATTCTACTTATGCACATAAATGCAAAACTTTCTTGCAATTATTTTTACAACCTTTTGTTTTTCCATATATATTTTATAATGAGTACTTGATTCATGACAAAGAATAGTCGGGCCAATGAATTTCCCAAAGGGTTGGTTACACGCAACGTTGGTGAGAGCCCAAGCCTTTCCTTGCCAGAAGCATTGACAACCCAACTTATCCAAATCAATCGTTTTTCCTCAAATAATAAAATAGATTTTTATGCATAAATAATATAAATATAAAAAGAATGCGAAACTCTCTAACCTATATGCCCATCTTTAAGTCTACCCATTAATTTTAGATTCCAGTTTCATATCCCTAAGCTTTTAAACTGTTACCACTTTGTAACACCCCCCAAATTTCTCCAATTAAAAAACTTATACTTTCGTAAAATACTTGGAGAAACTTAAGGGGTATAACCACCAAATATAAATATATTTTGGCAATACTATAACTTGATACAAAAAATATGCAGCAGAAACTTCTAACTTTATTTATAAAAATAATATTATTATCCAAAAACCACAATACTAATATGAAAAGTCTAAAGACTACTAAAATAGTGATCTAATTCTAATGATCCCAAAAGGTTCCTCCCATGCATCATGAATCATCAATAGACCTGCAAACTACTCCCCGTAAGGAAAGTAGGGCAAAGCCAAAACAAATAGGAAATACGAATCAGTTGAAATACTGAGTACAATTACGTGCAAGACTTTAAACTTGTAAATACTAGCCTTCATATGCACGCGATGCGTGCGTTAATTTCAAAATTTGTTATTCTATTAGATACTCTATTCGTACTTTATTTATGATTAAAGTTAAATGTGAAAAATTCAACAGTTAGATGAATTTAGATATATTAATTCGCTAATGTAAAAAAATAAAAAGGTTGTGAGTGATTGTCAACATTAATTTTTTGTGAATGAATATTGAACAGAAAGAACAAAAATAATGAGTTGGTTTAACTGAATTAAAGAGTATCAAAGGCAGTGAATATTCAGACATTCAATTCATGTGCACGTTATGTATGCCATCTTTTTTTATAAGGTATAAGTATTTTGTCCATTTAATTTTTGATTGAAGTATTTGATGCATATACCATTTTAAACTTGTTTTAAATGGCAAGTTGGAATGAAATTTTTCAAATGATTTGCTTTTGTAATTTTTTTCATTCCATTAATTAGATCATTAAGGGTATTTTAGTCACTTCAAAAGAGGACACCACACCTCCTCCCTTGGCTTATATAATAGAGATAGAATTCACATACTTTCATAAACATGCTTTATTTCACAATTCTAGTGATAACAAAAGATAAGATCAATCCATTATTAAATTCACGTTAACACCAAAGAATATATCTCCTTTAATAATTCCATTAAAAGTGGAAAATAATAATATAAGAACTTAACTTAAACCCCTTTCCTTGATCCGCGGATCCTAAGTGTGCACACCCCCCAAGCTAGTATACCTTTATGAATACAAAGACATTGGAGTAACCTTAATGCCAACTAGTGGCCTTGGAAGAACCCTTCTTGAACAAAGCCAAGGGGTAATTGTAATAAGAATAATGTAGGGGTAAACCTTTCCTTTAATTCAAATAAAGAATTATGATAAACAAACTTAATTATAGGAAATTAAAAAAAACAGATAATTTAAACTTTTAAAACTAAAACTCATGTTAATATTTTTGAGTTACTCAAAGCCACTGATTTGCAAAAGTGGATTATTCCTTCATAAATAAAAAAAATTGGATTATACATGCAAACTGATTTTTTATTATTATTATTTACTTTTCTAAAACAAACAAAACAATATTTGGTTGGTTTAGCATATCTACGAGTTAACAAAGCAAGAGAAAATACAAGCTTTAATTAATGTATATACAAACAAACCAATTGCATATACCAATTCATATAATTTATACTAAAATACACATAACTAATGTATGAATAATAATTACAGATCAAGCCATGTAAACATACCTTGATAATTCACGAAACAAGAAAATCAACTAGTAAGGGAATGTTCACGAACGAAATCCTCCTATTAATTATAAACTAGTTCTAATCAAAACGATGAACAATATATGAATCTAAAAGGAAATTATGCTAAACTAACTAATTATAGACATGATTCATGCTCAAACAATTAAAACATGTTTTTATAAAACTCAAAAAGATCAAAAACTAGGAATTAAAACAACTTTTAAAAAATAGAGTACTTACAAAACCTCCCGCTAAAACTCCTCGGTGCAAAACTAAAACTACTCAAAGAGACCACTCACTTTAGGGAAAACTTTATAAGGAACTCTCAATATTTTTTTGGTGAAGAGAAAGTGAAGGATTAGAGGGGTATTTATAGTGTAAACTAGGGTAGAAAAGAGGTAAAACTTTCCTAAATTATTAAAATTAGGGTAAAAGAATTTAAAAAAAAAATAAAAATTTGCAACATTACAAAGCTGCCGTGCAGCAGCTGTGTAATGCAGCAAAAAAAATTTTGTTTCATTTTTTTTAAAAAAAAAAAACTCTTCCCTTTATTTGAAAATTCTTTCCTAAAATCAATTTTGTTTGATTTTAAAGAGATTGTTAAATCTTCCCAAATCAATTAAAATCCCATACTTTCTAACTCAATATAAATCTCATAAAAATCTGATTTTATAAGATTTAACAAAATATTTTAAATATTTAAAGTTTTCGGTTTTATTTAAAAGAATCGATTTTTCAAAACAACACTTATAAAAAATACGAAAATTACATACTAAAATGTATAATCTAATTTTATTACCCAAAAATGAATTTTGGATTTTATAAAATTATTTATCAAATATTTGTTTAAATAACTAATTAAATAAATAAGATAATGACAAGAGCAGCTATTGTTAAAAAATTACTAAAATAACCTTTAAAATTCATACTATATTTTCCTCCAAATGATTCCCTCCAATGTGATTCAAAATAGTTTAAAATGAGTTTTGAAGATAAAATTTAATGTTGTTTTTAAATAATCTCAATAAATGCCTAAAAATACGGGGTATTACATGATCAGTGTTTCATTTCTTTGTCTTTTCTTCCTTTTTCTTCTTTTAAAGCTCTCCATTTAAGTTTGAGAAAATGTGGTGTTTAAGGAAAGACTTGTGCTAGTTAAAAAAAACTTGGTGTTCAAAGTTTTCTAGCTCGTTTATGTATAGATTAGTTCAAAAATGTAAACTTCTCAAGTTAAAACCAAAAGAATGGAACAAAACAAGATTTGGCAATGTTTTTTGCCAACTTGCTTCAGTTGATAAGAAGCTTGACGCTATTCAAGCTCAGCTTATTATTGATCAAGATAATATTAATTTACAAAAAGTGCGAGATAGATTGTTAGTGAAACGTCGTAATTTATTTGAATTCCAAGAAAATTCTGGTTCCAAAGGACTGAGCCTACTTCATTTGCCAAAGGTGACTCTAATTCTAAGAATTTTCATGCTTGTGCTTCCATTAAGAAGAATCGAATCAATCTTGATTCCTTCACTACGCAAAACAGTGATATCATAACAAATCCTCAACGGATTTCGTTTCATATTACGAAATAATTTGAAGAAAGATTTCTTAGTGATGTTAGTTGTACGTTTGATAGTCAACTTGATTTTTCGCTTAACACCCATTATACTGAAGTGGGTAATCAATTTTTAACTCAAGATATATCTAATGAGGAAATTAAAATAGCTTTATTCGATCTTGCCCCAGATAAATCTCCTGGTCCAGACGGGTTCCCCCCATTTGTCTTTCAAAAATATACTGGACATTGGTGAGGAATTCAGTTATTAAAGTTGTTAAAGCATTTTTTTTATTCAGGCCTTATTTTAGCTGATATAAATCATACGTTCATCACGTTGATTCCTAAAATTGACAACCCTTCTGCAACTAATCACTTTAGACCTATTAGCCTATGTTCCACTGTTTATAAAATAATGGCTAAGGTTTTAGCTAATCATCTTAAACATGTTATAGACAAAATTATTCATCCTCTTCAAGGTGCTTTTGTCCTTGAAAGATTTATTCAAGATAATATTTTATTAGCTCATGAAGTGTTCCATTCCTTTAAGAATAAGTCGGGTAGAGAAGGTTGGTTGGCAGTCAAATTAGATATGGACAAAGCTTATGGCAAATTAGAATGGAGTTTTATTTTTATTGTGTTGAAAAATTAGGATTCAATGATAAATTGATTCAATGGATTAGAATGTGTATTACTTCAGTTTCCTTTTCAATTCTAGTTAATGGTATTCCTGGGGATCGTCTTTTTTCCTTCTAGAGAGATTAGACAAGGGGATCCTTTGTCTCCATATATTTTTATTTTATGTGCAGAATTGCTTGCTAGGGAGATTTATGCTCACTCTATGGGAGGAGAAAAAGTATTGGATGTTAAAATAGGCCGCTCCGATATCAAGATTCCTTTTCTGACATTTGCTGATGATACTATGTTGTTTTCTAAGGCTTCTGATCGTAGTTGTCATATCATCAAACTGTTTTGGATAAGTATTGCTCGATGTCGTGACAATTAGTCAATTTTCATACGTCAGCATTTTAGTGTTCAAAGAATGTCTCACCTCATATTGGAGTAGGGTTCCAAACTATTCTCCAAATGCAAAATTCATTTTCGTTAGTTAATTATTTGGGATGCCCAATTATAGATTCCCGTGTAACTAAAAATATTTTTGGTAAGACTATCCAATCTGCTCAAACCCAGTTAGCTAAGTGGAAAGCTAATTCGTTGTCTCACGCAAGCCGTGCAATACTTATTCAGTCTAATTTATCGACAAAGGCTACTTTTCAGATGGAAAGCTTTTTTACTCCGGCGTCTATTCAGTTAAAGTTGGATAAAACATATAGGAATTTCTTTTGGAATAAGTATCCTGAATCGGGATTTACTAATTTAATAGGATGGGATAAAACTTTTATTTCCAAAAAGTTCGACGGTTTGGGTTTTAGGAAAGCACATGTTACTAAAGTTGCTTTATAAATGAACTTGCTTTGGAAGATTATTGAAAACCCAACTAATTTATGGGTTAAGATGATTTCTAAAATATATCTTAATGGTTTATCTATTCTTGAGTATTCCCCTTCTAGTAGTTATTCTTTGCAGTAGAAAAAACTTATCTCATCGAGAGATATGTTTAAGAAAGGATTAAGATGCATGGTTAATTAACTCAGGTGTTCAAGTTTCTTTTTGGGAAGAAAGTGGGTGTTTCAATATCCAATCTCCTCTATATGTGTCCCTTGTAGGGGGGTATGAGAATTTAAAGGTTAGTGAAGTTATTAATGAGTTTCGACAATGGAATAAAGAGTAATTAGCTTCTATTGTGCCTTCAAACATTTGTCAAACTATTGATAGTTTATTTCTTCCACAAAAAGTTGATTCTGATAAATTAATTTGGGTTTGACTTTGGATGGTTATTATTCTGTAAAGTCGGGGGCTTTGTTAGTCCACGGGCTGGTTATTGATCCTCCTCCCCCGGAGCCTTTCTCTTGGATTTGGGGACTAAAGCTTCCTCCTGAAATCAAGAATTTTCTTTGGAAGATTTGTCAAGATGGTCTTCCGACTAAAGTCAGACTTCAAAAAAGTCATGTCTTCCTCCCTGAGGAATGCATTTTTTGTAATCACCATTCTGAAGATGTTAATCAATTCTTTTTGTTTGTCCATTCTCAAGAAATGTGTTTTCTTGGATTCATGATCTTTATGGATGGGCTTGTCCCCCTCCCATTACTCTGTGAGATGATATTGTTTCTAATTTAAATCTTATTAAGGATAGTTCGTCCTACTTAGATTTGACTCCTTTTTGTTTTGCTTGGTGGTTTATTTGGTTTTCTAGAAATAAAGTTATTTTTCAGGATGAGGTGTCCTCTCATGTTGCTACAGCTCACAGTATGGTTAACTATTTTCTTGGTTGGTTTAAAGCTCAATGTTAAGATAGTTTGTTGGATGTCAACCTAAAAATTTATCCTTCTCTTTCTAAAAATAATGTAGAGGTGTCTTGGGCTACCCCTCCTGTAATTTTAATGGTTCCAAGCTTTCTACTGGGCAAGCTTCCTTTAGGTTCACTATTCGGGATCATACGAGAGGTCTTTGTCTTGCTGGTGCTATGGTTCTTTCTTCAGATTGTTCCATTCTTCAAGTTGGAGTTTGGGGTCTGCGGGGAGGTGTGAAGGCGGTCAGGTTTTTTAATATCTCCTCTTTTATTATTGAAGGATATTACCTTGTTGTCACAAATTCTGTTATGAGATGCTTGAAGGTCCCGTGGGAAATTTCTGGTCTAATCACTGATTCGGTTGAAGACCTAAAGAATGTTTCTGAGGTCTCGTTCAACCACTGTTTCAGGGAAGTGAATCAAGCGGTGGATTTCATGGCTTATAGGGGGACTTTGTATTTATTGTATTGGTTTTCTTCTTCTAATTTGGTTTTTTCTTCCATCATCCAAAAGGATGATGTAGGTTGGTCCTATGTTAGGAACCAGACATAGTTTTTCTTTCCTGTAACAAAAAAAAAAGAAATATACCATGATTATTCTACAAAAGTCACGTGTTCGACTACCCACTTTGTGTTTTCTTCTGAAAAAAAAGAGAGGAAGAGGAAAAAAGCATGAAAAAAAACCATTTTCAGCCGAACTTCTGTGTTGAGTGTTGGAGGAAAGGTTGCAAGAGAGGAGAGAGATTAATATAGTCATAATCAAGATTGTAATGGGTCTTATCAGAAGTTATTTTTTGCCGGACGATACCCGTCGTTAATGGCTTCTAGTTGATTGTTCTTCTTCTACAACTTGTTTACAAGAGTTGAAGAAATTAATCAGGAGTTCTACTTTTTTAATTATAACTATAGAATTAAAATTTCAGTTCCAATGAAATATAGGCGCCAAAATTCTCGCCTGTTCCTCCTCTTTGGCTCCAAGCTGTGCAAATTTTCCCTCTCTTTCTTTTTGTCAATTGATGATGTGGCAGTTTTCATTGGTGGTGTACGTAGAGACCACATAAACCTTGTGTATGTATATCATCTCTCCCCAGGCATTCCAAGTAATCTCGGGGAATTCAAGAAAGGAACAATGGGAGAAGAAATACAACTGGTCTTTCAACCAAAGTAACTATTGAAGTAATAGTAATTAACTATTATTTCAACCAAATTATACATTACAATACTAATACCCTAATATTTTATACAAGTTGTATAATTGTATCTACTTTCTAACACTACAATATATGAACAATGACTCCACAACATATGTGGACAAAAAAAGCAACAAAGTGACAAAGTTTATGGAACACTAGGGGAAAAAAACGGAAGGGCTGCGGTGCAAGGGATGCGTTTCAATAGTGAAGGGCTGCGCTTTTTTAAAAAACGCAGCCTTTAAGTAATAAAGGGCTGCGTTTTTTAAAAAAAATGTAGCCCTTAATAGTGAAGGGCTGCGCTTTTTAAAAAAACGCAGCCCTTTATTACTTAAAGGACTGCGTTTTTAAAAAAACGCAGCCCTTCCGTGTTTTTTAAAAAGACGCAGCCCTTTATGATTTATAGGGCTGCGTTTTTTTAAAAACGCACCCCTTTATGGGCTTTTTTTAAAAAAAATTGAAATGAATTCGCGGGCTTCAAATGTTAAGCGGGCTAGCTAGGGTTCCTCTCCCTCCTTTAACATTAGCGTGTGTTAAATTCATGTCTCTGACTCTCTAGTTTCTCTTTATCCCTTCTCCTCCACCTTTCTCTCTCTTTGAAATTCATTCAATAGAAAATGTTATTGGGGTTTTTTCTCAGATTTTCGCAAAGATCTCAATTGGATTTCCTCAACATCCTTGATATCGAATCGGGTTTCCTCAAACGTCTACATACCAAACACACCCACCACCGGCGGCGCTAAGTGCGGTTCATCAACAAACCCCTCTCCTTCTCTCTCATCCTCCTTCTCTCTCACGTCCACAACAAAATCCACCACAACACTCAAACTCTTTCGGAAATACTCAAATTCGTATTTAAAATCATTCAAATTCGTTCGAAATAATACTTGGGTAGAAAAAAATCCCCCAAAGAAGTGCAAATTTTCATTCGAAAAATTATTGTTTCCGTTCGAACTTATAAGTGTTTTGGGGGTTTTTGAGTTATGTTTTCGTAAATTTTGGGGGTTTGGGCTAACTTGGGTTATGGGTTTCACGGCCTCACATTTTAACGTCACCTCTACCGACAGTGGCCTGTAAACTCCGGCAACGCGACGTGGGCTAGGCGGCGACGGTTAGACTGTATTCAGGTATTATATTTTCCCATTTCTTTTTCCATTTCCCTCTTTTTTTGTGTTCCATTAACCCTAGATCTTTGTTCTTCTCATTCTTGATTTTTAATTTTGATTTTTTTTTCCAGTGATGATTTCGGTATTTTTTTTCGTCCCAAAATTTCTGGATTGTTGGTCAAACTTCGAATTGATTATTGGATTTCTTTGGGCCATAATTTCTGGATTTTTTGACCGGATTTTCGAATTTGGTTGTTGGATTTTTGACTAAATCTTCGAATTTGATTATTGATTTATAGAATTATGGATTTTGTTGGCCGCAAACAAACTTATTCTCGTCTTCAACGAATCGACCGTTCCGTCTTCAACGAATCCGCTCCTCGCAACTCCAACAACAAGACAAACAACAACAACAACAACAACAACAACAACAACCACAACAACAACAACAACAACAACAACAACAACAACAACAACAACAACAACAACAACAACAACAACTCCAACAACACAAACAACAACACAAACTCCAACAGCACAAACAACAACACAAACTCCAACAACACAAACAACAACACCAACTCCAACAACACAAACAACAACACCAACAACAGCGCACAGAAAACGCTCCCTGTTGTAAATTTCATTTCCGTTCCTTTTTTTTCATTTTTAGATCTATAAATTTGTTCTTGTTGATTTTCCCTGTATGTTGTAAATTTCTTGATATATTTAAGAGTAAAAAATGTCAAAAAAAAAACATATTTTTTTATTTTTTTATGGGTCGAAAGGGCTGCATTTTTGTGCCAAAAACACAGCCCTTTGCACAAAGCAGGGATGCGTTTTTAGGCACAAAACCGCAACCCTTCCAATAGGGAAGGGCTGCGTTTTTGGGCCCAAAAATGCAACCCTTCACTTTTAGTGAAGGGCTGCTATTAGGGGTGAGCACAACCGAGTACCCGGTAGAATTTCATAGACCCGGACCTAGACCCGGACCCAGTGGGTATTAAAAATCTGGAATTCGAATTGAAATTGGTCAAACCGGGTCCGAAATTTTTGGACCCAGACCCGGAACAGGTGGGTACCAGGTCCAGAACTGGGTACCCAGTTGTAAGTTTAACAACATACTAAGATGGGCCAACTGAGCTATAAAATTTAAAAAAAAAAAATTGAATTGGCCTAAAGGCCTACTAAGTACTAACTTTTTACTTAACAACTATTATCCTATTACCAATTCTATATGAGTATATGAAAAAAACCAATTCTAAGTACTGGATATTCGGACCTAGACCCGCTCCAACCGGGTACCCAGAGCTGGAATCGGTCAAACTGGGTACCCACCAGGTACTGGGTCCGACAAAATTCTACCCAGAATTGGAACCGGATGCAATTGGGTCAAATTTTTTGGAGCCAGACCCGGACCCAGTTGGACCGGAACCGGGTCCGGACCCGGCGGGTCCATAGCTGGACCGGGTCTGGGTCTGGGTACCCGGAATTTCTACTCACCCTTAGCTGCTATAGAAAGGGTTGCTGGCCAAAAACGCAACCCTTAGGGTTGTTTTAACTGCAGCCCTTCCGTTTTTTTCCACTAGTGGAATTAAAGAAAGAATAAGTACAGATAAACTTCTTTTGGTTTTATAAAGCGATGCAAGCATGAAAATTTACCACTTTCTGATGGTCGGAGTCCCATAAATATTTTTATACTCTGTCAACATGCGAATGGAGGAACTTGAGCAACGGGAGGAAACTTATTGGCATCAAAGAAGTCGCCAACATTGGCTTAAATATGGGGATAAAAATTCAAAATTTTTCCATATTAAAGCTAACCAAAGGCATGAGAGAAATCATATTGAATATATTAAAGATGAGACAGGGAAGAAAAATGAAGATGAGACTCAAAGTACTGAAGTTATTGCTGCTCACTTCGAGAAACTTTCTACAGAATATGTGGAATCTAATGCAGGCATGGTGTTTCAATTGATAAAATCGAGTGTTTCAACGGCAATGGCTAACTTATTAAGTGATATGTTTACGGGGGATGAGGTAGCTGAAGCCCTTGCTCAAATGCACCCGACAAAAGCTCCTGGAACAAATGGTATGAGTGCTTTATTCTATCAGATATCATGGAGTCTTATTGGATCAGATGTGATTGATAAATTTTTGGGCATTCTGAATCGCGGTGAAACTATTAGTTCTATTAATTATACATATCTTTCCCTTATTCTGAAGAAAAAGGTATGTAAGTCTCCTACTAATTTAGACCAATAAGCTTATGTAATGTCCTTTATAAGTCGGTTGCGAAAGTCTTGCTAATGGATTGAAGAAAGTTTTACCGGAGATCATTCATGAGTCTTAGAGTGGTTTTGTTCCGGGAAAGCTGACAACGGATAATATTCTCGGTTATGAATGTTTTCATTATCTTAGAAAAAAGAGAAAAGGAAAAAAGAAAAAAGGTTATCTGGGCTTAAAATTAGATATGAGTAAAGCATATGACATGATGGAATGGCATTTTTTGAAGAGTATGATGTTAAAAATGGGTTTGCCGAGTCATTTTGTTCACCTAATTCTAGCATGTGTTTCTACTGCATCCTTGATTATGGTTAATGGGCAATGTAACACCCCGATAATTCTCTCTTTTCAAAAAATACTTTTCAAATATAAAACTAGAGAATCATCAAAGCCCGTTTCCTAACGTATCGGCTTATTCAGAATTTTGCAGCGGAAAACATATAACTAACTTTAGAATTTAAATATAGTAAATAACCAAGTTAACTTTAAAACCAAACAACTATGTTAATGTTAACTTCAAACCAAACTTAAATATAAATGTATCTACTATAAAACAATAAATAAATCAACATGCTACACAAGCTCTCCATTTCCGAAACCCCATGATGCATCATCTGCAGACATGTAGATGTCAATGCACTAGAGAAACTGCTCACCAAAAATGGATCATCACAGGATCAATAAGGCAAAGCCATGATCAACACATACAAAGAAAACACGTAAACAGCAAAGCTGAGTACTACATAATAATAAATAAACATTTCTAACATGATACTAACAAATATTAAGCAGGGATAAATAACCACATAACAATCTGCAGATAACTTTTACTAGAACTAAACTTTAACAACCTTTTTATTACTTTAATAGAATAGTTATTTGACCGGGTTGTCTAACTAAAAACCAGCCTTCCCTGTGGAAGACGAAATACTGGCGCGATTGCGTATTTCAATGACCTACGATATCAATGAACTTTTTATATAAAATTAGGAACGGTGATCAATCTTATTCCTAGAAAAAGCCACGGCCCGTTCACCATGTACCCCAACTCCTGATTGTCCAACTTCAGACATGCACCAATTTAAAGTATATTACTATCCAAGTTTCACTTTACATGATCTACCAATTATTACTTATTATGACACACAAGCAACACAAATAAAATATAATCAAACATTCACAACTTTAATTTTATCTTAGGATTGTGAATGTTTGATTGAGAATGGACAATGGAAGCAAGAGATCCTTAATTAATGGTTTAGAGAGGAGTGTGTGGCTGCAATTCAGAAAATCTCTTTGCCAAACCATGTGGATGATATGTGGTCATGGCGGCTTATAAAGGATGGAAATTTCAGTGTGGAAAGTGCTTATTATCAAGAGTATTATAACGAATGTGAGAAAGAACACAAAATGAATGTAAAATAAAGAAAAACGCACAACAGATTTACGTCATTCACCAACAAAGTATTGGCTACATCCACGAGCAGAAAGAGAGAATAATTTTATTGATACGAGGAAATCAGAATTACAGATGTGTTTTTATCACTAATGACCGCATTAAACGAATTAGGTTAAAAGCCTATTTATTACTCAGCTTGAAAAACGTGTTTCCGCGTTAAAAAGCCAATGTGGCGGTAATTCTTCCAACCCCATATTTGTCTCGGCCCGATCGGGCGACCTTTGCCCGATGTTGTTTGGTACTTACGCCCGATCGGGAGAACCCGCCCGAAGCCATCGGGAGCCTTGCAAAACACCCATACTGAACATCTTCAAGTCGGGCCTGATCGGGCAGCCCTGCGAACGTTTTGTCGAACAGATTCAAGGCATATAATTCCTACAAAGAGCTCAGACGTACGAGGTTAGTCAATGTAGCAAGCTCCTTGAGTTCAAGTGGTCAAATATGGAAGAAGTTATGGAGTGCAAAAGTTCCGCCAAAAATCAAAGATTTTGGATGGAAAATTTCTTCATGGAAATCCCTGTGAGAGTAAAGCTAGCAAAGAGCGGACTGCAAGTGGATACTATATGTCCCCTTTGTGGCATAGAAGAAGAAACAATTGATCATCTTCTCACGACCTTTGAAGTGATAAAGCAAATCTGGTATATATTGCCACTTCGAATTAATTTTGATAGATCACAAAGCCTCTCCTTTGTGAACTGGGTTGTAGACATGGGGAAAGAGAAAGATAGCTGGTGGGGTCTTCTCTGGAGTTTGGTATGGGGAATCTGGAAGAAGTGGGTATTTGACCAAAAAAAAAATTGAAGTGGAGGAAGTGATCCAAAGAGCAGTCTCTATCATAGGAGAGTTTGAGCTTGCAAATGTCGGAGATGGGTTGAAGAAGGCTGTGAACATCCCCTGAAAACGGAAGCCTCCAGGAGCTGGGAGATATATACAAAGTAAACACAGATGCTGTAAGGAAATCGGGGAACATGGTTGGGTTTGGTAATGTGATGAGGGATAGTGTTGGGGATGTAATGGTTACAGCTTGTGAATGGATCGATGGTGACGTACCTACTGAAATAATGGAAGCTATGGGTGCGCGGTTTGCTATGCAAATAGCTCTGGAAGCTGGCCTGAAAGACGTAGTTCTTGAAACAGATAATGCAAAATTGTTCTCTCATCTACAGAAGGGGAAGGTGGAACATACGGATTTTGGCCTGATTGTAGGAGACATCCTCAAACTTGCTGCTAGTTGTGACTTTATCTCATACTCGCAAGTTAAACGAAATGGAAATCAAGGAGCTCACTACATGGCAAAAGATAGCTTCTCTTATACTCCCTCCATCCCAGAAAGATCTAAACACTTATTAGCACACATAGTTTAATGTGCTAAGTTGTAGTGTGGTTATCAAATGTTATTTTATTTAAAAAGTAGATATGATAGGAGTTAGTGGGGTATTTTTTATTAGAGGAGAGAGAAAGTTGGGTTTCTATTGATAAAAGGTTGAGTGTGGGCCAAATATGTGTAAAAGAAATAATATATTAATGGTGGGACCATGCTAAGAATGAAAGTGTTCAGACTATTCTGAGACAGAGGTAGAGATGGTCACTGGTGCAGGTTGGGCGGGCTAGTTCGTGGGCCATAGTGGGCCGAGTTGAAATTTCATGGGCCATGACCAGACCGTGAAATTCACAGTTTGGGCGGGTTGGTCCACGGGCTAAAAAATATTGGCTCACACCGGTCTGTTGTCGGTTTTTCACGGTTGCGGTTCGTGGACCTAGCGGAGTGGATTAGGCTGGCGGGCCGACATGAGAAATTTTTTTATTTTTCTTAAAAATTATTGAAATTATTCATAAATTGTTAACATAAACCTTTAAAATTAATATATATGCAATTTGATTAAAATATATACAATTTAATTAAAATATACACAATTTGGTTGAATAATTACTTGGCCTGGGCTGGTCTGGTTCATGGGTCGGGCTGGACCGGTTTCGTGGGCCGGGTTGGATTGGTTTTGTGGACCGAGTTGGGCGATTTTAACAGCGGATTTTCGTGGGTTGGGCTCGAAAAATACTGCCCACGATCCACCCACTAATTTCACGGTTCGAGGCGGGCTAGATCGGGCTTTTCGCGGGCTCGGCCCACACAGCTCACAAGGTAGACTGGACTGGATTGGCCTACGGAGGTAGTAATAGTCATCGTGTTTGGATAGAAGAGTATCCTGTTACTCTTGAATCTTATATTGTAATGACATTGAAAGTTTGGAGTCTTAGTAATACAAGTGATTTCCCTATCAAAAAAAAAATGTTTCTTTTACGACCCCACCGATTTTAAAAATTATTATTCTCTCATAGCAACATTCTTTTACTATCAATAAATATTTAAAATTGAACCATGACTCACTTCTAAATCCTCAAAAACAAATACATATTTATTTTAAGATGTACTTGAATGTCTGCATGTGAATTTTTATAAAGATTAAATTTAGGTTGAACTTCTTTTATATTCCCTCCGTCCTCTATTAGTTTACCCCTTTCTTTTGCACAGAGTTTTAAGAGGAATAGTATTGTGGGACATACAAAGAGAGAGAAAAGATTATTTATACTTAAAGTTAAATATATATGTGATGAAAAATTTGTGGTCCCATTTTAAAAATAGCAACAAAAAAATGGGGGGTAAACTAATAAGAGACACCCTTAAAAGGAATAGGGATAAACTAATAGAGGACGGGGGAGTAATACACAAGTACATCGATATATACTTTTAGAAACGGGTGGCGGGAGTGAAAACAATTAGCTGAAGCCTGAAGATATCCGGACTGGATTGTAATATATTCGACACATTGCTTCACTGTGGATAATCAGTATCAGCAAAATAAAACTAATTCAGCAAATCATACAATTTTTATTAATTTCCGAGAAAAAAATTAGAATACATTTGATATACAAAAGTGAAACAAAAAACTCGTCGTATGGGTGAATGAAAAATTTTCTACCAAAACGAATAGGAAAAAAAATGAACAAAAATATGTAAACCTTAGCGAATGCCTGTATAGAATATATATATATATAGAAATATAGAGAGAGAAAAAGGAACTTTTATCTCTTCCAAAATTGCAGCTTTCCTGGAAAGATTTCCATTGAACATCATTAAGAGTACGCTTGAAATGGCAAGAGGGCAAACACTTGCTGAAGAAATCAGGCCATAAAAGCACCTCTAAGTGCAGCCTCAATATAATGGTCGCAGTTAATATAAAACCCTCGGTCCTTGGCGCATCAGTACTCTCCGAACTAGAAGCCTCAAGGGAGGTCGACTTCGTCCAAGCAGAATGCCAAGTTCTTTTTCGAATGAACATGATGATATAAAAGAATGGATCACAGTTATAACAGTTTTGCTAGTCATCAGGATCCATTTCCTCATCTTGCTCCAATGAC
Source organism: Beta vulgaris subsp. vulgaris (assembly GCF_026745355.1). Taxonomy (NCBI): domain Eukaryota; kingdom Viridiplantae; phylum Streptophyta; class Magnoliopsida; order Caryophyllales; family Amaranthaceae; genus Beta; species Beta vulgaris. Next base: position 39,441,362 of record NC_079205.1, read on the forward strand.
GATTTTGTCTGAGTTGAATCATCTTCATCAGGTTCCAACTGCTTATCCAATTCTGCATCATCCTCGGGTGATTCATTCCCACTAATTACTGTGTCTTGCAAACTGACTTTGAGACCTTTCTCCATCCATTTAGGGCATTCATCGACATCTCGGTAAAGTGAACCTATAACATCAGGGGAATTTGTTGTCCGACAAGAGCACTCTGGGATGGGGTAAGAAAGGAAAGCAGTGGGTTTTGATGATCTTAGTTCCCTTAGAAGGCCTTCCTCACCAACACTCTTGTTCAAATGCTCTCTCACAGATAGAATCCAACTGCGCTTGGGATGGTAAAGATTTTCGCTGCTACTATTGAATAGCTCCGTCAGATATTTCCTAATAATATAAAATAGGCTACCTGTCAGAAACTTGATATAATAAAGTAAAAGAAATGTTCAACAAAAGGGGTTCATTTATAAAGAAATGTTCTAAGATTTTCAATTGCCAATCATCTGATATGGGTGCGCCTCTCTGAACTAAGCACAGAAGTATCACATTTATCTCAGAACTCTTTTTTCTGAAATGAACAAGGCTATATTCACATGAAATCAGCTTCCTCATAGCTATAGACCTAGCAAAACTATCGGTCAGGCAATTTCAGGTCGGTTAAATCAAAATTTCCGGGTTTGAAAAGCTTTTTATTACCAACGTAGAGTGGGCATTCGTGATATTCACTTAACTTTTGTCGGTTCGTCACGTTAGGTCAGGTAGCTATTTCGGGATACATGTGCTTCCTGGTTACTGTTAACAGGACAGTCAGGTTCGGATCGGTTATTATTGCTTTCCGGGTTTGAAGTGCATTCAATTAAAAATTTATGGGCTATCAAGATTTCATGTCACTTTTAGCTGATTTTTTAGTGGGTTGAGTTCAGATTGGTATTCGGTTTGGACAGGTCATTTTTTGCCGGGTTTACAAGTCGGTACTATAAACAATGCATGCACAGTACAGGTTAACTCCAACAACCATTCAGAATGAGGCGCAGAAGCAATTCATAGAAAAGTAGTACGAACATAAATCCCAACCACGAGAAAGGAGCACGCAGAACAAGGCTCACAATACAACAGGCAGAGGTAGAGTATATGAGCAGAAAGTACCTATTTGGTCGATATGTTCTTAATGATGCCATTTCGTAAAGCCGATGTCCCATAACCAAACTTGAAAAATCTGGCCACCCACTGTCATCGTTGTGGAAACCAGGGAAAAATGCATCTGCTTCGACGGACACTATATAATCAAGAGCAGCCCACAAGAGCCTATGTGCCCGAGTCCTCAACTCTGATGGCGAGGGGTCTGGCTCTGCATCCTTCTCAGCAACCCAACCATACCATCCCTCCTTTTCATGACGATAGATAGGTCTGTCAGGAGGAGGGGGAAGGGGCCTAGGACGGGGACCAGCCTTGTCCCATTCTTCTTTTGACAGCTGGGGGCTTTTGGATGGAAGTGTTTCAAGAGCTTCTTCCTCAAGTGGCTTTTCAGGGCCAAACAAATTCAACAATTCCTGCTTATTGCACAATGAGGTACGGTCTACCAAGTTTGTGTACATGGCATGGAGAGGGATCAGTACCCTCTGTCCACCAAAGATTTCAGAACCAGCCACATATATTCTAGTGAGTGGAGGATAGCCCATGGCTCGAAGCAGCAAACCTACCTGGAGTACAACACAAAAAGAGCCTTAATACAAAGATCTCCAGGAATCATCACAAACCGAATCACTCAAAGTTCGAGGGACAAGTGGACTCCAGATAATAATAGTACATTGATATCTACATAAATAATCATAAAAAGAAAAATATTGTAATAAACTGACATCTCTGAAGCAGATGAAAGAACAAGATTTATAAACTCATTTTTGACTGATAATAAGGAAATCCACCAGAAAAAGTAAGATACATTCTCACGTTTTCGAGTCACTTGACAGACTCCCAAAATCTAACTCTAATACAATTATCCAATTTTTTCATCATACACCTTCCTATCACTAATACCTTCTATGAGCTAACTTGCTTTCCCTCAAAGTTAACCTAATTATATTGTACTCCCCATGATAACCCTAGATCCAATGCATACCAAATATGTGACATAACGCGATTCTGCGAAGAATAGGTGTTGACGTATGGTGGTGCGTTGTGGTAATGGTGTACCATGAAGGTCATTGCCGTTGTCGAAGAATATTTCTCCTTTACAGTTCAAGAAGGTATATTAAGCATACGGGTTCTATCTCGTGTGGTGGGGATGGGAGCGGATGGGATGTGCATGGACAGAGAACATGGAAGCGGTAAAGGAGGGTGTAAGAGAAAAAGAAAGGAACAACAATTTCAGAAAATTTCATACTTAAGGTGACAAATTGAGACTACAGGGAGGGTGAATCATCTTCTTTTTCTTTCGTCCTTTTATTTAGAGATTTCTCAAGATCAACTAGATCCAACGCCTCTACGTTTTGGAAACACAAGAAATGTGTTTGGATAATACCACTCTCACTTCAAAATAAACCAAAACACCACTTCTGCTGAAAACCCTGTTCTATAAGTAATTACAATCTCAAGGAAGCTCGTTGAGATTAATGTCCATCACTCGAAAAGTTTTAAGATTTGTGTCAAAATTTTGTATTAAGGACAACAAAACCAAGGAAATCTGAATATAAGCTTGAATGCAATATAAAAGCTCAATTTCTTTCTTTGCACTAAAAACAATCCGAAGAAGCACTTTGCCTTTATTTATACAGTATTTAATACAGTAATACTCTCTCCTTCCCATAATAATCTGCATCTGAACATTTGTTGGGACATGTAATTTAAGGTGATAAGCTAGAAGTGTAGTTATCAAATGTTATTTAATTTTTTTAAAAAAATAGATATGATAGAATTAGGTGCGGCATTTTTTTCATTGAAGAAGAGAGAAAGTTGGGTACTTTTTTATTGATAGAATGTGGACCTAAGGGGTGTTAAAAAAAAACTAATATAATGACAGCTGGACCATATAAAAAATGGAAGTGTTCAAACTAATTTGGAACAAACAAAAAAAGAAAGTGTTCAAATTATTCTTGGGACAGAGGAGTATATTCTAATACTTCCTCCGTTTTTTATTAGATGTTACACTTTTCAAATCACGGACTCCTAGGTAATTTTTGGAGAGGAGAGAGATAGAGAGAATGAAAAACAAAAGGGTCGCATGTGAACATGTGATAGGAGAGAGATAGGGAGAAGTTATTACCCAAAATAAAAGTGTAACATCTAATTTAAAACTTCCTAAAATAGAAAGTGTAACATCTAAAAAGAAACGGAGGAAGTAATTCATTTCCTTAGCTACAATACAGCAGGACAAAGTCACTGCAGACACATTTTACAAGCAGCAAAACCTAAAAAGTGGTAACAAATAAAAAAGTTAGCTCCAAGGCTTGTTAGAGGCAGTTTCACAATAGACAAACTTCTTATTGCGTAACTTAAAATAAGAAAATAGAAGAAAACATGCTCAAAAGATCAATAATCAACAAGCAACAAGTTACATTAGCAAATGCAACAAGTTTTCTTTTGTTAAACTTAATTAATGGAAGTACTGCTATGATGATTTTTAACTTATTAAAACAGGGATAATTACCTCTTCTGGCATAAGGGGACATGAACCATTCATCTTCCGAGCATGTGAATCAACACTTATCTCTTCTCTGATAATACGTTGCTTAATCATCTGTGCTCTCCTATACTGTATTAGTTCAGTGTGAACATCCTGACATGTGAAAGACAAATCAGCACAGCACAAACATTTACATTTTAATAATACAAAAAAAATGTTCTGGGAGGACCACTGCCAAACTAGGCATCCTAACTGCATTTCCTAATGAGTAACATGCTATGTTACTGTCCATTACTGTAAATATTGAAAACCCTCAAAAAATAAAGGATTTCAACAAGGTAAAAGTCACAGCATTTTCAATTTGCAGTGAGTTGATTGTTCATCAAAATCTTTGGTAGACAACCACACAACAAAGCCTTAGTCCCAAAATGATTTGGGGTCAGCTAACATGAATCATCATAGGAAATTGTCTGTGACCAATTGAAACAAGAAAAGAGCGTGACGTTAAAAGGAATAAACAAGGAAGAGGGAGAAAGTGAAATTAATAAAAGTAAAACAAGAAGAAAAAAAATTAAATAAAAACAACATAAGGGGTAAGAGAAATAAGAAAAGTTAAAAGCGAAAAGTGTACGGATATATAAATAAAATAAATACATTTGAAAATATCATATAGAAAGAGCCAAGAAAAGACCGAGAGAAAAAACAGCTTTGTAGGGAAAACTTTAAGAAAGGGAATATGTAAGAATGTTCAATGCAAAAGGGTTGCAAAATGCAAGAAGTAAATTAAGAGGGGTCAAAAGCGAAGATATATAAGTCAAGTCATCAACATATATTCTCTCCCTCCACTCTGCCCTATCCAACGCCATATTTTCCTCAATCCCGAGTAGACTCATATCATTCTCAATCACCTTCATCCAAGTTTTCTTAGGTTTTTCCCTGCCCCTTACAACCCTATCACTTTGCCACCCTTCAAACCTCCTAAGTGGGACATCACGTGGTCTATGTCTTACATGTCCAAACCATCTTAAACAATTCTCCATCATCTTAAGCTCAATCGATGTAACCTATACTTTCTTCATAATAATCTCATTCCTCAATCGATCCTTTCTTGTATACCCACGCATCCAACGTACGTAACATACACATCTCCGCCACATTCATCTTATGCACAATCTTCCCATCTAAGGTAATCGACCATGCCAAAAAATGCATTTACCAGTCCATCACCCATTTCTAATGAGAAATTAAATAGTCATTACCTTCTGCCAAGGCCTATCAATTATAACAAAAAGGTAAAGCTATATGCACATACTATACACTTAGTAATCCTATGAATAATGGCGCCGTTTGGTTCACCAACAAAGAAATGGAAAGAATCAAGAAAGAAAATTTTGAAAAATTGTATGGTTCACCTAAAAGCAAAAGGGAAACAACCCCTCTCCCAACCAACTCTTTCTCTTTATTCCATTAACAAAGTCCAGACTCATCCTTTTACTATTCACCTCCTCCTATCAGCTGCCATTATCTTCATCTCCTCCACGATACTCCACCATACTTGCTCACTATTTCTTCTCCTATCACCATGAGATACTATAAGTCTATAACTGCTTCCCAACGTAGTTACTGCAGTGATCCTTTTGGTCTAATTTCACCATAAAAGCTATATATTTGATGCTTGAATTTGACTATTTAAGTCCATAATTTTGGGGGTCTCTTGGATCAATTCCCGTATCCATGGGGTGGTAGAGAATCAATGTATATAACTGGGGAATTTTAAGAGGGGAAAGGAAATGGCAAAAGTGCCAACCAAACAGCATAAAAGGGATACAAATATTACTTATTCCGTACCCCTTAATTGTAACCCCCCAACCAAACAGCAAAAAACAGAATGGCAAAACGCTTGTGATTTTTTCTTTACAACAATCCAAAACATCAGAGATACATAAAGATTAGGTAGACAGTAGATGGATACAAATATACAAGCACTGATATACATTCATGTATGCGCATGACATTACAGTAGCCAGTAAAGCTATCCACACCCCGTCCAGAACTTGGGAGTTAAAGTCATCATGCACAATACGAGATCCTTTCATCACAGATCATGTTTTTAGATTTTAGACATAAAAATTGGAGAAAAGGGTGGAAGTAAACCTGAAACAGCTCAGCACAACCGTGATAAGCTAGTGGATCTCTCACAAGGCCAGGGTGATAAGCAAGGTACGGTTGGTCAGAAGCGCGTAACCTAAATAGAAATAGCTCTTCAGATTGTATATCACGGGATTACTAAAATCAAACAAAGAACAATTTGCAGTCATATAATCATTCCCTGGTCTCTCAAACCAAACAATATGAGAATAAGTCAAATTAAAAATTGAATAATGCTCAAATCTCCACTTAGATCAAAAAGAATCCAAGAAGAGTATCTTTGTTAATTAAACACCTAAAGAAGTCAGAAACTCAGAAGTAAAGTGAGGGTTGCAAGCATATCCTGCACTGCTGAATGGATGACTATAGACTCTCCATAGTATAACAAGAAAAACTTCTCAAGATCATATTGAGCTACTCTTCCTTCCATCATTATAAGATCCAAATACATGCCAAACAGGCAAGCTGTAGGCCTCGACATATATTCTTTCAAACAATTGCTAGAATAAATTAAATACCCATCAATATGTGCATGAAATACATATTAATTTTCATTTGGCTTCTATAGGTGCCAAGAAGAGGTGGCTGCCTGTATATGAAATTATGTATTTACCTCTTCACAATTTCATGCCCAAGTGCCAGAATTTCTGCTCTAAAGCGCAGTGCATGATAAGCAACCCTACACCTAAGCCTCTGGAACTCTGCCAAGCTTGGAGGAAGGGCATCCTGGAGGAAGAAGCACAAGCAAAAGTGTTCATATAACAAGTGTGCAAACCAATTTTAGTATACAACATTCAGCTACTGTGTTTAAGAACTTAGTTTTGTCGACTAGCACATGATTGTTTTACGCAGTTAATAAATGAATAGTTTACAAACAAGACCATCTTTCTCCTCTATGCAATTAATACATTGTCTTTACTGCTTAATCACTGGATTTAATCACCCTTGAAACAGGAACAAGTAAATAATAGGATAACTACAAAGAAAGAGGTTAAGTAACAAGGGTAAGACAAATACTAGAAAGTGCAAACCGCCACCCAACTACGACCCATGACGTCAAGGCTCAAAATTTCAGGCACAGGTACACTGTAAAACATCCTGATACAAAAACATTTAAATTTCCTTGCTCACTAGTTCAGAAAATAATTATGAACTTGTGGTCTCAAGCCCATTTGTGAGCATGTATCACATAATTTTCTAAAGTAATTTCCCTCTTGCTTTATACTTTCTTCTATGAATAATTGGCTCATAACAGCGGAATTTGGATGAAGTTGAAGTGTCGGATAATGATTTCATTCTCTTTTCTCATGTAAGTATGCATTCTCATATGAACTCAAAAAAAACATTTGTGCTAAAAATTTTTTAAGGGGGTATAACTCTAATGAACAAGTGTCGTAACTCTAATCCAATCGTGTGGTTTAGATTCATTCTCATTTCTCATGTAAGAAGCATTCTTATGTGATCTTGCCCAATTAGATTTCAAACTTCATCTCGTTTGTTAGCTCCTTGATAAAAAAAAAAAAAAGTCTATGAATAAAGGAAAAAGGTTACTGCAATGAAGAAGAGGGCCAAAAGTAGAAAAGGAAGGTGCAGAATAGGGAAGATATAGCGGCATTCCTTCTTTTAAATAGGTCACTAGAATAATTTACCCACCCTAGGAAAAAGTTATTTCCACCTAACGAAATAATTTCACTCCTTGCACAAGCTACACTAGGAAAATAGGGAAGCTACTTTTGCTAGAAAAGGATCTTCCTATCAAACAAACAGCCTAGAAGAATTTGATTTTCAGACAAAATCGACTTTCAAGAATTATAATACATTCAAAACATTCATTGCATGTCACATTTGAAAAATGATACTTGTCATAGAGCAATATCAATTAGAGTACCATCAACAACTATCTACCGCAAAGGTCATGTTTGAGGAAGAAGCTTCTAGAAAGTAGCAAGATACAAGAACAAGGGTGCAGCAATACCTGTAAACAACCGCCATCAGAGATGACTAAACCAATAACCTTTGCCTTTTTCAATGCTGGTAAAACTTCTGTAATATAGTAACTTGGAGAGGCAGAGCGTGTAGGCTTAAAAGTTGGAAACTGTTTCTGTTTTCTAGCTTCCTTCAACTTAGGAGGCAAGCTCTTCACAATGATAACATCATTCTTCAAAGCTGCTACGAACTGTTCGTCATTGTATACATACGAGAAGCTTGTATACTTCGAGCTGGAACACCATGCAACAAAGAGAACAAGAGAAATTCATCACTTGGATGGAAGACTCAAACTATAGTCCTCATTAATATTTGACCACCTAATTTAGCAAGGAAACCTGAAATGAAAGCTAGTGAAAAAAAAAAAGTGAACCTGATGCCTTTTGACTGGAGACTTTCTTGAATCTCTGGGATAACCAAGGTGGCATTTAAGAGTCTGGATACAGCGACAAGATCAGCAATCTAGTAAACAAAAAATTTGAAAAAAAAGGGTTAAGAACCAAGAACCAGAATATGGAACAAGAAGCCAAAGGAACAGACAAAGACTTCAACAAAATATACCGAATTCCTGATCTTCTCAAATCCGCCAAATATTTTCGCATATATGAAACCATTGCTTCGAGCAGCTGGCTCTGCAAAAGAAAGCTAAAATATATAAAGATCAAATTGAGAAATCAAGAAATGGAAAAGAAATGGAATACTTAGAAAGTAGGGAAAGAAGCAATCATCACATGAAATGTTACTTGGACTCAAGTTTTCTGTCCAAGTATTCAACTCCACTATTATATGAAAGATTTTTCATGATCTTAGCCTAAACCAAAGTGCCAAAGCGTCCGTACTTTGTACCCATGTTAGTATGTCAAGGATTGGGCATGGGTACTTGAGGTAAAATAAAGAGTCAAGAGTAAACTAGATCACATGAACATATGGAACCAATTTTCATTAACTATGCAAAATATCAGTGTGAAATCCCAGAAACCCTTATATAAAACAATGTGGGCAAAACAATCAAGAATCCATCAAAGGTCCCTATGAAAAGAATAATTAAGGCAATCCTCCATTCAAATGCTGCCAAAAATAATGCAAAACTCAATAGCCAGAAAATCATCATTCATTCTACAAAAATATCAAATGCCCAGAATAATACAGTACCAGGAAAAGAAATTCTAGGATTAGAATAAGGCTGTAAAGATTGGAGCAACTTCACATTTCCCCATAATTTCTTGTAACCCAATACCTGCATTAATCAACAAAAACAACAAACCAAAAAACAAACATATCAAAAAAAAAAAACAACCCAATAAATGATAATTTCATTCTCAACCCAAAAAAAAATACTATAAAAACAAAACCAACTCCAATAACATAAAAAAAAAAAAAAAAACACATAAAAGCGATTGATCTTACCCGGGTAGTTCCAAGAGTGAAACCAAGATCATCAGCGAAAGCAGTGACAGTAGAATACTGAACAAGGTCGACACTTGAATATTTGGCAAGAATTAAGTGAACAATTAATGAAACAATGGATAAGATGAGTCCTCCAAAAGCTGCCCATTTTATTTTGGATCTGAAAATCATGGGTTATATTTTAATTTCTTCAAGGGATTAATTTTTCAAGTTTTGAGATCCAAAAACATTTGAGGAGAAGAGTGAATGTTGTTGTGTCACTGTCTGTGTAATGTATTTGTTGATGTTTCGTGCGGGCTCTGGAAAACAATATTCTTGGGTTTCCTTCTCTTAATCTTTTATTAATTTTCTCGGCTTAGTTAATTTATTGTTGATAGAGTTGATTAATTAATGCTTAGAAGTTGCAAGAATTCTTAAAAGAGAAGGGGTAGAGGTAGACTCGTGAGTTGCAATGCGTAATGCGAGCTGTGGCGTTCGAAATTGGGAATTAATTGAAGGACCAACTTTCGCGTATAGGAAATAGAATAGGTTGGTAATTGGTATTGGCTTGTTTATTTACTTCTCCACTGCCGACAAGTTACGTAGATACGCAAATCTGATCATAAGATTGGAATTTTACGCACAGTAAGAGAGGGAAAAAAAAAGCGAAGGGTTAATCGTTGATGGTTTAATTTAGTGATGGCCACTAGTGTGGGTTGGGCGGGTTGGACCGTGGGTTGGGCGGGTTGAACCGTGGGTCGTATCGGGCTGGGCTGAGATTTCATGGCCCATGACCGGACCATGAAATTCATGGTTTGGGAAGCGGTTATGGCGGTCCGTGGGTCTAGTGGGTTGGACCGGGCTGGTGTGCCGGCACGAGAATTTTTTTTCAAAATTATTTAATCATTGAAATTATTCATTATTGTTACCTAAAATCTTTAAAATGAATTAAAATATATACAATTATAATACTAATGAATAATTTCATTATTTTAAAATTTGATTGAATTATAATATAAGCAATTTGATTAAAATATACACAATTTGGTTCAATATTTACTTGGACTGGGCTGGTATGGTTCATGAGCCGGGCTGGATCGATTTGGTCCGGGCTGGGCGGTTTTAGTAGCGGGCTTTAGTGGGCTGGGCTCAAGAAATCTGGCCCACGACCCACCCACCAATTTCATGGTTCGAGCTGGGTTGGATCGGGCTTTTTGTGGGCCGGGCCCACAAGATGGGTTGCGCTGGATGGGCTAGATTGACCCGCACTGTTGGCCATCTCTAGTGTAATTTTTGGGTGGAATTGTCAGTAAGTTGGAATTTTTTACTATTAAATGTTTTTAATTCAATGTGGTTTCTCTCATATAAACTAGCTTTACATGCACGCAATGCGTGCAATAGCGTGTGATAGTATATGGAGTAGAAAATGAAATTAATTGGGTAGATTAATTGTCTTTATATTTTATTTTCTTCAAAAACTGATGTTTAGTTTAAATGTTCTACTTTCCCCCTTTTTTTCATTCAAGTGAAATAGTTAGTTATCTCTCTATTTTTTTTTCTTTTATTCCTTTTTCTATGTTTTGGTTTCCCCCATGTGTTGCCTTATATAATAGAGATTATGTATAAAGTTTTTTTTCACAAAATTATAACAAATGAGGTACTTACTCAAGAAATCTCCTAATAATTGTCTTTAAGTTTGTTTATTTAGTTTTCATATTTACTTAATATTGTATTGATAATCATGTTATCTAGAAATTTTTACTCTGGATAAAACTAATAAATATATGTGAAATACAAAAAAATACGTGTAAGTGTTTCCTCGAGGCTCTAAACATCTGTTCATCACCAAGTTTGACTATTTTGTAGTAAAAAATACACTACAATGCAAGAATATATTTTAGGACACATACCCACCTAAATTTATGCATTTTAATATTTTTGTTTATCAAATAAATAGAATATAAGAATATATTTTTGTGTGTCATTACTCATTAGTAAGTTTTTATCTACCAAAATTAATTTCCTTTCCCTTCATTTTATATAAGTGCTCGTTTGGTTGAATGTAGGAAGTGCAAATTTTTTGGAATATTATCTTCCCATGTAATTGTATTTCCTAGAAATCGCTAGATGTTGTTTGGTGATTCAAGGAAAATGAAAATTTTCATGGGAATTTCCACTTACCTAGGTCTCCCTACTGTCCCTAGGTAAGTAATTTCCCTCATTTTGTGGGAAGTGGAACTTCCTAAAAATTTCTACTTCTCACGAATTTGTCAACCAAACAATTCCAATTCCTAGGATTTCTAACTTCCTATGCTAAATAATGTTAACCAAACAACCCCTAAAAGTAAAATCAATTCCTCCTCTTACCTGATCGATCCAATTACTTGAGTTCATTTTATTTAGTACACACCCACAATAGTTGGTACTTATATTGCTTAGAGCAAATTTTGTTATCTTATGTTGAAAAAAATGTTTTTTGTACTAAAACATTTTTTAAAAAAAGTAAACTATCAAGATCATCAAAGCTGACTGAAAATCATTTTAAAGTTGATCTAATCTTCATGCTGGAAGAAATTGAAGAGAAAACCGTCTGCAGAGGGAAAAATCATAGACGTTCTAAATCTTCAATCAAGATTTAGTCGGTGCCAACTAGAACACAGCCACAGACTGCAGCGCTCATGCAAATAATAACTGCTGCATTAATAGCTATATCATATATGACTGTAGAAGCCAATTCCATGATAGTAGTTCTTTTACAAAGCGTCTCAAAAGTAGAAGTCACGTATACAAGAGCATGTGCTGAACAATATCAAAAATCTTAAACAGATACCTGGAATTCAAAATCATTACATCCAAAATCAGTAGATTGTGTTCTAAAAATTTATCATAACTAAAAACCTAACGTCAATTCAACATGAGGAGGGATTGAAGGAGTTTAGGATATAGCTATCCCGTACAAAAGGAGCATGTGTATTTCCTACACCTCACTCCAAAAAAAAAGGCAAATGCATGATAAAAACACTCATACGACTCACGAAAGAAATCATGGACAGACTCCATCCAGCATCGTCCACAATTAGCTACCTATTTTCTCGAGCGTCTACTGCTATGCTTCTTCTTACTCCTCCGGTTCTTACCCGAATCAGACTCTGAGCTTGAGTCAGAATCTGATGATTCAGATGAAGAACTGTACCTCTTACGTCGACCCTTCTGCTTCTTATTATTCCTCCTCTTCCTCTTCTCGTCTTCAGAATCTGATGAAGAGCTGTAGCTCGACGCACTTTCTGATGAGTAATCCGACCCAGTTGCGGATGAAGACCTGCTATCAGAGTCAGATTCTGAAGCTTCACTATCGCTACTAGACTCTGTATCTGACTTATGTTTCCTCTTACTCTTCTTCCTTCGCTTGTCATTCTTCTCCTCTTTCACCTCCTCTACTTCTTCTTCCTTAATGTCAGGATTATCCTCATTATAAGAAGCCATAAACTTCTGCCTCAGTTTAGGGTTCTTGAGGAGTTGGCTCCTAGAGGGACGTGAAATATACACCCTTTCATTTTTGCACTCATAAGTCCAGTGCCCTGGTTGGAAACACTTTTGGCATTGGGAGGCTACCCCTCCAATGGAGGACATATTGGACTTGACATCCTTCCTCTCACCCAATCTCACAGCCTTCTCAGTACTCATCAAGTACATCTGCCTTTTAGCTTCTTTCCTCTCTTGCCACCTGCTAGGCCCCTCTTCCTTCTGCCCATAAGCATTTACATTTCTGGCTGCAGCAGTTGCCGCTCTCTCAGCTTGGGCTCGGCTGAGACCCTTTGCAGCAGTTAAGGCTGCAGCTTTAATTTTTTCAGCTGCAGCTTGTGCTTTCTCTTCCTTTTTACTCGACATTATTCACTTTCGTTTATCCTATTAATCACAAATAGCAATAAGTTTCTTATACCCAACAGCAACAAAATAAATGTCAAAACATATTAAAGCAGCAATTACAATTTTTATATACCAATAATTCAAGAACAGACAGACGTATCTTTACATCAAATGAGATGCCTGGGGAGAAAACATGGAGGACCTCAAATTATAAAGCCGTCACAAATTTAGACGTGTCAAATGCCAATAACCCATGTAAGCAAATACTCGCTCCATCCATAATGTAAGTTCCCATCTACTTTTTGCGCAGTCTCCAAGACACAACTTTGAGTGTTATTAGTAAATATTATAAATGTCGATTTTTCTTTTGAATGTACACATTGACATTAATCTAATAAAATTATACATGCGAATATTTTATCTTCTACTTCATTTATGGTCATAATTTATAGAGTTTGACTCTGAAAAAAGCATATGGGAACTTAATCGTGGGGGTGGAAAGTGTACATGAAACGCACTAGCAAGGTTCTGATATAAACAGATGTAAGCAGCAGAATAGAGCCAAATGCAGGTAATTACTGGACATCCCATTAGAACTTTGATGATAGGAAAAACTTAATCAAGAAAGACATTTCACATGATCCTCAAGTTGCATGCAATACAATTATGCTACCATTTTTCTTGACGAGATTAGATCATACACAAGGGAGCATAATATGCAGAAGCATATACAATACAGGTAAAAGAATCTGCAGTTCAAAATTTACAACATACGTAGCATAATAAAAGAACATGGAGGTATAATGACAAAAACCATTAACAAGGAGTACATTGCACATCATGCTCCCAATTGCATACTTCCAGAGTTGCTTTCTTGACCAGGAGAGAGGGATAAGAAAAATAAGCTTTCTATTTCAACTAGAGGAGAATTATACTAAAAATTCCTAACACTCTATTATCATTATACATTTGTATCTAATGTTAACATTTAATAAACCAATTGAACTGCAGCTCCTTAAAATGAAAACTTGAGTGGTAAATCCAGCCATTTCAAAGGTCAGACTTCAAAGCACATCAGCCAAAGGATATTTACTATTTAGAATACACAGCACTTGAGGTTCCATTTCCAATAACTCAAAAGAGCGTTTTTCAACATGCTGCCCTCGTATTTATCTGAAGGCTTTTGTACACTGTACCCTAAACTTAACAAGACATCCAACTGCTATCATTATCATTAATCTGCCGTAAAGAGCTTTCATAATTGATAATTAGGAAAAATCGGACTAATCTGCTGATTTATTATAATTTGCAACCATGTACTAGATTAACATCTTTCATTAAGACTCCCAATCGAATCGCTTATGCATTATCAGACCTAAAATAGAACTGTATCAAGCTCTAACACAATCTAATTTTTAGAACTTTTGACAACATTCACCTAAGGAAGGGGAAACGGCCTAGAATATACTTCCTCCGATCTTTGCAATAAGTGAGAGAGAAGTGTTCTACTTTTTTCAGAACAAAGGAAGTATATATTTACTGTTAACTAATTCATAATTGTTTTTTTTCCTATTTTCAGGAAAAGATAATGGACACAATTGTAAGGTAATTAATTAGTTGATTTAGTTCATAGTCACAAGTACTACAAACTTCACAATTGTAAGGTAACGGAAATTAATCGGGAAGAATAAAAAAAGGGCTCACAGTTTTAAGAAAAATTTCCCCTCAAACAGTCCAATAGAGTTACAGTCAAGAGAGTATGATGCCAGATGCCCCTAACGCATTGCCTACTTCTGATTTAAAGAAAGTTCTTGACGACTAGCAAAACAATTACATATTGCCATTAGTTTACAGGACTAGGGGTGCGCAAAACAGAAATTTCAGAGTTTAGAGATAGTGTCAAGAGAGGATAGAAAACACAAAACCTGCAAAATTACCACGCAGAAACCCTCCCCTCCCACCTCCCCCCCCCCCCCCAACGGAAAAAAAAGACCAAGACTTGACCAACAACTCAGAACACAAGGTTTTTCGAAACTTCAGTTAATATAAAAAAAAATACAAGAGATAGAAATAAGATGGCTATAGTATGTGTAAAAGAAATTCTTATAGATATATTAAGGTACAAAATAAGATCAAATAGATCAATCACATAGCACAAAATCCAATATCATCTTCATTATTCATTTAATTTTGCTAAGCAAATAAGCGAATGGTTTTATCACCATCTTTTGTTTTTCTCTCAACTTCATAAAGCATCTGGTTTGCAAAAAAAAAAAAGTATGACAAAACAACTAATGTCCCTCTTGTGGATATTGTATACTGTGTTTGTTGGTTATTCCATCAGTTTTTGTTTTCATTCTGGTTGTTAATGTTCCAAACTTTTCATACTTCACAACTTTACTTAAAATTAAACAAGTTTCTTAGCATCACTATTATGGTACAAATTACACATAATGATGAATAATTAAATTAAACTTCAATAACCATTACTCCAAAATCCAAATTAAACTACAAGTCCCAATTAATCTCAGGGTAATTCAATAATTTCAATTCATCCAAGCATTCCAATATTTCAATTTGTAATTAATCCAAGCATTACTAAATAAATTAGGAAAAGGAAACAAAATCATTACCTACACTATTCAAGAGTTCCAATCCGGTAGTAGATGAAGGGCGCTGCGGGAGCGTGAGTGGGTCGTGGGCGGCGGTTAGCTGGTGTAGAGAATCGCTGGTCAGTATGAAGAAACAATGGCAGGGGACCTTGGGAGTAATTTGAATTTTGAAACCCTAAATTTAAGGTTTGGTAGTAAAGGATGTGAAAATACTAGAATTCAAGAAGTCAAATTAAGTATGATACACCAATCTCACAATTCACAAATCAACAAAAGCTCAAAGTAAAGAAAAACAAACCCTAGAATAAAAAATTCGATTTCTTTCTAAGTAGAGAATCCGAGAAACTACAGAAAATTGATGCAAATCAAAAGCAAAGTGAGAAAATTAATACCTAGAAAGAAGTATTGGATTGGCAGATTTGATGGGATACTTCGGTTGGAAGCAGTTGAAATAGAGGGTGTAGAATTATGTGAGAAATTTGAAGACCACTGCTCTGCTCAAGGAAATTCCAAGTTTTTCATCTTGTAAACAACTTTATTTTATTTTATTTTATTTTTAGAAAGGTAACCACTAAACTTTGCGACTACATATAAGCATTTAATTGCTTATATCTAAATTATTATTGTTATTTTTTTTTTTGACAGAATTGCTTATACCTAAATTACTGGATGCTAATATAAGATTAATCCACATTGCATTAGACAACAATATGATTGGTGGTTTCTTCTTGCTCAAATATCTTGTATTCTTATCGTCAATAATATGAAAACAACAAGTCTTGTGTCGAACTATCAAACATGTATGTATATAAATAGGAAGATATTCGGTAAAGTATCAAAATTTCACAATGTTCATGGGATTGAGATTTTTGGAGCACTTAAAACTAATTTTGTGTAAAAAAAAATATAGAGCTCATATCAATGATGTTCATTTATAACTCAGCAAACTTATTAATGAATTCATCACAAGTTTTTACATCACAAAATGAAAGAAAGTAATCAAGAGTTATGCAGCGTTGTTATATGCCCCATTTATCTCAATTTCTTACACAGATCATAATTGCGGCTACTTCATCGGCTACAGCTTTATATATCGGTGACCGAGAAGACGGTCGCAGCGGTATTACTGGTAAACCGACAGGGACAACAGAGCCCCATCTACTTCATCAGCCACGTTCTAGCAGGCGTAGAGCAAAGGTATGAACTGTTGGAGAAGATGGATTATGTCGTCCTAATTGCGGCAAGAAAGTTGAGACCATACTTCGATTCCCATACCGTTCAGGTTCTCACCAACCAACCTTTAGAAAAGGCCCTCCACAAGCTAGACACAACATGCAGGCTACTGAAATGGGCAATAGAGCTCTCGGAGTTTGACATAGAATACCGGCCACACACCGCTATCAAGGCCCAAGCTCTGGCTGATTTCATTGTAGAAACCACCTACGCGGAGACAGCAGAATCTTCCGGCGCGTGGAAGATAGAGGTGGATGGTTCAGCGGCCCAGAGTGGAGCAGGAGTCGGAGTGGTCATGACATCCCCAGAGGGGTGATGTAGAGAGAGAAAGACTGCTATGAATATAATCGCAAGTGAGAGAATGTAGGAAATGAGGAGCGAAGGGCGCACAAAGGGTATTTATTGAAGAAATTGCGGTCGAGATTAAGCGACTCTTCGTCTTCCCGTCCCGATCATGCCACGTATTGTTCAGTAGCACCCAGCTGTGAAGCAATCACTCATAAATGAGCTCAGAGGACAGGTGCGCAGGCCGAGGCAACGATTGAAATTCTCTGGCCAACGTTCCACATTCCTTCGCCGAAATCAAGTCAGCATCACCCATGTCGGTTTAAAACCTACTAAGCAGGATACGTCCATACTAGACATACCGGCTTGGGGGCTAGTTGTATGGGGGCTGATTAAGTTCCACACCGGTCTAAATTAAACCTGACGGTTGTACCGCTCCAATCACGGCTAACATTCTGTGGGCTTAAGTCTAAGGGCTTGGGCGTGATCCAATCCACTTCACCAGTGCCTACGGGTCGAAAAGATATACTTTTGGTAGAAGATAAGAATATATCCTCAGGGAATATTCTTAGGGATATCTCCCACAAATACAGGGCCCAACCTGTATTCGGGCCCATCCGGGTTTCATATAAATACCCCCTTTGATCCAAGTCATGAGGTACGTTCACGAATCCCAATACATTCTACTTGAGAGTTACCGGCTTTAACCAAATACTGACTTAGGCATCGGAGGGGCGTTCCTCGGATCAACCCACGAGGCTAGTTTACATATTCTCTTTTGTAGGAATCCAAATCGGCTTCAATACAAGGACTTACCGGTTCAAGACCCTGTAATTTGTCCCATACCGGAACAGTGTCATTCACTCTGTCATATGACATTTATTTGAAAATTCTTCTACTACTCAAAAAATCAAAGAAAATGTTTGTAAGAGGTCTCAACTCTTGAATCCTCAATGTGCAAGTTATTATATGCCCCCTTTATCATCTTGTACTTGTGACAACACGCTGATTGTCAATTCAAAAATTATATCATTTTTGTCTTATCAAATAACCTAGAGCATCGCTAGGGAACCACAACTAGTTTATTTTGTAAATGAGTGAAGCTTATACTATACCAAATTTGACTTCGAAATTGATAATTGGTCATTTCTTATCGCTAACTTACAAGCAATTTTTCTGAACATCATTTCCCATTGTGCATATTTTGCTGTCAAATTAATTTTTGGGTGTACCCAGGCAAGTTTTGCCTAATTCATATTGAATAAGAACAATTTGTTGTCAAGTGTATAAAAAAAAGAGTGGTTTATCAATTTAAAAATGAATGAATTGAATTGTAAAGGTTGTATATTAAATCTAAAAATGTCATTAGTTTAATATAACTAGTACATGGTAATGTATATATACTGTTTTTTATTCAAATTTCAACATATAGAATTTAATATTGTTTGAATTGAAAATTACCCCTACCATCCCAAAATAGTCTTAACACTTATTAAGGCACATAGTTTTGGATGATAGGTTGTTGTTTGGTTATCAATTGTTATTTGATTGAAAAGGTATATGTGATAGAAGTTGTACAATTTGTATTAGTTTATCTGGTGAAGAGAGAGTGTAAGTGCAGACACACAATCATGTCTCCTCATTTTAGTACCCAATGATGAAACATAATGTCGTCCTAATTGGTCGGGTCCAAAGGAAGAGCAATACAAAGAGGTAAGCCCAAAATCATTTTAAGAACATAATATCTATTTATTTATTTCAAGCCCAATTTTAAAAGCCCCCAATTAATTATTCACGATTTATAGCCCATTTTCGAGAAACCCGATTAATTATTCTTGATCATGCAATGTATTTTGATAAATATCTTGTGTTTTAAAAGATATTATGGAAATTAGTTTTTTTTCTTTTCTTAAGATAACTAATTTTCGAATCCAAAATATATTATTTAATGCAATAGAAAGAAGCTTTTATTTGCTTCTCTTAAGTTGTTAGGCAGCAGTTGGTTTAATTTTCTAATCCAAATGTTGGTGCTTCCAGTTAGTAATTGTTGATTTAGGTACCCAATTGTGTGTATTTTATTTTTGTTGAATGTAAGATTGTTCTAGATTTGTAGTGAAGATGCACATGTAAAGTAACTATGGCTGCAAGCATCAAGAACACACTTCCCAGAAATTTAAAAATGCTTGAATATATTGATATATAGAGGAATTAACAAGGTGTGTTGTTCATACTAGTATTCAATTTCTGAAGGGAGGGTTTCTTTTATCAGGAGTGGGAATTTTGGGGTGTGGCAGGGGAGGCGGGCTAGGAGGGGGAAGGTAAAGGGCTGGCCAGGGAGGAATGAGAGGAGAGAGAAAGAGGATGAAGAAGAAAACAATAAAAAGAAAGTTAATTAGGTTTAGTTACATTTAATTAGGTTTGATTATGTTTAATTAAGTTGATTTAGGCTTGATAACTAATGAAAATTTAATGTCGTCAGTCATTAAAGGTATTTGGTGTATTTTATCTAAACCACAAGGACACCTGATACATTTCTGAAACAAAAAGAATACCTGATGTACTTCGTGAAACCTCAAGGGTAACTAGTGAAAAAACCGAAAAAGAAGTAAATGAAAAGGTATTCATATCTGATATACACGGTCATTCTCATACCTACACTTCATGTATGAAGTGTACTACACGGATTGCAAAATAACATAGAGGAGACTAATACACCTATCCACTAAATACTACCCACTACAAATAGACAATTAAATAGTTATACACTATTAAATTGGACTCCAATCTCCATTTGTTTCTCTCTAATGATCAGATCAACCACAGGGTACACAAGGTATGATGGAGTCACAAAAAATTAGGACAAGACACTACAAGGCTACAAGCCCAACTTGTCTCCCCATTTTTTGTTCGTCGGATAAAGAAAACCGAAGGTCTGAGCAAGGCAGTAAGCTCTCTAGTCACTAGGTTGCAGAACTTTGTTTCCCAGGAAAAGATTGCTCACATTGACCACATTGACTACCATCAAAACTTTTACACGAAAACAATGGGCAGTGAATGGAGCAGATGACAACCCCAGGCGGCCAAAGTCAATATTCAATATGAAGCTACACATATGACACAACTCCCTCTCTTTGGGTTTGATAATGCATTGGATGACCCTTCAGCAAACTCATTTTCACTTCAGTGCTGTTGCTACTATTGAAAAAGAATATCAAAAGGCAGATATAAACTTCTGAATTTTTGACTGCACCCGTTCTTTCTCCTCTGGTCCATCAAGGTCTCCAATGTTGTCATGATACTCCTGACATTAAGGAAGACAAATATAAAAGTTTCAGAGGTTGCATCAGATGTAAAATTGCAGCTAAAACCTGATGTTAAAAGGGTGGGGTAAGTCAATGAAACATTTCATAATCAGGGTTAGCCTAGATTGAGGGTAAGGGGTTGAATGAGGGAGTGAAATTTTCTGGTCATTTTTGGAAGGTTGAGTTGAGTGAGACAATTTAAAAAATATGTTGGAGTGACAGGATAACAGTTCCGGAGATAAAACAACTATTTGAACACACCATGATAAGAAAAATAGGAAAGGAGTTGGACTCTTAGCATTGCATTATAAATCTTACTAGACTGTTCGAGCATAAAAAAGAAACTGAGATTGCTCGAGCCAGATCTAGACAACAAAAAGAATCAAGTTTCTACCTGAAGAATATCCTTCACGTTATTCTTTGTGAGCTTATGCTGCTTAAGCAAAAGTTCAATTCTAGCCCTCATCTGTGAGTTCCTGCATTAATTAAAAATCAATCAAAACGGAGGTCACAAAATGGTTATATGAGCTCCTTCAAAGCAACAAAAACTACTATGAGGACTTACTCAAAGGTCCAAAGATGACCCAGAATAACAGCAATCAACTGCAAGCAACAGGCAGAGTTTAGAGTATCAGTAACCACAAACAAAAATCATAACATGTAACAAGAAATTCACCTCAACAAAAAAGAGACTTCAATATTCAAGAAAGAAATTTATAATATAGACCAACAATTTCTTGCCAAGCCCACACCATGATGACACCAATTAGATCGTTACTAATGCTACACGACATTTTAAAAATTGATTGTCACTTATTTGACAATATCTAAATTCTAAAATAGCCCTTGACTTGATAACACTAAAAATTATCAAAAAAGAATCTTAAAGAAACTTCCAATCTTCCATACTGTTAAGTGGGATCATTGGAATAACACTAAAAATTATCAAAAAAAAAATCTTAAAGAAACTTCCAATCTTCCATACTGTTAAGTGGGATCATCGGAAATTAACGTAATAGTATGAAAAATTGTGTGTAGGGGAACTGGGGAAGGGGTGAAAAAATAGTGCGGCTGCTCTAAATAGACTCCTCCAGAAATTAAATTATTCTTTGTAAAATTATGAGTGTGGCAGAGAAGGAAAGCCCAAGTCAGATGTTATATCTCATTATTTTGAACAAGTTTGTGCTGCTGAAAACTTCGAACATATTTCCTACCTGGAGTGTATAGAGACCAGAATCCAGCTTCCTATTGTACCTCTCCTCCTCATTCAACTGCAAGATATATGCGATTGCAACATTAATTTTGAACTAGACAGTAAATGCTACTGAAATAAGCTCAGTAAGTTACCTCAAAATCGTCAAGTTCCAGTTGGTCCAAACGTTCAGTCTCCGCTTTTACTCTATCAGAGTACCTGTAGAAGACAAATTTCAACCGTGAATACAATATACAGAAAAATACCACTTCTACTGAGGTTGACAGCAGAATATAATCAAAGGCCAAGCAAGAAAATTACCTCACATAAAGTTCGACAAGCCTGTCTATTTTCTCACATTCATTTTCCACAAATTTGCTTAACAATCTTTCTCTTCTAGATCCTCGTAAGATTCCAGCTGGAAAAGCCATAAGCTAGATCATTGCGCAATTCATGCAAGAGGAGAGGAAGCCAAAAGGTACTTGAATATTATTACATGTCATATTTGCCTTGTTCTTTTCAACTTTAATTACATAACTCAGGAAAATCACGTGCATATACGTTTACTAAAAGTTCGGATTGTGCACAATAAAGCGAAAAAAAGGCTTCATCATGGTGGAAAACTTGTTACTAATATAGTGTGTACTCAAAAGTATTAGTCCTACATATATTTTACAGGTTTTGTCTTGCCAGCAATCTCACCATGATCACCCCTCTTACCAGGAAATGACCTCATCCTCTACTATATTTAATAAATTATGTGGCACCACTCGCTCTCCTTCTAACCCATTATGACAATGAAGGGGAATGCTAACACTTGAATGTACAACCTTCGGATAGAAAGGTTCTACAAAGGGAGCACAACACACTTCCCCAACCTTCATTGACACCAATCCAAAATGGAAACCAATGCATCATAAAGACCAAAATACAAGCAGAAGAGATAATGGTGACTGGCTGAGCGGCTGAGGGTGGAGAGGGAAGGGCTGTCAGATGGGGTGAAGAGAGGTGCTGCAGCATCCGAGTTTCTATTTTTGGGGGGGGGGGGGGGGGAAGAGGGGGTATTCTAAAAACAAATTAGCTAAACACATATTAGAGATTTAGTCAAGTACAGATTAAGATTAGTTGCAAGCTTTTAGATTAAATTATGGCAATTCGATCTTACACTGAACAGTTTTGGTTAAAAACCATCAAGGGATGGTTTTAACTTCTATGTAGACACATGGTTTGGGAATAAAAGCCGCTTAGGGGTCAACTTTTTTATTTAAATCCGTTTTTGAAAGAAATCCAAAGTAAGCAAAAAGCAGAACATTTCAACATATATATATATATATATATATATATATAATATATATATATATATATATATATATATATATATATATATATATATATATATATATATACATATATACATATATAAGCAATCTACTAGACTTCTTACCAAATAATGATGAAATCAGCGATATTGTCCGCTCCTCCAACTCCTCCCTGTATCGTTCTTTCTTTTGCTTCTTGCTAATTGGAATCTGTAGAATTATACACTTCAATTTCACCACTCAAGCAACCAATAAACTTCATTTCTTGGGTTAATTATTAGTAACTCGTGTTTGCTGATTTGGGGGGAAAAAACTTAACTTGTTCGCTTACTTTGTATGCTTTTGCTGTTGATAAAAATTGAAGTTCTAAGGATTGAATTGCATGCACCAAAAAAATGGCTCGTAATAGTGAGGGGATATATGAAGGGCCTCCCAGAGAAATTGTACACTCTTGCAACACATTTCAAGTGATCATTGAAGAGCTAACATGTAACATCTCCATACATTTAGGAGTTCAAACACAATTTCAACATAATAAAGGCTAATTCTATAGGAGACTTCATGATGTAAAAATAATTACTCGCGCACGCTATGAAGGTCACAACAATACCAGGCTACATTGAAAATCATATACATATATAAGATTATCAGATATCAATGGAATGATATTTTTGCATACTCTCCCTTTTTCAGTATTTCTAGTTTAATGGACACCCACATGACTCCAAATATATTACTTACATACATTCTTATAGTCCATAATGTCCAGCAAGTTTCTATCAGGCTCGTGAGTGTGAACAAGCCAAATATCTTTACATCAGGCTTGTGAGTGTGAACAAGCTAAATATCTTTACACAAGTTTTAACTTTAGTCTTGAATCTTAATTCTTACCAGTCATAACTTCCAAACCATCAAGATAATCGATTTTTAAATAAGAAAGGCAATTGTGGGGTGTACAGAGAGCTACAAAGATATCGATGTAGATACATTTTGAACCTAAATCATGGTACCACCTCCCAAGATTTTTCATCATCTTTCCGTAAACCTTGAGTCAGAGAAGCTAAAAAATTCAGTACTATCAACTATGAACAAAGGAAGTCCATAATTCTTGACATCCACAAAGTTAATTTTATGAAGTGTGCATCAGGTATGGGGCAAGAAGGCGGCAGCCTCAGTGCCACATAGATAGCGCCAGGTGCAATGCAGACTGCAGTTCATTGGGTATCAGATTGCGAACACGAGACGCTACTTAGGCAAGGCAAGCCAACAGTACATCAACTTTGCTTTTGGATGATATTAGGTTTTAGTAAAAGAAAAGAAAAACAGAAAAGATAATATAATATAAAAAAGGCCAAATAAACTAAAGTATGACTTGGAAGTTGGAAGCATAAACCTAGCCATAGAAAACTAAGAAAGATCTGCTGTTAGAAGGAAAAATTGACTTGCTGGTCCACCAATTCTCTTGGAAACAGCCATGTTTATCTTCTCCACCCCTTTACTATGTCTTCCTCTCGACCCTCTCTCCCATTCCGGGGCACTTCCCCTTTGTCACTTCTTTTTTTCAATTATTTTTTTCCCTTCTTTTCTCAAATTTACAGACTTACCCTCCATCCCTCTCCTTCCTTCTCCTACTTTTGACGCCCGGCTCCTTCTTTGTTAGATTATTTTTCTCATCCTCATTTGTCTTAATGCTCCTACATTGTCTCTCTCCCTCTCTCTATCTGCCCCTCTTTGACGAAAGCAACCTCTATCAACTCAACTTAAAAGTGACCAGTATGTCTCTTTTTTACACAACACGCACCTCTGGTCGAGGACCCTTTGCACCTTGGACAGCCTCGCACAAGTAAAGAAGATACTATATAAAAAGAATATTTCGTGTTCTAACTTCAAGAGATATATTATGGTATGATGAGTAAAAAATCTCAGAGCATGACCCTACAATTTAAGTAATTCATAGGCACATCAGACATCATCTCTTATTTCTACAGCATATTGTCAAGAGAGACACATAACAAACCCAAATGCCCATGATCCCTAACAATTAGCACACAAGTTCAACGATGTCAAACACCTAAGACACTGACCCAAACCCCTAATCCACAGTCAACAGTAACATCAACATTACCCGTGTCACCTCTTAAGGGGCTTCTTCCCTGGGTAGGGTTAGGAGGTCGGATGTCCTCACTCTTCCCATATGATATACAGAAGCTATTTAAAAAGAAACCTGATCTAATACATAACAACCATCCACTATAAATAAAAAGTGCACACGCCTGAGCCACTTTTTTCTACAAGCAAACATTGAGGAACTTTAAGCTATCAGGCCTACAACAAAGATAGTGCTTCGTAGAAAGGCATTGATATTGACTAGATGCATCATTCCAAGGGATGACGAGCATCACGCCATCACCATCCATAAAAGGAACAAAAATCAACCATAAAAGAGAGGAAGAATAATTTGACACAGAAAAGTTGTCAGTCTCCCCCTAGAAATCGAGGACTTGACAGCCTACACCTGAAAGTCGCACCTCAACTCCATGCTGAAGAGTTGAAGTCATTCAGTCTACTGAAAAAACTAGAGATCTGCAATGCTTTGGAAGTGCTTTGCAGATCACAGGAAAATAAAAATTATCTAACCATGAGCTCCAGAGATAAAGAAACTTAAAACTTGAACCAGACAAAAAAAACACCATAATATCGTAGTATCCTGTATCTTCTAGTAGATGAACTTCGGAACCACACTTTGAAATGAGACTGTAGCATCGGCTGCAATTGCATTTCAACAACGCGGCAGCTAAAACTGTCGAACTACCTTGCATTTCTCTCAGATGGGTGTCCACTGAAGTGATATGCAACTGATGTTTCACCAATCACCAGCCAAATATTTGGACACAGAGTAATGACATATAAGTACAATGACATAATCAAGCAAACACAGAATCTTATCAGGAGACTAGCCCCCTTAATGCAAATATGCGAGGTGAACAAAGAATTCCTCGACCATTATGTTACTCAGACTTATCATGTCACCTCATACCCATGTCAGGTCCTCCAACACCTCAAGACTCCAACATTGGGAATGGACACTTGATATTTCATTTTAAACCAACAATATAGTCCCTTGATTCCAAGACTTGGAAATATGCTCTAGGAGTACCCTAATCAGAGTAACATAGCACCAACCAAGTAGCACATCTACAGTCTACAACATTTCTCAAATAGCACCACACCCATAATATGGAATACACATACTATCTGATGAACAAGCATGATATAATGTGAATGGAAGCGAGTTAGATAAAACAAGAAAGGGAGAATAGAACTTGCCTTACCCATGAAAGCAGCAAAAGCAGTTTTCAAGCCCAAAACATCAACAAAGCGCTCACAAGCCGGAGGATATTTGGTCATTGCGAAATCGAGCGCCCTAATAGCAGAGGCATAGGCCAATTTCTTCTGCTTCATAATAATAATCATCAATTCAACCCCTTCAGCCTTAACAAACCTCTCCTTATTCTCCAAGGGCATTAACAAACAACATAAACAATCAAACAAATTCTCAAGCATCTCCTCCTCCTCAGAAGTCTTAGGATCTTTGGACTTATACATGGCAACTGCCTGCAACATAACATCCACCCCATTCATCTGACCCAACCTCTTCTGATTAGCCGTGCTATTCTGAAGCAAAATGGCCAAAATCTCGGACGCGTACTCCTTACTCCCATCAAATTCCTTGACCTTAATCTTCCCCAACAACCACCTCAACAACTTAGTTTTCTCACACACAATCTCTGCCACAGCCGGCTTAACCTCGATCAAATTCTCGAGCGTAGCGAGTGTAGTTTGAGCAGCAGCTGCATCATCAGGATCACTCTCATTCAATCTCAACAAATTCTGCACTAACAATTCCAAGACATTATTCTCAACCAAATTATCAACCAATATTCTAGCTGGTTCATCATTATCCTCTAATACATCCTCCTCAGTTAAATCCTGGAGGAGCGAAACGACATCGATTGCAATGTCGGAGTTTTCATGGTTCAATAGACTCAGAATTGAAGGGATTGTATTCAGGTTAACTAACTCAGGGTATAGTTCTGGTCCGGCAGCGAGAACTTTCAGTTTTTCGAGCTCTTCGTGGAGTTCAACCTCGGAATCGGCGAACTTTTCGGGTTGGTCGGAGTATTTTAGACGTGCTTCGATGTTGTCGCGAAGACGACGTTCGAAGGAGAGGACGAGTTTTTTTAGGGTTTTGAGGTCGAGAGTTTCCACAGTTGAATGCGATTTTTCTATTGCTTCCAGTAGAGACAGATCGATGGTTCTGTTGTTTATGTCTTCGTCGTCGGAGGAGTTTGGTCGCCGCCGTTTCAGGGAAGATGGGGCATTGTTGCGAGGATTTGTTAACTCCATTTTGTTTGCAGTAGTGTTCCAAACACTCCTAAGTCTTATGTTATAGTGTTACAATTACAACTGAAGGTGTTTATCGGCTCATCAAACTTCGAGTTCACCTGAGTCATCTCGAAACCCTCCGTTTTTTAGGAGGAAAACCCGGGGTGCAATATAGGTTATGTTTAGAGGTAGGGATGGGCAACGGTCGGGTCCAGCTAGACCCTAGACCCGGACTTTAAAATTTTTTGCAGACCTGGACCTTAAAATTTTTTGCAGACCCAGACCTTTAGGGTATGGAGGGTCCAGGCCTAGATTCTTTATTTTGTCAAATTTTCAGCATTATTAATATCAATAATCATTTGAAATTCGCATGAAACAAACACAAGAATTCGCATAAAACAAACACAAACTTATAAACTTAAAAAAAAAAACGAAACAAACACTATTCACAAACATATAAACTGAAAAAAAAAACGAAACAAACACAAAGATACAAACTGAAAAAAACGAAACAAACACAACTTACATAAGAGTTCAGAATGGGTGTTTTAGTTTAGGTTTTAGTCTTTTAGAAAATCAATTTGTGTTTTTTTTAAAAAAGTTAAAATGTATATATTAAATAAGTTTAGGATCTATGGGTCGGGTCTGGGTCCAAAATTTTAAGACCCGGACCCTAAAAAATTCACTTGGACCCAGACCCGGATCTGGACCTTTAGGGTCTGAAAAAGTTGAACCCAGACCCTTAAATTAGGGTTGGGTCCAACAGGGTCTAGGTAGGGTCCTACACCCATGCCCATCCCTATTTAGGGTTGTTTGGTTGGGGTATTTTTAATGGAATGAAATGGAATGACATCTATTTCATTATTTGGCTGGCCATATATAGGGTAGAGTCTCATACTCAAAGGTATCTATATCCACCCCATCCCCATATAATCCCAATCTCCCCTCCCCCCCCCCCCCCCTCTAAGGGGACGTTTGGTTCAGTTAGAGGAATGGAAAGGGAATGGAATCAAGTAGAAGGGAGGAATGGAAACGATAATTGTTACTTTTATAGGGTGTTTGGTTCAACAATGGAAAGGAATCACTTGTAAGGAATGGAAAGGATTTTGTTACTCCTCTAATTTGGAGGGTATTATTTTGGGGGTTTGGGTTATCCTCAAGTAAGGATAATGGTTAACCCACTGTCCAAACCAAACAAGGAGTAATGGATTCGAATTATTGAATCCGTTTCTAAACTCCAAAAATGTTCAACCAAACAAGGCCTAAGTTTCTAACTCCATTCCCCTCAAGTTTCAAACCCTAATTTGTGTGGAAGGGAGAGAGAGAGGTAAACCGTAGACAAGAGAGGTTAAACCCTGATATGGACATCAATACATTCCATTCCAGTTCAGTGAACCAAACATGCGCTTAATTCATTTTATTCTTAAAGATTTAGTAAATACGGACAGTTAATAGCGATTGGACAATCAATTATTTTTTTATTATTATAATAAACCTATAAATATATAATCATATTATCTTGAACAAAATTGTTAATATTCTTCTTATATTGTTGTCTTATTCCAATCAACTTTGTTTTTAAAGATAAGTTGAAATTCCAGGGAAATTTGAAGGTGATGCCAACACCGTTAGGTTATCATATGCTACTCATGTTTTATATAAACTAGTAACATATGTTTTATATTATTCTGCCAAAATTGTTAAAAACATCATATACTATTATCATGTCTTTACATGTACAACATCAAAAAGAACATCGCGTAACAAAATTGTTAATTAGATTAAATATAAAAAAGAACACGTACAAATGCCAAAAGAACATTCTTCTTATTGAACACAAATAACTTGAAATAGTGATATCAATGACATTTATAATAATAACGACATTAATGATAATTATCAATATTAATAATTATTAAATGCGACAAGGATAATAATAATAATAGTCCTTTTAAACAAATAAACTAGTAAATAGTAGTATTAATAGTAAATTACTTATAATAATAATAATAATAATAATAATAATAATAATAAATTAATAATAATAATAATAATAATAATAATAATAATAAGAAGAAGAAGAAGAAGAAGAAGAAGAAGAAGAAGAAGAAGAAGAAGAAGAAGAAGAAGAAGAAGAAGAAGAAGAAAAGAAGAAGAAGAAGAACAATAATAATAATAAATAATAGATAATAAATAATAAATAATAAATAATAAATAATAAATAATAAATAATCATACTCATACTCATAATAATAATAATAATAATAATAATAATAATAATCTAAATGAAATTACCAGAAATGAACTACTAGCTGTAGAAACTCGTTGATGTCCATTAGGATATTATATACTCCAAACCCTCTGTTGTCCATTGGTGTGGTTGAGTGTTGAGTGCATGTTGTTGTACTTGTTGATGCACTTGGTATTGTGCAAATTGTGGCTTTTTTTAGTTTATGATGAGGTGCATCTACGTTTTCACTTGGAAGATTTTTGCAAACTTTCTTATTGTTCCCTTCCTTCTACATATTTTGCACGTCATCACTCTCTACCAATCCTACTGAGTTTGGCACCCCCTACAGTTTCCAGCTTGTCTTCTCCTCTTAGTTATAAGTCTGCAAGCAACAATTTTCTTTAATGGAGGAGGGGAGATGAAGTTGTTGCTTTGTGGCCATACCTGAGGTCCATTAAGAGGTTCAAGACTGTATTGATATGCTTTCTCATAAGACATTTTCCTGTAGCAATCATGTATGTAGTGTTCTGGGCGTTCTACATTTTTCCATATGGCAGCCACAACATGCTTGCAAGGTGTACCATCAAGTTGTCATGCATTACAATTACAAGATTTGTTCAATATGTGAACAACATATCTCACTTGGGTTACTCCTTCTCTCACACCAAAATCGAATCTTCCGTCCCAATAAGTTGACCGTCCTCTTGCAAACAACTTGTATTGTTCCAACTTTTCTAGAGCCTTAGGACATATGAACCACTCTTTCTTTTAATACATGTCCCTCTTTCGGTGCAACCTTTCCATTAACCCTCTCTTATGTCCTTCGACAAGGTAATTATAGATTTGTGTCTAGACTCAATTGTTTAGGCATTAAACACATCACTCATATTATTATCCACGTTCTCACACTTACTTAAGGGACTATAAAAAGCCCGACACCATTTTTTATAATTTCTATTAAGAAGGTCTAATGCAGCTGTTAGTGCAATCTTGCTAAAGTCCTCTAATCTCTCCTTAAACTTATTTTATGTGATTGCCTTAGATATTTTCCAAAAGTGTAATCTATACTCCTTTCCTCCACCAAAAACGCCTCTAAAGTTACAATAACACATGCCTATCGCAACACTAAACTTCTACTTCTACAAGTACTTTAGAAATTGCTTTAACTAAACCCTTTTGTTGGTCAGACATGATCGTGTACATTGCCCCTCTACTAGTACCAAGATCTTCAATCAAAGGATTGAGAAACCAAGACTAATTTTCATGATTTTCGACATCTACCACAGCCCATGCGATAGGGAACATTTGGTTGTTCCCATCCCTACCAACTGCTACTAGGAGCTGCCCTCCCAAAGGTCATTTTAGGAAACAACCATCAACGTATATGAAAGGTCTACATCCATCCAGAAATCAACCCTCAAAGCAAAAAAAAAAACACAAGAATATGCACTTAATTAAACTCATTGTTATTTAACATAAAGTCATAAACTTAACCGTATTATTTTGGTTTTATCTCAAAATCTCTTATGCATACCTAGGCAGCAAGGAAAATTGCTTTGTATACTCTCCAACTATCAAATTTCGAGCCTTTTTCCTGGCATTGTATGTCATCGTCATGGAAATATCAATGCCCCATTCATTCCACACGGTATACACTATGTCTTGCATTTTCTAGTAAGGGTTTACCTTAAATTTGTTATGGTACTGGTTTGCAACCCAATGTGAAGAAATACTTTTTGATTTATTGCCCCTTCCACAATTATGCTTCTCAGAATAAGTTTTAACCTAAAAACTTCATGTTGTTCCATCCCATGAATCCCATATTTTCCATTCACATCCCTCTCTTGTACATTTTGCTCCAACTCTATCCTTATGATTTTTGGTAAATCTAACATCATGTTGTTGATGCAGTATTCTCTTAGGGTTATTCTGAATTGCGCTGCATTTATATTTTTCATGCCTACAAAAAATTGTGTCTTGTGGTAAAGTTCCAGCCTTATACGATTTGGCAATCTTGACACTCTTCTTACAAGACTTGTGAGATGGCGATGAAACTAAATATCCATGATCATCTTCATTAGATGATTCACATGGACTATGAAACTCATATGAATCCTCATTGTCCTCATCACATTCAATATTAATACCCTCTAGTTGTCTTCTTGCTGCAACTCTCTTTAAGGAATTAAGTTCATCTTCCAAGTCCTTCTCTAATTTCTTGTACTAGTGCTTAGTTTTGTCTCTTGCATCTCTCACCTCCAACTCTTCATTATCACTACCTATTTCATCATAGTCAATCTCGCCTCCCGTATTTTGGTTATTATTATCAATCTTGCATCCATTCAATAAGGACAAGAAAGGGACATTGCTATCACCATGCACCAAAGATGGCTCCCCATTCATATCTAAATCAATATAAGAATAAATGAACAAAAACAAAGATTTTTTTTTTCATCTTACAAATACCACTTGTATAATGTTTCACAAAGTTTAAACTTTACAGTAACACAATAATTATCTTGAAAGAACTAATTACAACAATAATTTGTCACTTTTCAGATTAATCATGCCTAATTAATAAATATAATTCTACAGATTTGGAAGACACCAATTTTATTCTATTACAAACCCTAATACTCAGTATAGCTGTATGTTATGACCTTATGGTTTTTGATGATGATAAACACAAATAAAAATGACATCTTGTATTCTCTATGTATATATGATAATGATGCAGATTGGTCCAAGTGATATGTCTAATTTATATAGAGTTTTTACCCCCGTCCCTCATTGATTATTGGTCTTAATTACGTTCTTCGGAGCCATTTTTAATACTAATGAGCTCCTTGTAGTGTGTTTCTAGTTTCAGGTTCATTATTGTAGGAATTAGCATGTTTTGGTGCATTTCCTACTCATTTATACCACTACAAGAGATGATGTACTTTTAGGATCACGATCATTTTGCTTGAGTTGGATTATACAATTCAAGAGCTTTGTAACGAGTGGCCATTTGCTTAATTCTGACAAGTAACGCAAAAGTTATGACACTTTGAATATTAGAGTTTGGGCGTCATAGACCGGGCGACATCCGACGGGGTTGGTCGGGCGACTTGACTTAGCAACATTTTGAGTTTGAAAAGAGAGCAAGCAAAGTTTACTTTCGGGCCCGACCGAGCGACATCCGCCCGGGTTGGTAGGGCGAGACGAGTTCATTTGGAAAAGGAGAGCTGAAGACCGTTCGGTCGGGCGTGACGAGTGATTAGGATACCTGACAACCGCCCGGGTTGGTCGGGCGGGGCAGTTTTTAAGGAATCTGAAGCGTGTGTTGCCCCAATACTTGTCCTTTTAGGGTTGAAACTATTTTTTTTTCATTATAGTTTGAGCTTTTAGTTTTCTAAGCACTTTTTAATTACTCAAGAACCCTAATATTACTTTTCCCCAATTCACATTGAAATTTCAATAGAAGCTTTGAATTTATAAGATTGGTTCTACAATTGGGATTCCTTCTACTCTCTTATTATTCCTATTTAATTCTTGGTTATTAATTCACTATGTTTACTTATTTCATCATGAGTATGTTTGCCTCAATTATGATAGAGTAGTCTATTTGTAGGGTTGAGGGCATCCATGATCAATTATGAAGGGATGTCTATAAATTATTGATTTTTGATGATGTATGTTAATTCCTATTGAATGTATTGTCTCTATTCAATCCTATTTGACCAGATTTGATTGTTATAGTGTTGCAATATTAGGTTATGCGCTGAGAGGTATAAACTTGATATTAAGGCTAGTTTCAATAGGTAGAGTTGATATTAATTAATAGATTGCGAGAGCCTGTTAATATCATTATATGGTTAATTTCGACTCAAGAGAGCAAATCAACCTGTTTGACTGCGTTATTCATTATTGATTTTTATGTTTTATCCTGGAATATTGTTCATTGGTGAACCTACGCCCGAGGCTTTTTAGTATTGATATTCTTGATATAGTTATTGTCTAGTTTAGTATAATTACAAACAAACACTCATTCCCTGTAATCTAGATTTGATCGAACAATTAGGAAAATAACATTGTATGTTTTCCCTGTGAATTCGACCATACTTCCCTGACTACTAATTGTTAGAAGACTTTGGGATTACTTTTGATTAGGTGATACGAATTAGCCTGTCACAAGCAATTCTTGAAGACTCGAGATTGAAGAATTCATGTTAAAGAGTTATTATTCTCAAGTTCAAGAGTAGCTAAGTTTTACTAGTAGAAGAGTTGTTAAAGTAATCATTCTTATTACCTGTGATGGATTAAATGATGCGAGGTTGATCTTGAAGAGCTTCTTGTCAACTTGATCCATCTTAGATTGAATTTGATCCATGGGATCCAATTCAAACTTACCACTCTTCTTAGGTTGAACACCTCTTCTTCTTCCACCCCATGAATAGTTCTTAATCACTTCTTCGATTGTGCGTGGACAAGTTGGTCTTGCGGGATCTTTGAAAGTTGACCTCCCACTCTGGCATCAAGGTTGACGCGTGACATAGGATCAAGGCCATCATAGAAGAACCACATAAGTAGACTTTTGTTGAAGTCATGGTGAGGGGATGAACATATCATCTCCTTGAGCCATTCCCAAGCTTCCGTAAGTGTCTTATCGTTCTCTTGCTCAAATGAGGAGATTTTCCTCCTTATGTTTGTTGTCTTCCATTCTGGAAAGTATTTCTTCAGAAAAATCAATGTGACTTCCTCCTAAGTAATGAGGGAATTAGTAGGTAAGCTCTTGAGCCATGATTTTGCTTTTCCGGTAAGAGAAGACTGGAACAGATACATCTTAATGTAGTATGGAAATACGTCATTTGTGGCTATCATGGAACAGATCTCAAGAAACCTGTCAAGATGGTCAAGAGGATCTTCATATGACCCCCAACAAAATTGTTCTGCTTTCACCATCGGAATGTATTGAAGATGAATGTTGAAATTAGTAGTAGTGGTGGAGAATCGAATACCACCTTGTAGGACATAGGAACCCAGATTTCCGAAATCCCTAAAGAGTTGTGCATTTGCTTCGCCCAAATCTAATTCAACTTCACTTGTTGTACTTGAGACTGGTGAAGATGGTTCGAACCCAAAGACAATTGTTCCGAAAAATTTCGAAGCTTTCACAAGGTACATTCAATTTCCTGACCTAGAGGCAAAGTGGGTGAATCGTGAGCTCTTATTCTCATTTAACACAACGAAGCTAAGTAGAGAATTAGCATATAACAACAAAAAAAAAGAAAAACCAACTAAGCAACACTAAAAGTAGAAAAACTTCAATCAATAGCATAATTTCCCTGGCACCGTCGCCATTTTGATAAGAGGTTTTTAGCGTGTCATTAAGGCACCAAAAATCGCTTTTCAAAAATTATTTGTAAATCCTAACAAGCAATTACTAAGAACGTACTAAAGGCAAGTAAAGAGTCGATTTACAAGGAAATTGGGATTAATCAAAGTCTAACAAGTCTAAGTTACCTAATTGACGGATTTTTGGTGTTTTCGAATAATTTTTAGGAAAAATTGATAATAGAGGTTTGAACTTTGGGTGATAATTTTTACAAGGTTTGAACCATTGATTAACCTGTGTAGGTCCCAACTTTAGGGGGGTCTTAACTTTTAGCGGGCCTCGATGACTTAAAACTGATGATTTTTTTTTAAAATCTCACCTAGTTCCTACTTCCCTCCCTCAATTAACCCTTCTGGTGTGACCCAAGTTTTACAAATTATGACCTATTAAGCCAGTTTCAAGTCACTAAGGCCCGCTAAAAGTTAATATCCCTAAAGTTGGGACCTACACAGGTTAATCAATAGTTCAGACCTTTTAAAAATTACCACCCAAAGTTGAGACCTTTATCGTCAATTTTTCCTAATTTTTAACAACTAAAACTAACTATTACCAAAGACCTAGAAAATAATACGAGATGAAAATTTTAATAAGGAAGACATTAGAGTTAAGGTTACTAGTATGAATCAAACTCGACAACGATCATTAATGTAATTGTGATTCAAAGGCGATAATTATGCAAGGTTCAATTTTCCTCTAAAATACTCGAGTCCTTTCTCGAATGGTCCTCAAGAATAATCACTTAATAAATCAACTAAATCCTCTCTTTAATGGTCTTTAGTAAATTGATTAAGAGATCCAATGAATTCGAGAAACCCCTAAAAAAGGACCCCCTAAATTTCTACCTAAGCTAATAGCTTGGCCTAGAAATTAAGTTTATTCATGTGGATGATAAAAGAGTTAAAGTTCGATCAAGAACATTTGGAATCAAAATACCAAAGCTTAAATGTAATCAATATCTACCGTAAGGCCTCAAAACACCAAGATCAATGCATAACCATATTTAGATCATCACAATCACATTAACAATATATGAAAAACTTAATCCATACTTTCACCCTAACCCTAGATAGGAGCTACTCACTAATCATGGATTCTAAGCATAAAAACATGAAACTTATAAATAATCTAGGACTAAACATCATTAAGGGATAATTAATATAATGAAAATAAATAAACAATAAACTAGAATAAAAGAGAACTAGTACTATCAAAGAGCAGAGATTGATAAACACAAAGATGAATAAAACTGAAAACTTCGAAATTAGATTAATAAAAGATACCTTGAATGTGTAGAAAATTAACAACTTTAATCTTTGAATTTGAAATCTAAGAATAAGCAAGTGTTTTTTCCTCTCTAATATGAATCCTAATAATCCTCTCTACTCCATATAATAAATCATAAGTCTTAAAATAAATTCACTTGATTGTTATTAAACACGCATAACACAGAGTTTTTCTTCTCGAACTTAAACGGTGTCCGCGCACCAAAATCAGGTGCAGGCGCACCATTTCTTCTACTCTCAAAATAGCATCAGATGGGAGCGCATCGTTATGAGAGGTGCGGACGCAGCAGAGTGTTGCGGGTGCACTGCAATGCCTGGTGCGGGCACACCAAAGTTCCTGATCTTGGACTTCACGAATTCCAGGATGATGTGGACGCACTACATTGGCAGGTGCGGGTGCACCAATATGTGCGGGCACCTATAGAATGGTGCGAGCGCACAAAGGTCTCTACTCGGCTTCTCAAACTCCTTCGTTATGTCATTTATCCCAACTCTCGACCTTGGAAAATATCATACCTGCAATCAAACCACGGGAAAACACGATGAAAGCAAATGTGCTAGAAGTTCAGTCAAAATTGACCGAAAATCTAGCAAAATTTCACTATGATCAATAATGATCAAGTGAATGAAATAAAGAAGGAAACAAAGAAGAAAGAGGGAAGAAAGGAGAGAAAGAGGATTAAACCAACTAAAAGGATCTCATAAAGTGCGTTACAAACACTTATCACCATGGTTTGAGGATTTTAAATTCTAAACCATCAAATTCACTCCAAATTCAATTTTGACAATAAGATCACCTTATCACATACTTACACCACCTTTGAAAAAAATTCCCTTTTCTTCTTCAATATCTTACTATGTTTTGCACAGTTTTAAAAGCTAATAATAATAGTAAAGAAAGTAATAATATACTAGTACATTCTAAAAGTCTGGCAAATTTGCACATTTTGGATACTAATTGAATCTTCTTCATCCAAATAACATCATATTTCCAAGTCATTTCCAAGAAACCTCCATCAAAACATAAGTAATTTCATTCTAGTCATAGATAATTCCAGGTTTTGCGCTCCATTTATTAGTCATCTTGATCTAACCTTCTTTTCCTACGAAATCAAGATAAGCCTCAAACTTCAAAGTTTTGATACTAGAAGAAATCTCAAAATGCCAAAAATCAACCTACATTTCTGATTATATACAGTTGCATAGAATTCAAAAGTAATGCTTCAAGATGTAATTTAGTAACAAGGAATTATCATCAAAAATAGTAAAAAGTTGAAATCGAAGGAAGAATAATAGGAGATGGGGAGCGTAGAAGAAGTAAAGCGGAGGAGAAAGATCCAGTGTCGGAAAGGCAACGATAAGGCGGAGGTGTCAAGTTTAGTGATTGAGGTTGCTGCTGAAGTTGCTACCCCCGCTGTCATTGAAAATATGTTGCAGAGGATAGAGACAATGAGCGTGTTTGTTCAGGTGTGTTAGTCCAAGTACGCAACAACTGCAAAAGCTTGCAGTGGTGACTCGAGGTTTGCGGTTGGTACAGGGGAACAACAGTGGTGCTTAGTGCCCAAAAATTAAGGAGAGAGTGAGAGATGAGGGGACGAAAGAGATAGAGAGAGAGAGCTGAGAGAGTGTGAGAGAGAGAGAGAGAGAGAAAAGGGGGGGTATGTGAAAAGGGAGAGAGTTCATTTAGATCTCTATTATATAAGTCAAGGGGGAGCTGTGGTGTCCCCCTTTAAAAAGTCCTTTTTGTCCTTAGCTAAATATATAATTGGATATTCAAATCTTCTATAATATATCCTTTCCTAATTTAAATATGGGGTGAAAATGATAAATTAAACTAAATTAGCATTAAAAAAGTAATTTGACACAATTAGAAAAATTGTTATTTAATTAAAAAAAATACAAATTTAAATTGACTATAAGACCTTATACCTTAATGTTCATTACAATTTCTAATCAGTTTACATTAGTTTATATAACAAATAATTATAAATCACACTTCTAAAATTATATTTAGATGAAATCTATTAAGAACAGACCAAAACAATCGATGCACGCATCGCGTGCATAGTAGGCTAGTTATAATATATTGAAGGTCCAAGGGCTGCGATTTTCGGGCTAACCACAACCCTTAATTCCCATTTTCTTTCCCTCGTTTTTTTCAGATGGATTAAGGGTTGCGTTTCTCGGATAACCGCAGCCATTGCCCTTTTTTCCTCTAGTGTTGGGGGGAAGTTGGAGGGAAACTTTCGCGCGACACAATCTTTTGCGCGACGCGCATCATTCTTTCTTTTCTTTTTATTTAAGTTAAACTATAAATAAACTATTGTATTCTGGATTTCAAACACTTTTTTCCCGAATACTTACAATCTCTCAAGGCATAAAACACTCTCAGACTCTCATACGTCTCATGTTAAAACACATAAACACATACTCATACTTTAATAGATCTCCATAAGTTTTCATTGAATGCTTCACGATTGCTCTGCCCGAAGGTTATTATTATCTCATATCCTAGCCATATCGGTATATTTTTAAGGGTATTTAATCTTTTTTTTCTTATTTACTTTATTGAAGTTACTAACAATCTTTTCATGATGTAGATCTTTAATAAATATTCGTTCTTTCTACATTCTAAATCTATACTCATTTTTACTTTCTATATATTTTTATGATTTCGATTCTTATGCTTTCTTATATTATTATTAATCAAAACCTAAGAAATAGTTCTAACAACTAGTTAGATAGTTGGAAAATTGAATTAAGGACCCAATAATATTGATTGCTTAATAGTTTGCCATCTAAAAAAGTAGTACTTTTATGTGTTTAATGAGCCAACCTAGCCTTTTAGGATGCTTGAAATCTATTATTTAATTTGGTTGTTCTTTTGCATAAAATTTGCTATGAATCGTGTTAAGTTAAGGCCATCAATGGAAGAACGTAATTCCTGATCATGTTCGTATCCTCATCCCCAAACTCAATTTGTGGTTTAGTGACCAACTATGAAATTATGACAGGGAAATCTACATTGGATAAGTCCCAAAGATGTCTTTAAGTTTCATGAATTAGGTTTACGAGTCTTATTCTAACGACTTGTTGATGACTTAGAAATTGTTTTTGAATAAAACCCTTCAATGAGGTAGTCAAATATGTGCTCACACCTACATAAGGGAAAAAATACAATAAGGAGGAAACCAAAATAACATATCCGAAGAGAAGTGACCCTTCTGTGCTATATCCGCTACTCGTTTGGCATCCCAATAACAATGTAGAAAAGACATTTGGTCAAAATGCTCGGAAAGTGAACCTGCATCAATAATAATATTATTAATAGGCCATGAAAGATTAGCATTAGGCTTTATATATAGAGTAAATAACAGTGATATTATCTTGTTCAATGACAATCTTCTTAATATGGAGAGAAATTACCCCTTTAATGCCTTCAAGCAACCCCATACATTCCGCTATTAGAATCGAAGGATAATATCCCAAAAAATTGGCACTTGCCATCAAAACCTCAGGGAATTTCTAAGAACAAAGCCATAAGAAGATTGCCCATTATTCAGTTTAGAACTATCAAAATTTGACTTAACAACTTTCTCATCATGGGGCCAAATAAGATTCTTATTAGAGCGAGGAGGCAACTTATTGATTTTGTTAGACGAAAAGCTAGTACATGAATAACTAAATCGGAACAATTAGCTTTATCACACTTCTTAACATAGGAGTTAATGATAAAACTAGCTTGGGAGAAAGAAACACTCTCTTCAGTAAAAATGATGCGTATAATTCTAAAATACCAAACATCCCACCAAACAATAATAGAGAGTTGAGTATGCTGAGCAACAAACAAGCAACTATAACAAGCTTCTAAAGGCGGATGAAAAGTTTGAGCTCCAACGAAGGGATCCATGAATGAAGGATAGGCCATTGAAATTATCCGTCAAATGAGCAAACACATCTAATGTAAAATGATGTTCAAAACACACATGACGAGTTGTCTCGGTAAGATTATTACAAAAACGACAATTTTGCAGCACAAAAATATTACTTCTGTCCAAACTATAGTAGAGACTAGTCCATCACTAAAAGCTTCCGCAAGAAAATTTTTAATCCTAGAAGGAGCACAAATACCCCAAATTTGATTATACACCACCTTGAGATCATTAAAGCCATTAAGCTTTTGGATAAGAGAAGCACCCGATTTGAATGAATAATGGCTACCCGAAGACCAAAGTTAGCCCCCACACCAATTTGTCTTCTTGATTAGACGAAGGAATAAAAAGAAAAACAATAATCTTCACCATACTAGGAACAACTAGCCTAAGAGCAGGAGCAATGGTGTTGGTTTTGGTTGTTCTAGCAAAAAGTAAAGCTATCTTTACTTAGTTTTACTATTGGAGCAATTGGCCCTTGGAGTTGGTTGGTCTAGAATGCTAGACCAACCATACCTTGGATGGTGTGCATAGCAACGAATAGGGTGTTGCCATATGTATCAATATTACTTTATTGTTGTTGTTTTTTTACAAGATTGTTTTTTTTAAAAAGTAAATAAAATCATCTTATAATTTTTTTAAAAAAATTACATTACAACTATAAAAAAAATTATCTATAATTGAGTCTAAATTTGATATATTTTACCATATTTTTCACAACCTACTTTTCTTTCTAATAACTTTACCTAAAATTATTCACAATGTATATA
The DNA here is from genome assembly GCF_026745355.1 of Beta vulgaris subsp. vulgaris. Lineage (NCBI taxonomy): Eukaryota > Viridiplantae > Streptophyta > Magnoliopsida > Caryophyllales > Amaranthaceae > Beta > Beta vulgaris. The sequence continues at coordinate 39,482,277 of NC_079205.1, forward strand.
AAGAAATTAATATATCACTAATTAAAACATGAATAAAAATTATCTACTCTATATAAGAGTAAGAACATTTTGGATAGAAAAAATAGTATATGATGGAGTATACCAAAAGTAAGAGAGAGAATTAGAAAAGCCAAGTAGGACTAGTCTATCCATTGTGAGAAAAAGAAAGATAAGTTGGTGGGAAGTTAGTGGGATGTGAGGTGTAAGAAGGAGGAAAGGAGAGAGAATGAAAAATATATAAACACCAACAAAACCCACCACCCATTGTACATGCTCTAAGGAGTTTGGGGCAATTCCAGACACCCGAGTATAAGATACAATATGCAACCTTAAGATTTTCAGTATTGAGAATTGGATGAAACATAGAGAGAAGAGGGGAACTGAACAATCCATTTATCTAACCAAAATATAATGTTCATTCGATATCCCAATGCCATTTAACACCTTGTTTAAACATTTGCCGATGACGCAAAAGATTTTTCCATTGTCAAAAAGCAGTATAAGAGATTTTACACGAAAAAAAAAATACTATTATCCTTCATATACTTTTGTTGAACTAATTTAACCCAAATACTGTCCTTATTTTTGAGACTATTTTCCATAATAACTTCATTTGGAGGGCTACATTACTTGAGCCCAGCTTGTAGCAAGCCAAAAGTTTGACTTTTTTCTACTTTCTTTGTTCAGAGAAGACAAATTCCTTCTTTTCGTTTCTTCTTGTTCTTTGCCATAACCCCCATTCTGGATAGGATTAGATCGACAACACAACACTGTAACTTGCTTTCCTCTCGCTTTGCTCATTACCACCTGCCATTAGAAACTTCAACTTTTCAAAAGCCTACACTCCAAAGGATTTTGGTTGACAAACCTTATTCCAACCTATTAGATTAGCCATTTTCGAAAAAGGATATTTATTTTAGAAGAAATTTCTATAAGTTGCATCCCATTTATAGAGCATTTTTTTATGAAGAGTAAAGCTTTGTATTTTGAAGCTCGCTTTAGAATCTGAATTTGACAGAATAAGAATTGTTTTGCCAACTTATTGGCCTTCCACTGAGGAAATTGTTGAACAATTTTTGAAACAACCCCAACAAAGGTGTCGTATGACCCTAGAATTGATAATAGGACACCCCAATAGTAATCACCTAAATATGAAGTTTCTTGTATCCCAAAAATAGCAGTAAAGTTTACTTTATCAGAATCAATAACGTTTGGAGAACATTGAAAGACCGATTTATAATAATAATTAACAAGTTATTCTGACATCGAGCAATATTTATCTAAAACTTGTCTAATTTTCATACAACCAAGATTAGTCGCCTTAGCAAAAATCATAGTGTCATCGGTAAAGGTAAGAAAGGGAATTCTAACTCTCGATCTGCCAGTAGGAACATCTGTAAGTTTTCCAGGAGTCATGAGAAAATTCTCTAGCTAGTAGTTCAACATATAGAATGAAAAGATAAGGGGAAAGAGGGTGTCCTTTTCGAATTCCACGAGATGGAAAAATCTTTCTCCTAGAATATCATTAACTAGAATTGAAAAAGAAGTAGTAGAAATATAACTACTAATCCTACCAATCCAAGTTGGGCTGAACCCCAACTTATCTAAAGTGGTATAAATGTAATCCTATTCCAGTCTACCATAAGCTTTTTTGCATATCTAATTTAATCGCACTCCAACATTCCTTACCTATTTTGTTTCTTAAAAGAATAAAATGCTTCATGAGCAATAAGAATATTATCTTGGATTAATCTTTCAGGGATAAAAGCACCTTGTAGGAGTTGAATAATTTTACCCATAGTAACTTTTAATCTGTTTGTGATAATTTTAGAGATAACTTTGCAGATAGTGGAGAACAAAGTAATAAGACGTAGGTGATTTGTAGTGGAGGGATTATCAATGTTGGGGACTAAGGCAAGAATGAATGATGAATTTCCTTAAGTATATGACTAGAGTGAAAGAAAGCTTGAACAACATGACACACTGAATTCCCAACTAAAGTCCAATATCTCTGAAAAAAATAAGGAGAAAACCCACCTGTGTCCTCCGGAGATTTATCAAGGCAAGCCCAAAAACCGCTTTCTAAATTTCTTCTTGGGAGATTGATGAAATAAAAAATTGATTATCATCATCTGATACTACAGGTGAAAGAAGATGAAAATCCACATTATGATCAAACAAACATCTATGGTTAGAGACAAATCTTCTTCTAAAAGTTTTTGTTATTTCTTATTCCTATTAACATATATAGGTTGAGAGAGAACATGTACATTTTTCGTGATAAACTCTTTGATTTGGTTTCAATTTTTTCTAATTGAAATGTGGATATATATGATATTACTTTGAATATTTGTGTTCCCAAACATCAAATAGTTAGCTAGTTTTGCTTCTATTTCCAATAAGTAGTATTGTAGTTTCTCCAAATTTTAGCATATTCAAATCTTTTATTACTGTTGTAATATTTTATGTAAACAGTGAACGGATAAAACGGCGTCGTCCATGATTAGACACTTCACTGCAGTTATGTAATGATATGATGTATCACCGGGTGAATTATTCACCCGACACTATATATACCGCACTTCGCGCGAGAAAATAAAGTACACAACAACAAGAGCATACTCTCCAATCTTGCTTAAAATCTCTCTACTATAGAACACGTTATCAGCACGAATTCGCTCTATTATCAAATGGTAGTTCTTCTCAATTGCTACTATTTTTTTTTTTTTTAAAAAGGATCATCAGTGTAATGAGATCAATACTATTCTAAATAATGTATCTCTTTGTAGTATATATTTTATCATAGAACGTAATAGTGTACCTTGCACCACAAACCCGGCACGAGGAGTTGGTAGTACACCCCAACGCCATAATACTCACGTTAATAGCCATGTCGGTGAACGCCGACAAACCACCGTCCCTAACCTCAATGATAACCCTCCTCCGGAACCACCAACTGAAATCCGGCAAACTCCTAATAATAATAATAATAAAAGGAGTAGGGACGATGAGGGTCCTTCCGTCAGCAATAAGCGACGGCAAAGTAATTAACTGGCGGTATCAGCTCCGCCGCCGCCAAGCGCACCACCTTCATGGAGGGCAAAGACCTTGCATTTAAAGCCGCCTATATGGACGGGCTATATGGACGGGCTATTATGTTGCACTTGCCGCCTAAATGGACAGACTCCGCCGCCTGGATGGACGGCTTACACTACAAAGAGGATGAATCTTTGGTCGGAAAATAGCTATAATGGTGGAGCTACCTTCTACTTTTTTCTTGTGTTAGTCTTGGATGAACACTTGAGCAACTACAAGAGGGGGGGGGGTGAATTGTAGTTGGAGAGATTTTCAAACTTTTTGCAGAAATAAAAGAATGAATAAGTAAGAAAGAAATAATTGCATGAATTAAAAAAGAATTAGGAACACAGGATTTATACAAGGAAAACTTCCTAGGCCCAATAGGAAGAATAACCTTGACCACTAGGGATTTTGACTCAATTCTCTTTAATAACTTTTAGGCCAAAAGAATCTCTTTTGTACAACCTAAACTCGGACCAACTCTGTTCCTCTAGGAACTGGTTCCCTGTCAGCCTGTTCCCCCTGAACAGTTGACTTCTCCCTTGACTTCGCTCAAAGTCTTTTCTCTTTCTCTCTTCTCTTTCTCTTTTTCTCTCAAATGGATTACAGCCTCAGATTCTCTCATCCCAATCTATAATACATCAATTTCTAAGAAAAAGAAAATCGAATGTACTTTCTCTAAGAATATTACATAAAATTCTGAAAGTATGACTAAAAGATCTATTACAAATGCCTATTTGTAGAGACCTAATTTCTCAAGCACTTCTCCACGATTTTCTTCAAAACTTCTCCATGGTCACACGTAGCTTCAGCTACTTCTCCATGATCTTCCCATTACAGTTTTACCGTTGATAGTTTGTTCCGTTTGCTTCCACGATCTCAGCCACTTCTCCATGTTCACACGCCTCACAAATAGCTAGGTTGTTGCGGTTCCTAAATTATAGGAACTACTTCAACGTTCACTTTGTTAGCGTCTCCTTAGGTTATTGTTTTGCGGCTCCTAGATTTTAGGTAACCATAGATGCTGCACAAGCACTAAACTAAAAAACAATATTATAGAATCTTAATATATTTCATTTATTACAACCATAATATTAATCAAATGTCACAAATAAATTATAAATAACTTTAAACTTGATTAAACACCTAATCAAATCTTCATAAAGTATTTATCATTTTATTTGTGAAACCTAAAGATAATTACTCTAATTAAAACTAGATAAATAAAATAAACATAACAAAAATAAACTAGAGAAATAGAACTAAGACATAAACAAATTACTTCTAACAAGGAAACTAAAAACCGAATTAATAAACTAAAATTATGCAAACTTTAATTATATGTCATTATCAAAATAGTGAAATAACAATATTCCCCCTTTTTGTTTTTGACAATTAATTAAATTTTTTTAAGGTTTTTATTTTTTAAAAACAACTCTAAACTACATATAAAAGAAACTACACAAACTATCCACAATCTAACCTAGTTTAAACAACTCTACAGACTGGGAACAAGATCAGACATAGGTAGGAACAGAGATGAGCAGAATATATACAAGGAACTATGATAAAAATTTTGTTTTGTGTACACACACTATCTCTTCCCCCTTTGTCATTATCAAAACCAAATGTTGTACCTGCAGCACTAGAGAGTCAACAGTCTAGGCACCAAGCAAGTTGCTCAAACAGATATCTCATAATATTAGCCATCCAAACACACAGACATAATATGCAGGCAGAGAGTAACATTAGGAACAACAAGAATCAGTCAATATGCAGAGTAATGAGAAAGAAAATGAAGAAAGCAAAGAAAATATTAAAGGTACTTCATATGTCTCAGAAGGACATAAGAAGAAGAATCCAAAAGATTGTTTAATAATTACAGCCCTAAAAAAAATTGTTTAAAATACCCAAAGGTAAGAGAAGTTAGGATTTGGTTCGCTTGAAGAGAGAGGAGACCACAAAATCTATCTTGGAAAGCACACCATCCACCTTGTTCCTGATCCCAGTATCAGCATTCTTGATTACAAGCATTTGATCCTGCTGCTGAGAGTCCAGAACATGGATAGTAGCTTCAATGGCATTAATCTTGGTGTGCAGGAGGGTCAAGGAATCCTGAATTTTCCGGAGCATCTTGTTAAGCCCAGTTGTAGAAAGTAAGGGGAAATCCACTGCAGTAGAAGGGACAGGATCAGAATCTAGGTGAATAAAGACTGTGTCACCTTGATCCTGCTTCTTCTGGAACTTGGACCCAGCCAACCTTTGGCTTTTTCTGACAGACTCACTGGCAACCCCTTCTTCATCCAACTTTCTCTTACTCCCTACTTCAACCTTAACCGGAGTTTCTTCTCTCTCAAAATCTATCTTGCCATTCACCAACCTCAAACTCAGCCTAGTCAAAGTTTCTTTTGTAAGATAGTTTTCTGGCTCAAGGGAAAAGGAGGGACTAGAAGGTAGTTTAACCTTGCATTGTTTGAAGACATAGGACAGAAGATTACCATAACCCACTTTGGTGTTGTGGGTAATGCAGTGAGAGAGATGTGGAATTATCAGAGAGGGAAGGTTGATGTTTATGTTTTCAGCAAGGCAATACATAATGGAAAGATCCATGAAGCTTGCCTGGGTTCTTTTGGAGCAACGAGGTAAAATAAAACGCCAAACCAACTGGAACAATAACTTATGAAAGGGAGACAATTCTTTTCGATCTAAAGAAAGCATTAGAATTGCCTTAAAGTAGGCAAGAATTTTAGCATTGGTCACACCATTTATGTTCAACTTAGCCCTACCCTTTATGTAATCCTTATAACCCTCATTCGGAACATCAAACCAGTCCCCAAGTTTCTTCTCAGAAATGGTAACTACTGACCCATTAACAAGCGACACCACACACCCTCTGTTATTGAAACCCAGAACAAAAAGCTTTCATCTCTTCTCAAAAAACCCTCATCTATGCTAACGTTTTAACCATTTTGAAATTTTAAAATTTTCAACAACTCATTCCATTTAGACTTTTTGCACCATGCAATGTCTACACAAAACCCACAAGAAATTGTGAAGATTTTGTTTTCTTACCTCGTTTTAGTAGGTACAACGTTTCTTGTTCTTGATCGCTGTTCAATTCATGATCACCGTCTTCCTTTTTCGGGGAGAGAGAAATTGGTGAAGAGGATGCCGATTTTTGACCCAAAGGAATCTGCGTCATTCTTGGATGATTTTTGAGCACTTAATTCCTCAGGAGATGGTGTTTTTTCTTTCGGTAATTTTGCATGAGCATCAGAGGTTTGAGTCTTGGAAGACATGTTGACAGAGGTTTGGTGAGGTTGAAAATGAGAATATGGAGAGAGAGAGAGAGAGAGAGAGAGAGAGAGAGAGAGACTTGTGAATTGATGTGTGAGAAGTCATGAAGGGTCAGTGATTTGATGTGTTAGGTTTATAAAGTAATCATGATTCTGTGTGAAAAGAAGTGGAAGATGGTTTAATGAAGCGGTTTATGGGTTTTCGGAAGGCAATTAATGAAGTTACTTCACTTAACTTTAGATTAATTGAACGCTTAATTTTGGGTATAATTCAGATTAATGTGTTTATTTTTGGACGGAAGGTGTGAAAAGAAAAAGAAACAAGGAAATTTTGAGAAAAAAAATTTACTCTTGCATATGATAAAAGTGTGTCCATAATATACAAACTACATGCATACCAAATATGTGCAAGGACACTAAGGGTAATATTTAAAGACATTTGTGAGTCCTTATACTTGACCCTAGGTGTATGAAAATTAATTCATGAAGATTGAGGACATACTTAGTAAGAAACAATTTGGGGGAAATAATATTGTGTACATTTAAACAATCTTTTATCATTCCTAGTTCCAAGCATATTTTTTCAAACCTGTCCCTAGATAGAGGTTTAGTCAATATGTCAGCTATTTGATTTTCAGTAGGACAAAAATCAACTTTGACTAATCCCTTCTCTACATTGTCTTTTAGGAAATGATGTCTTATTGTAATATGCTTGACTCTAGAGTGATGAACTGGATCCTTGGAGATATCAAATAGCACTAGTATTATCACAAATATAGGAAACACTTGAATTTTATGCCAAAGTCACGTACCTGTTGCTTGATCCACATCTGAGAAAACATGCAGCAGCTGCCACGTATTCAGCTTCTGCTGTGGAAAGAGCAACGGTGTTTTGTTTCTTTGAGCTCCAAGAAACCAAGCTTGATCCTAGGAACTGGATAATCCGATGTACTTTTGCGATTCACCAAGTCTCCAGCATAGTCAGCATCGGAATAGCTTACTAGATCAAAGATGTCACTTCGAGGATAGAACAAACAAAGATCATCACTTCCTTTCAAATATCTAAGAATCCTTTTAACAGTTGTCAAATGGGATTCCTTAGGATTTGATTGGAATCTTGCACATAAACCAACACTAAAGGATATATCAGGCCTACTTGCAGTTAGATAGAGTAAGGAGCCAATCATACCTCTATAGAGTTTCTGATCTACGGACTTACCACTTTGATCCTCATCTAACCTTGTACCTGTTCCTATAGGAGTATGGTTTGTTTTTGCTTGATCCATTCCATATTTTTTCAATAACTTTTTACGTATTTTTGTTGATGGATCATTGTTCCTCTTTCAGTTTGCTTGATTTGCAAACCAAGAAAGAAGTTTAATTCTCCCATCATACTCATTTCAAATTCACTACGCATTAACTCAGCAAATTCTTTACAAAGAGATTCGTTAGTTGCACCAAAAATTATATCATCCACATATATCTGAACCACTAGGATGTCTGTTCCTTTGGATCGAAGGAACAGGGTCCTATCAACTTTGCCTCGTATAAAATCATTAGAAAGTAAGAATTTTGAAAGTCTTTCATACCATGATCTAGGAGCTTGCTTAAGCCCATAAAGAGCTTTATCTAGCTTATAGACATGATTTGGAAGATCCGGGTTTTCAAAACCGGAGGTTGTTCCACATAGACGTCTTCAATCAAATGTCCATTTAAAATGCACATTTGACGTCCATCTGGTACAACCTAAAACCCATGAATGATGCAAAGGCAATCAAAATTCTTATTGCTTCTATTCTAGCTACGAGAGCAAAGGTTTCATCAAAGTCAATACCTTCTTGTTGATTGTACCCTTTGGCTACTAGTCTGGCTTTGTTCCTTATGACTGTTCCATGCTCGTCTAGCTTGTTCCTGAAGACCCATTTTAGTCCAATTACCTTTTGGTTTTTTAGGCTTGGTCTAAGGTGCCAGACCTTGTTCCTCTGGAACTCATTCAGTTCCTCTTGCATGGCGTTTATCCAGTCAGACTCCAGTAGGGCATCATTGTGATCTCGTGGTTCTGTCATAGACAAAAAGGCATGGAAAGCACAGAAATTTTTCAGTTGGGATCTCGTTTGAGTTCCCTTTTCAATATCACTTACTATTAAATCCAATGGATGGGATTTCAAGTGTTTCCAAGGTCTTGGTTCAAATTTTCATGTCTCTGCTCCTCCAGATTGAGGAGCTTCATTTGTCTCGTCTACAGGATGAATTTCTGGTGCCTGTTCCTCCTGTATAACAGGATCAGGAACAGTATCTCTTCTTCAGAATATGCTTTTTGTCGGTTCCTGCAGGTGTTATGTTCCTCATCAATGTTTACTGACTCCTCAATACGAGTCAGTCCTATTTCAAAGTCATTTTCATGACTTGGTTCCTGCAGAGAGTTAGTTTCATCGAAAATAACATGGATACTTTCCTCAACACACATTGTTCGTTTGTTGTAAACTCTATATGCCTTACTACTTAAAGCATATCCAATAAAAACAGCCTCATCGCTTCTAGCATCATTTCCTAAATTATCTTTACCATTGTTATGTACAAAGCATTTACAGCAAAGATTCTAAAGTATGAGATATTTGGTTTTCTTCCTTTAAGTAGCTCATAAGGGGTCTTCAAGATGATAGGTCTTAGCATGACTCTATTGATTATATAGCATGCCGTATTCACAGCTTCAGCCCAGAAATTTTTCGGAAGATTGCTTGCAATTATCATCGTTCTTGCCATGTCCTCCAATGTGCGATTCTTCCGTTCTACTACGCCATTTTGTTGTGGGGTTCTAGGAGCTGAGAAGTTGTGATCAAGACCTTCATTCCTGCAAAACCCATCAAATTTTGAGTTTTCAAACTCCTTCCCATGATCACAACGCAAGTGCTTAATTTTAAAACCACTTATTCTTTGAGTTCTTTTAGCAAAGTTAACAAATTCATCAAATGTTCATCTTTGCTATGAAGAAAAATAACCCAAGTGTATCTTGAAAAATCATCAACTATTACAAGCACATATCTCTTACCAAATCGACTTTGGATTCGAATAGGGCCACATAAGTCCATATGAATCAATTCAGGGGGACTTTGTGTGCTTACCGTTTTCTTAGATTTGAACGAGGATCTAACTTGTTTACATTTTGTACAGGGTCCACAAACTTCATGGTTTGAGACTTTGATAGTTGGTAATCCAACTACCAAGTCCTTACCACTTAGCTTCTGGAGTAATGTCATACTTGCATGAACAGATCTTCTATGCCAAAGAAGTGGTTCATTATCGACGACACTTAAACACGTTAGATTGTTCTTAGGAACAAGGTTGAGATCCACAACATAGGTGTTCCCTTTCCTTGTTTTTTCTAGAATTTTGGTACATGTTCCTGCATTACTTACTATACAATGTTCATCAGTAAAATTTACACTGTTCCCTTTGTCGTAAAATTGAGAAATGCTAAGCAGATTATGTTTTAAACCCTCAACCAAAAATACATTGTCTATGGAATTTGACTTAGATTTTCCTACCTTCCCAATTGCAACTATGTTACCGGTAAGATTGTCTCCGAAGGTCACAGTTCCTCCATCATAGGTTGAAAGCGAGAGAAATTTTTCTTTATCTCCTGTCATGTGTTTAGAACAACCGCTATCGAGGTACTAGAGGTTGTTCCCCCTCACTTTAGCCTGCATCAAAGCAATCAGTCAGTGGTAGGAACCCAGTTTGACTTGGGTTCCTCTGTCGGGCTTGTATTTCTCTTGACTTTCCAAACTTGTTTAACTAAGTGGATGTTCATTTCAATATGTTCTTCTCTGGAGGAACAGTCAGACACTAAGTGTCCACTCTTGTAATACCCCGTATTTTTAGTATTTATTTCAATAAATAAATATGTATTTTATATTTATGTTCTAAAATAAATATTTTAAGCAAAGGATATTTTAGTATAGTTATTGGTTTTAAATTATTTTGGCGGGAATATGGCGCCAAAATTGGATTTGTTAAATTATTCAAAAAACCAAAAAAAAAAAAAAAAAAAAAATTTTTTTTAGGCCATTATTTTTGACGGGATTGTGAAGTAAATGGGGGAGTTTTTTTTCCAAATTTATGATGAAGGTTACAAATCTTGGTTTAATCTCCTAATTTATGGTGAAGGTTACAAACTCTTTAATTTTGAAAATTAAGTACTATCTATTCTACTCCTATAAATACCCCATACCTTTAGCCATTTTTTCCACACAAAAACTTTGAAGAATCTATAATTTCTTACTTCAAAGTTCTTCTTTCTCTTCCTATGTATTCTAGTTTTATATTTCTTATTCAAGTTTCAATTTTCTTTTGTTAAGAAAAATATTTCATATTTCTTACTCAAAAATATTATGCTCATGATAGATCATTCATGTATAAATTCATGATTAAGTTCATGTGGTAGATTGCTTGTTGGTTGGCTATGAGAAAGCTCAAGTATAAGAATAAGTGAAGATACTAGTATTAGTTTGTGCAAGATCAAGGTACATTATGTAGCTAGATCTTTTAAAATGTGGTTTATATGATAAAGTTGTTTATTGATTTTATTGGTTGGATTGGTTTAGAAATTTGATTTAAAATAGTTACAATGTTTTATTATTCACTCTTGAAAGTGAAAAGAATGAATGATTTTATCAATCATTTTTATATAGAAGTTTTGTTATCCTTTTTGGAAAATTAAATTATTTTTACAAGGAAAGGTTGATTGGTTTTTATGAACTTTGAATGTTCAAAAAGTTGTTTATGAGGAAGGAGGTTTATCATGACTTACAAGTCATATTATTATTATCCGCTTGATTAATATCAAGAGATTCAAAGTCCACTTGTTGGCAATTATAGTTACCCCTTGATATAGCTCCGTGATGGGATGACTAGCTTGGGGGTGTGCACACTTAGCAAAATAGAAGGGGAGATAAGAAGAGGAATTGTTTTCGGGATTATTTTTAATCCAAGTTGTTTGGAAAGAGTTTGTTTCTTAAAAGGTTATTCTTGAATTATTATTCAAGTGTTTGGAAAGAGTTTGTTCTTCAAAGGTTATTCTTGAATCATTATTCAAGTTTGGAAAGAGTTTGTTCTTAAAATGTTATTCTTGAATTATTATTAAGTGTTTGAAAATAGTTAATTCTTAAAGAGTTATTCTTGAATTATTGGTGATGGAGTTTTCGAAACGAAAAATTGTTATGAACTAACAAATGTGTTACTTATCTAGTACATTTCGTACTCAGTTTTATACTGACGCGTATTTCCTTTTTCCTATTTGGCTTTGCCCTGTTTACCTTTTTGGTAAGCAGATTTGCAGGTGAATTTTGGATGTGCATGGGAGCATACTAGGAAGGGATCTTCACCTAGATTAGAGTGTTTCATTTATTTGAGTATTGAGACAATATTTACTTTTATTAATAAAGAAGTATTATTATTTTTGGTTAAAGTCTTCCGCTGCAAGTTATTTTGGTTAGTTAGTAGTTGGTTGCCGAAAGCGTGTTAGTCACGTGGCGGTAATACTCCAAATTACTCAAATTTATTTATTAAATTTTTATTTAAAAGTGAGTAATTTGGGGGTGTTACAAAGTGGTATCAGTTTTTCAGGTCTTGAAAAGATAAAAGTGAACATTAAAATTGATGGGTAGACATAAGATGGGAATATAGAGTTTCGCATTTGCATTCTAAAATATTTTTGTTAAATTTAATAGTTTTCTTTTTGACGATTTATATAGATGCATCTTGCTAGTATCACTAAAAAGTATATATATATATTTATTTATTTTATTTGGAAAGATGAAGGGTGTAGATATGTTGGGGTGACAAGCTCTGTCTAGGATTAGGAAGGCTCTCCCCGACGCTGTGGGTAACTTCCTTACCTGGGAGCTATAATCACTTGGCTATTCTATATCTTGAAATCAAGTACACTTTAAAATTTTTGAAATAAATATTTTAAGCCATAGTGGTGCATTTAGTACAAATTTTGGATCATATTTTTTTTAACTAACATATATTAGTATTACTTTTATGATGATGTACTTGTAATATTTCAATTCTTTTTGCTTTTATATGATTGTTGTTGGAAGTTGTGGAAAAAGTTTATGTTATTCCCTATGTATGGGATAAGCAAGGAGTCATGCTGCATTGGCGAGCCAATAGTAGTACTATGTGTATTTTTTTTACCTTTTGAAAATACTCAGGCCAGTCTGATTATATGGCCATTGATGAGTTGGAGAATATTATTAAGACAGACTACATACTAGAGTTTGAAGTCTTTAGTAAACTAGACATATATATAGTTTTGTTTTGGCCATGAAGCGGTCTAATTGTCTTATGAATATTTTGATACACTCAAATATTTAGTAGTTGTTATGTATAAGGCTATATTTGCCATGATATATGAAGTATGTGATTCTATGTTTTGAACTAGTTATACTTACATGTTATTGAATTGTTTGGTAGTTACACATTGTTCTATGAATGTTAGTTGAGATTTATCCTCAAACACCCTTATATCTAGCTGAATGGCGGAAACAAGGAGAAGAAGTATAAGTTCTATGGTTAGTAGGCTAGCAAATATAGCTGAAAAAGTCATTCAGGTGATAGATAATCAAGAAATCAAGTAAAGTGAAAAGTTTTCGTGAGGTCTTTTAGAGGGTAACAGTTATCAAACCTCTGACTTACCATGGGAAAGAGGACCTAGCTAGCTTAGAAAACTAGATCACATAATTCGATAAGCTTTTGATGCCATAGTGTGCCCTAAATACCTTAGAGTTAATAATGTTGTTTATTATTTGAGAGATGAGGCAGACCTATGGTGGAAACAAAGGAAATTTGATCTTTTAGAGGATCCAGACTTTAGGTGGAACGAGTTTAAAGAGGCCTTGAGGACTAAGTTTTATCCTTCGTACTTGAAAAGCAAAAGGCTATGGAGTTCAATAATATGAGGATGGGCAATATGTCTGTTAATGAGTATATAGCAAATTTTTGGAGTTAATGAGGTTCTCACCTAAGATAGTACCATCTGAGACTTTGAAGGCCCAAAGGTTTGATCAAGGGTTAACCTTAACTCTCCAAAGTAAGTTGGGAGGAGTAACTTTTGAGACTCTTGATGAAATTTATGGTAGAGCTGCTCACTTATATGGGATCAAAGGAAGGAAGATTGTACGAACTTCCTCTTGGGAAAAGAGGAAGTATAACAACAATGGGAACCAACAAATTGAAGATAAGAAGCCTAAGCCTAATGGTGGATTTCACAAAACTGAAAAAGACAAATGGTATCCTAGTCGGAATGGGAAGAAAGCTGAGAGAACCTTTTTCTGCAAAAGGTGTGACAAGAAATACCCTGGAAAAGATTGTCAAGGCAACTTGGTGACATGCCATTATTGTCAGAAATTGGGACACCGAGAGTATGAATGCTTTAGAAAGCTGGTGGAGAACCTGCAGTCAAACCTGACCGAGTAGTAAGGCCTCTCTAAATGATCAACAGAAGTTAGTTCTTCCAATGCTGGTTTAAACCAGGGATGGGAATCAGTCTAAAGGCAGAGTTTTGTCATGAACCGCCTGAGGCTCAGAATGTTTCTGAGGTAGTAGTTGGAACCTTTTTCATTAATTCCTTGTCTGTCAAAGTGTTATTTGATTCAGGAGCATCTCATTCATTTATTTCTAGCACTTTAGTAGACAAGCTCCAGTTAAGCAGTCCAGTGTCTATTTCTTTGGAAATTGCGTTGCCATCAGGGAAATGTTTTATTGTACTAGGTTGCATAGTCAAGTACCTTTAGTGATAGTTGGGGTGAACTTTCCATCCGACTTAGTTGAGTTTGATTTGTCAGACCTCGATGTGTTTTGGGGATGGATGGTTGGGAAGATTCAAGGCTCAGATTGATTGTGAGGCCCAAAGGTGTCCTTAGTCGGTCCAAGAAAGAAAGGGTGACTTATAGGAAGCTTGGGAAGGAGAAGGGAATGAAGATATGTCTGCGATGAGAATTCAATCTTAAGTGAAGAAGGGTGTCGTTATTCTTATGTGGAGTTCTGAGGATTGAAAAGGAAGATGAGAATAGGGAGATTCCAGTCGTATCTGAGTTTCCTGATGTGTTTCCTAAAGAAATTCCGGGTGTGCCACCGGTTAGGGATCGTGAGTTCACCGTGGACTTAATGCTAAGAATCGGACCTATTTCAAAGGCTCCTATAGAATGGCTCCAGCTGAGATGAAAGAGTTAAAAGTTCAGTTGGAGGAGTTATTGTAAAAAGGGTATATAAGACCTAGTTCGTCTCCTTGGGATGCACCTGTATTGTTTGTGAAAAAGAAGGTGGTAGTTTGAGGTTGTGCATTGATTATCGGGAGTTGAACAATGTGACGATCAAGAATAAGTATCCACTTCCGAGAATAGATGATTTATTTGATCAGTTGAAAGGAGTGGGATTTTCTCGAAGATAGATTTGAGGTTAGGTTATCACCAATTGAGGATTGCTGAGGGTGATATTTCTAAGACTGCATTTAGGACGCGTCATGGTCACTAGAGTTCACAGTGATGCCATTTGGTCTGAATAACGCACCTGCAATGTTCATGGATTTGATGCATAGGATTTTAGGCCATGCTTGAATAAATATGTGGTTTGTTTATAGATGATATTTTGATATATTCGAAGGTTAGGAGCAGTCATGAACTGCATTTGAGGGAAGTTTTGTCCACCCTAAGAGAGCATAAGTTGTACGCCAAGTTCTCTAAGTGTGAGTTTTTGGTTGGATAAGGTTGCATTTTTAGGACATGTTATCTTAAAGGATGGAGTTTCAGTGGATCCTGCTAAGATTCAAGCGGTGCGCGAGTGGCCAATACCAAAGATAGTGTGTGATATAAGGAGTTTCCTTGGGTTAGCTGGTTACTATCGAAGATTTGTAAAGGATTTCTCGAATATCTCGAGACCAATGACTAGCCTGATGAAGGAAGAATGTAAGTTTGTTAGGAATCCAGAGTGTGAGGAAGTTTTTTTTTTGGTGTTGAAGGAAAGGTTGACTACAACACCTGTTTTGGCTCTACCTGATGAAAGCCAGCAGTATGATGTTTATAGTGTTGCTTTGAAATTTTCGTTAGGGTGTGTATTGATGCAGAACCGGAAGGTCATTGCTTATGCTTTTAGGCAGTTAAAACCATATTAGGTGAATTATCCAACCTATGATCTTGAATTAGTTGTAATAGTGTTTGCTTTGAAGTTATAGCGAACTACTTGTATGGGGAAACATGTAAGTTGTACACGGATCATAAGAGCTTAAAGTATATTTACACTCAGAAGGAGTTGAACATGAGGCAGAGGAGGTGGTTGGAGTTGATCAAGTATAATGATCTAGAGATCCAGTATCATGAAGGGAAAGCTAATGTTGTTGCTGACGCATTAAGTCGAAAGTCGAGTCATTCAATTAATGCAATAGTGTTGCCAAGTCAGTTATGTGTCGAGTTTCTAGAAAGTCATTGGAAGTACTAGAAGAAGGAGGTGTTGAAGAATTGTTAGGTTCCTTGTCAGTTCAACCCTCAATCTATGATGAGATTAGGGAGGGTCAATCAAAGGATGAAAAGTTAGAAAAGATTCGAGAGAAGGTCCAGGATGGTCAGGTATCGGATTTCCAGATAGCCGATGATGGAAGTATTCGGTTCAAAGGAAGGTGGTGTATACCAAATAATAGAGATGAGTTGAAGCGGAAATTAATGGAAGAAGCTCATAGCTCACCTTATTCAGTACACCCAGGTGGTGATAAGTTGTATAAGGACATGAAGCAAATGTTTTGGTGGCCAAACATGAAGCGAGAGGTAGCAGAGTTCGTGGCCAAGTGTCTCACATTCTAAAAGGTCAAGTTTGAGCACAAGAGATCGCAAAGGAAGGTTCAGCCCCTGGATATTCCGAGATGGAAATGGGAATTCTATATCAATGGGTTTTGTGTCTGCATCAAAGCAATCAGTCAGTGGTAGGAACCCAGTTTGACTTGGGTTCCTCTGTCGGGCTTGTATTTCTCTTGACTTTCCAAACTTGTTTAACTAAGTGGATGTTCATTTCAATATGTTCTTCTCTGGAGGAACAGTCAGACACTAAGTGTCCACTCTTGTAATACCCCGTTTTTTTAGTATTTATTTAAATAAATAAATATGTATTTTATATTTATTTTCTAAAATAAATATTTTAAGCAAAGGATATTTTAGTATAGTTATTGGTTTTAAATTATTTTGGCGGGAATATGGCGCCAAAATTGGATTTGTTAAATTATTCAAAAAACCAACATAAAAAAAATAAATTTTTTTTTAGGCCATTATTTTTGACGGGATTGTGAAGTAAATGGGGGAGTTTTGTTTTCCAAATTTATGATGAAGGTTACAAATCTTGGTTTAATCTCCTAATTTACTGTGAAGGTTACAAACTCTTTAATTTTGAAAATTAAGTACTATCTATTCTACTCCTATAAATACCCCATACCTTTAGCCATTTTTTCCACACAAAAACTTTGAAGAATCTATAATTTCTTACTTCAAAGTTCTTCTTTCTCTTCCTATGTATTCTAGTTTTATATTTCTTATTCAAGTTTCAATTTTCTTTTGTTTAAGAAAAATATTTTCATATTTCTTACTCAAAAATATTATGCTCATGATAGATCATTCATGTATAAATTCATGATTAAGTTCATGTGGTAGATTGCTTGTTGGTTGGCTATGAGAAAGCTCAAGTATAAGAATAAGTGAAGATACTAGTATTAGTTTGTGCAAGATCAAGGTACGTTATATAACTAGATCTTTTAAAATGTGGTTTATATGATAAAGTTGTTTATTGATTTTATTGGTTGGATTGGTTTAGAAATTTGATTTAAAATAGTTACAATGTTTTATTATTCACTCTTGAAAGTGAAAAGAATGAATGATTTTATCAATCATTTTTATATAGAAGTTTTGTTATCCTTTTTGGAAAATTAAATTATTTTTACAAGGAAAGGTTGATTGGTTTTTATGAACTTTGAATGTTCAAAAAGTTGTTTATGAGGAAGGAGTTTACTCATGACTTACAAGTCATATTATTATTATTTCCGTTTGATTAATATCAAGAGATTCAAAGTCCACTTGTGGCAATTATAGTTACCCTTGATATAGCTCCGTGATGGGATGACTAGCTTGGGGGTGTGCACACTTAGCAAAATAGAAGGGAGATAAGAAGAGGAATTGTTTTTTCGGATTATTTTTAATCCAAGTTGTTTGGAAAGAGTTTGTTTAAAAAGTTATTCTTGAATTATTATTCAAGTGTTTGGAAAGAGTTTGTTCTTCAAAGGTTATTCTTGAATCATTATTCAAGTTTGGAAAGAGTTTGTTCTTAAAATGTTATTATTGAATTATTATTAAGTGTTTGAAAATAGTTAATTCTTAAAGAGTTATTCTTGAATTATTGGTGATGGAGTTTTCGAAACGAAAAATTGTTATGAACTAACAAATGTGTTACTTATCTAGTACATTTCGTACTCAGTTTTACTGACGCGTATTTTCCTATTTGGCTTTGCCCTGTTTTACTTTTGGTAAGCAGATTGCAGGTGAATTTGGATGTGCATGGGAGCATACTAGGAACGGGATCTTACCTAGATTAGAGTGTTTCATTTATTTTGAGTATTGAGACAATATTTACTTTTATTAATAAAGAAGTATTATTATTTTTGGTTAAAGTCTTCCGCTGCAAGTTATTTTGGTTAGTTAGTAGTTGGTTGCCAAAAGCGTGGTAGTCACGTGGCGGTAATACTCCGAAATTACTCAAATATTTATTTATTAAATTATTTATTTAAAAGTGAGTAATTTGGGGGCGTTACAACTCTTCCCACAGTAAGAACATATTCGGCTGCTTGGAAGATCAACATGTTTTTTTATTTTGTTTTTCTTCTTGTGATTGAAACCTAGCCCACTTCTTCCTTCATTTTTATACTTTTGTATCCAGCTTACTGGATCAGGAAGAGTCGTTCTTGAAGATTCCATTTTCTCTTTAAGTACCAGATATTTACTCAAAACTTTTTCATGTTCGAATTTTAACTTTTCGAACTCGGATCTGGTATTTATAGAGGAACTGGTTCCTTCAGGAACGAATAGTTTCAATTCAGCCATTTCCATATTCAAGAAGTAGTTTTCATTTTTAGCATTTTCAAAAGCTTCTCGAATACGTCGGTTTTCATCAAAGACTTCAAAGAATCTTTCCTCAATGTTTGCATTCACTGTTTTAAACCAATTTGAATGACCTTTGGTGACTTCTAAGCTTTTTCTAAATTTTCTTCTCTAACGCAAATGCCTTGTAGTCATCTAAGGTTTCCAAAAGTAGTTTTATTAATTGATTCTTTGAAAGTTCTTTTAACTCTTCTTCAATAACATTTATGCGTACCTTGTTGTTTGGCAAGTCTTCTTCTTCTTGCCATGAGACATAAGTGAGCTGTCTCCTCTTCTGGTTGTTCCTGCTCCTCGTCTGAATCTGATTCTCCCCATGCAGCTACCATGTCCCTTCTCATATCAACTTTTGAGAAAGGTTTTTGTTGTTCCTTTCCCTTTCCTTGTACTTTCCTTTGCTCTTTTCATTTTCCCAGAGAGGGATTCCTTTATGAAGTGATCCGGACTTCCACACTTGTGACAGCTTAGCTTTCCTGCTTTTTCACATTCTTCCCTTTGTAGTTCTTGTTAAGAACTTTTTGAATCTTTTCACGATCAGTGCTGCCTCTTCATCATCAGTTTCTGAATCCTCAGATCATCGGACTTGAGAGCCAAGGCCTTAGGTCTCTACTAGAGTCAACTTCATGAGTTCCTAGATGGATTTCATGAGTTAACAAGGAACCGGAAAGTTGCTCGATATTGAATGTGGTGAAATCTTTAGTTTCGAGCAAGGCAGTGAACCTTTGCCATCCATTTTTCATCTGAGGAAGACTTCGTAGAACTTTACGTACTTGTTCCTCGGGAGTGATGATCTTTCCTAGAGATTCAAGTCATTTATGATGTTGGAGAATCTTGTGAGCATCTCTTGAACAGACTCCTTAGGCTTCATTTGAAATAGCTCATATTTGTGCATGAGCATGTCAATCTTTGATCTCTTGACTTCTTTGTTCCTTCTGAGTAACTTGAAGAAGTTCCCACATTTGCTTGGCTGATTGCATCCCATGATTCGATTGTGTTCATGGGGACCAAGACGCAGTGAAGAATTTCTTTGGCCAAGTTGTTCATCTCCATCTTGTCGAAGTCATCTTTATCAAATTTTGAGAGAGGCTTGGGAATGTCTTCACCTTTTTCATTTTTCTCTGTGACTTCGAAGTCACCAATCTCTATTACTCTCCAAACTTGATAATTTTCGGCCTTGATAAATATTTCCATACGATTCTTCCAGTATGGATAATACTTGCCATTAAACATGGGTGGACGCTGAGTTGAGTAACCTTCTTCCAATCTTTCTCCTGATGTGTTCATCGTTTCCAGGAACTAGCTCCTCAGTGTTAACTGATTTTGGAGGAACTAGGCTCTGATACCAATTGTTAGTCTTGGAGAACACTTAAGCAACTACAAGAGGGGGGTGAATTGTAGTTGGAGAGATTTTCAAACTTTTTGCGGAAATAAAAGAATGAATAAGTAAGAAAGAAATAATTGCATGAATTAAGAAAGAATAGGAACACGAGAGATTTTTACAAGGAAAACTTCCTAGGCCCAATAGGAAGAAAAACCTTGACCACAGGGATTTTCTCTCAATCTTTAATAACTTTTAGGCCAAAAGACTCTCTTTTGTACAACCTAAACTCGGACCAACTCTGTTCCTCTAGGAACTGGTTCCCTGTCAGCCTGTTCCCCTGAACAGTTGACTTCTCCCTTGACTTCGCTCAAAGTCTTTTCTCTTTCTCTCTTCTCTTTCTCTTTTTCTCTCAAATGGATTACAGACTTAGATTCTCTCAACCCAATCTATAATACATCAATTTCTAAGAAGAAGAAAACCGAATGCACTTTCTCTAAGAATATTACATAAAATTATGAAAGTATTACTAAAAGATCTATTACAAATGCCTATTTGTAGAGACCTAATTTCTCAAGCACTTCTCCACGATTTTCTTCAAAACTTCTCCATGATCACACGTAGCTTCAGCTACTTCTCCATGATCTTCCCGTTGTAGTTTTACCGTTGATAGTTTGTTCCGTTTGCTTCCACGATCTCAGCCACTTCTCCATGTTCACACGCCTCACAAATAGCTAGGTTGTTGCGGTTCCTAAATTATAGGAACTACTTCAACGTTCACTTTGTTAGCGTCTCCTTAGGTTAGTGTTTTGCGGCTCCTAGATTTTAGGTAACCATAGATGCTGCACAAGCACTAAACTAAAAAACAATATTATGGAATCTTAACCATAATATTAATCGAATGACACAAATAAATTATAAATAACTTTAAACTTGATTAAACACCTAATCAAATCTTCATAAAGTATTTATCATTTTATTTGTGAAACCTAAATATAATTACTCTAATTAAAACTAGATAAATAAAATAAACATAACAAAAATAAACTAGAGAAATAGAACTAAGACATAAACAAATTACTTCTAATAAGGAAACTAAAAACCGAATTAATAAACTAAAATTATGCAAACTTTAATTATATGTCATTATCAAAATAGTGAAATAACATCTTGTTTGTTATTTATGTCTTGTAATTTTTTTACCTGTGAAAAAAAAGGGGGAGAAAGCATTGAAAGAAAATGATGAAAGAAGTAGCTAGATTTTTTGCACCGAAATGAAACAGCTTATAAGTAGCATCTACCTTCAGAATTTCTATAAATTGCAAAACTACTAGTTCCAATGCAAATGTGATGACACATCAATGTGATGACTTGTCCCATTTTAATGTTTGTCAGCAACTTTTCCCATGCTAACTTGAAACTTTGTCATCTAGCAACCAAGTGGGCATTAATGTTTATGTTTCCTATTACGAAGTTTGATGCTAGCTATGATAGTTCCAATGCATTATGAGGATTGGAGCATCTTGTCAGTATGTTGTATTCCATTTTTTAGTCTCTAAATCCTGTGCATTGTTATAATTTAACTTACTAAAATTTTGTTAAAAAAAAAAATTCAATGAATACGATCATATAATGTCCATGTACCACCATCCTCTATTCCCCACATCTTATTTTAATCACATTTTCACACTCTTTACAATACACTCCCGCATGCAGTAACACACATTAATCCTGTACATGTTATAGTCAGTATCTATGCACTCATTTATATAATTTCTATGAAAAAAAAAATTTATTACGATGACAGGTAATTTATGTATGATTGTTCCTTTTCTGTTAATTATTACATATACTTCTCTTTTGGTTTTTGTCAAAATTTACGTATAACTCACTAGTATATATTTTACCTGTTAAATGTGAATAGTGTTTTTACACCATTATAAAAGGGATTATAACCCTTCTCTTTTTCTCGTCCGCCTCCATCACTCACTTCTACCCATAAAATTTTCTATCTCATAAAACTTCTCAAATTTCATCTCCACTATTTTCGGCCACCATGTACAATGCCGGAAACCGCCATCCTCAAAACGACACACCAGAAGGTCATGTTTTACTGGGGAATGATACTTATAACAGTTTTAGTAGGAATTATTGTAATTCTGTTTCTGCATATTGTAAAACGCAATTATAATGCTTAATTATGTACATTTTCTATTACTATGCTATTAACACATGTGGTTTTTTTTTCGGACATGATAGTCACATTCTGGTTAAAAAAAAAAAATGCAGCCTTTTTATATATATTTATTGTTCACCTTTCATGTTATTATCATGTTTCGAACCCTAAACCTCTTGAATGGTTAAGGATTCTCGGACCACCATGGCTTACATCCCAGTGTGATTTTCTTTCGGAACTCTATATATTTATTCATTAATTTTCTACTAATACTTTTAAAACATCACATGAACTCAAAAATGGCTAGACTTGCAAACCGAGACTTTGAGATCCTTGAAACCTCAGGCCAAAGGTGTCTAGAATGGAGGGTGGATGCAAAAGCTTACCTAAAGTCACTTAGCCTCGACCACACCATTGTCGAAGGTGGTGCCCCTACCCCTTTGGAGCAAGCGAAAGCATTGGTGTATCTCAAACACCATATACATGAAGAACTCAAATATGAATACATCCTTGTGGAAGATCCCAAAGAGTTATGGGATAACCTAAAGGATAGATTTGAGCATTTGCAAAGAATTATCGCTCTAAGGGCCCAACATGAATGGTCAGTACTCAGGTTTCAGGACTTTGCATCAGTACGCGAGTACAATTCTGCAGTACTTCGCATCATCTTACAGCTAAAGCTGTGCGGAGAACCTGTGTCTGAACGAGCCATGATTGAGAAAACCCTCTCTACTATGCATGCCAATAATGTTGTTCAATAAGAACAATATCGTGAAAGGCGTTGCCAAAAGTTCTGCGACCTAATTGCCATTCTTTTGGTCGCAGAACAGAACAACCAAATCCTGCTCTCAATTCATAATCAAAGGCCAGCAGGTACTAGCGCAGCAGCAGTTGAAACAAATGCCACTAGAGGTGGCAAGCGCTGGAATAAGCGGGAAGGAAACTCAAACTGGAATGGCCAGTTCAAAAATAAGGGTAATGGAGAAAGAAATGACAATGGAAGTGGTAGAGGAAGAGGACGGGGACGCTAAAACTGGCGCCCAAATAGAGGACGCGGAGGAAGAAACTCCCAACAAAGAACACAAGAAAAATGTTTTAAATGTGGCATTCAAGGGCATTGGGCAAATGAATGCCGCACTGCCAAACATCTTGTGGATCTATATGTGGCCTCTACTAAGGGTCAAGGGAGACGTGGCGAAACAAATTTAGTCACTGAAACTACTCCGCTCCCAGACCTCGATGTAGCTGATTACCTCATGGAAGATATTTCTAATGCCTAGCCCTCTTATCCCCCCTAGATCAACCTATGATGTTGTTTTATCACTTTACTTCATGTACACTTGTCTTAATTGATGTCTCTTCTTATCATTTCATGTAATGTACCTCTTTCTATGAATAAATTTTTGTGTTAGATTTTGACAAATTTATGTTTTAATGAAGATAATGACAAACAAAGGCGCCCAACAATGCCTGATTGATAGTGCCACTACACATACCATCCTGAGTAACAAGTCATATACTTCACTCAGCTCAAGCCAAGAAAACGCGACCTCAACACCATTGCAGCCACTGCAAATATGGTTGAGGGCTCATGAAAGGCATGCATAATGTTTCCAGAAGGAACACACGTCACTATAAACAACGCATTGTATTCAGGTAAAACTCAAAGAAATCTATTGAGTTTCAAATATCTGCGCACAAATGGTTACCATGTGGAAACCATTAACGAAAACGGAAAGGAGTACATGTATCTCACTAAATGTGACGATGGCAAGAAAATAATCCTTGAAAGGATGCCATCATACTCCTCCGGACTGTATTTTACTTATATCAGTCCAGTCGAAACAAATTTGGTGTCCCACCATAAGGTAGACAACCAAGCAATATTTACTCTATCGCATGATCGCTTGGGTCACCCAGGAACAAGCATGATGACGAAAATCGTCCGAAGCTCAAATGGGCATCCGTTGAAAAACATACGGGCCCCACACTCAAATGAGCATAATTGTAAGGCTTGTTCCCTTGGCAAATTAATCATAAGACCTTCTAAAAATAAATTGAAGGTGAAAATCTTGCATTCCTAGAAAGAATCCAAGGAGATATTTGCGGGCCAATACACCCATCATGTGGACCATTCAAGATACTTTCTGGTGTTGATAGACGCATCAACACGTTGGTCTCACGTTAGTCTCCTATCAACAAGGAATGTTGCTTTTGCAAAACTGTAGCGCAAATTACGCGTTTAAGGGCTCAATTCCCAGACTATCCCATAAAGAAAATCCGACTTGATAATGCCGGAGAATTCACATCCCGCACTTTTAATGACTATTGTATGTCAATTGGGATAGACGTGAACATCCAGTAGGCCATGTTCACACATAAAACAGCCGAGCGGAAGCATTCATAAAGCAACTACAATTAGTTGCGAGGCCATTACTCATGAAATCAAAACTCCCATCTTCTACATGGGGACATGCTAAATTACATGCTGCGGCTTTACTGAGACTAAGGCAGAGTGCCAAGCATGATCTATCCCCACTACAGTTAGTGTTTGGAAAGGAACCAAGCCTTGCTCACCTACGAATTTTTGGGTGTGCAGTCTATGTTCCCATAGCACCACCACAACGTACTAAGATGGGCCCACAAAGAAGGTTGGGAATCTATGTTGGATTTGAATCACCGTCCATCATAAGATATCTAGAACCGTCAACTGGTGATCTTTTCACCGCTCGTTCGCGATTGTCACTTTGATGAGACAATTTTCCCAACCTTAGGGGGAGATAAAGCAGGCCCATGTTGGAATGAAATATCATGGAATGCCAAAAATTTATCATATATTGATCAAAGATCAAATATGTGTGAGCAGGAAGTTCAGAAAATTATACACTTGCAAAACATTGCCAATCAATTGCCAGATGCATTCACTGATTCAAAAGGAGTGATAAAATCACATATACCTGCTGTAAATGCTCCTGCACGGGTTGAAATCCCAAGAGAAAAAACGGAAAATCCACTCGCAAATGAATCTATAACACGCGAAAGGCGTGAAAGACCACTCGGAGCCAAAGACTTGAAATCGAGAAAGTCCAGAAGAATAGAAACCAATAATGAGAAAACTGATGATTCTTCTAAAGTGGAACAATTTTCAAATGACAAAAATGTCATGAACCTCGAAAATGAACTCAAATAATCAGATGCTGCATCTAAGGGGGAGCATGAAAATGCTAGCGTCGACAATCACAAAATTTTCAATAAATTTTGTCCATTCTAGAAAGCAATGGAATAGGGTAAAAACCCCGATTGATGAAATATTTGCATATTCAATAGTCACAGAAATCACCACTGATATTGAGGACACCGAACCAAGATCGGTAAATGAATGTCGACAAAGGAGTGATTGGCCTAAATGGAAAGAGGCCATTCAGGAAGAATTGAAATCTCTCAAAAAACGAGAAGTGTTTGCCCTATAGCCAAACCCCAAAGGGAATAAAACCCTTGGATATAAATGGGTCTTCGTGCGAAAACGAAACGAGAAAAATGAAATCGTACGATACAAGGCCAGGCTTGTAGCCCAAGGTTTCTCCCAGAGACCTGGAATTGACTACGAGGAAACATACTCTCCAGTGGTAGATGCCACGACACTAAGATTCCTTATAAGTCTATCTGCATGCAAAGGACTACAAATGCGCCTTATGGATGTCGTGACAGCATATCTTTACGGGTCACTTGACACTGATATCCATATGAGAGTCCCAGAAGGACTTGAACTACCTGGATCCTTGAGGTCAAAACCTCGGAAGCTACATTCCATAAAATTGAAAAAATCACTTTACGGTTTAAAACAATCAGGAAGGATGTGGTACAACCGTCTTAGTGAATACCTCATAAATCGAGGCTACAAGAACGACCAAATTTGTCCATGTGTCTTCATCAAACAAACCGAAAACGGATTTGTTAAAATTGCAGTATATGTTGATGACTTAAATATCATCGGGACACCCGATGAAATAGAAGAAACCGCTAAATGCATGATGAAGGAATTCGAGATGAAAGATCTTGGAAAGACCAAAGTTTGTCTTGGATTACAAATTGAACCCCTAAAGGATGGAATCCTTGTTCACCAATCCAATTATGCCGAGAGAAAGTTGCTAAAAAGGTTCTATATGGACAAAATACACCCGTTGAGTTCACCTATGGTTGTTCGTCGCCTAAAAATTGATGAAGATCCTTTCCGCCCTAGGGAAGAAGGTGAGGATATACTCGGTCCCGAAGTACCATACCTAAGTGTCATTAGAGCCTTAATGTACTTAGCCATCAATACTAGACCAGACATTGCATTCTCGGTCAATTTATTATCTAGATACAGCTCCGAACCTACAAACAGGCACTGGAGTGGAGTGAAACACTTACTTCGCTATATACGCGGGACAACGGATATGGGATTATTTAATCCACGAGACAGAAATCCTACCCATGTAGGATATGCCGACGCAGGTTACCTGTCAGATCCAGTCAAGGCAAAATCGCAAACAGGTTATATTTTTAGCTATGGAAATACAACAATCTCTTGGAAGTCAACAAAACAGACTCTAACAACTACTTCATCAAATCAAGCTGAATTAATTGCGCTTTATGAAGCTAGTAGAGAATGTATATGGTTGAGATCTTTGACTCACCACATACTCAGGGAAAGTGGTATCCAAGAGACACAAGAAGGTCCAGCTATAATCCATGAAGATAATACCGCTTGCATTACACAAATTAAAGAAGGGTATATCAAAGGTGACAGAACAAAGCATATCGATCCTAAATTCTTTTCCACCCATGATTTGGAGAAGGAAGGAACAATTAATGTCACACAAGTTCAATCGTGCGACAATTTAGCCGACCTACTCACAAATGCATTACCCGCAAAGCAATTCCAAGAGCTTGTACACCTAACTGGTCTGCGTCGCCTTCGAGATATACGTTAAATTGAGGGGGAGCGCTATATGCTCTGTACTCTTTTTCCTTTGTCTAAGTTTTTATCCAATAGGGTTTTTTCTTGGCAAGGTTTTAACGAGGCAGAAAAGCATATAGGCATATCAAAGCCCAACCGTACTCTTTTTTCTTTATATTTGTTTTTTTTATCTCATTAGTGTTTTTCAAATGTAAAGTTTTTAATGAGGCAGTTGTCACCCCGTAATTTTTAAGATCCATTCAAGGGAGAGTGTTGTAATCATATATAATATTAAAGTAAGAAAATTTCAGCCTACGTGGCGAACCATTAGTTGTCCTTTACTCTCCTTCACCCTCAACTTTCCAGCCTTTTCTTTGCTTATGCCACGTGGCACAAATATTTTTCTAATATTGAACACTTCTAATCACCCTTCATCCTTCACTGATTGCATTGTGCAACAAATAGGGTAATAAAATCAATTACAATAACTAAGGAAATTAATCAAGCTTCTATCAATTAAGGAAACAAATCAAATCTTATTATAACCGATCATTATAATTTAACCAATATTAAAAAAATAATGCTTCCTTTCAAAAAAAAATTATGCATAATTCAACCAATAGAAGAACGACAAACAGCAGCAACAATACTTGGTCCCACAACAGGGAGAGTCGAGAACTCCCAGCAGTAGTAGTTACTTAGGGGGCATCAGATGGCGCAAACTGAATGATGTTACAAAAGGGTAATCGGGAAGTATTCAATATATGATTAATTATAAGAAAAACTTCATTCTGGCGCTATATATAACTATATGAGAAGTATGTTGAAGAAATATTGAATGCACAGAGGGTTGAGAAGATGAAAGTTTCGAAGGAGTTTCATTCTTTAATTGTCAATAAAATGAGAAGGGGTTTATATAGTTATGTTGTATAGAAAATTTCAAATCATTTTTCATAACCAACTTGCCATGCCTCACGAGTCACGGCTCATAAAAATTGAAACCACTGGTGCACAAATACAAAAGCTAAACTCGCTGATAACATAGTATGATAAATGCTTTCTATCAGCTAATATAAAGCCTTTGACTTAGCCATTTTTGTCATGTATGTTGTATAGAGTGTACAAGATAACAAGAAGATTGTAACTGATTTCCTTTATCCAAATGAGGACTCAAAACTAACTTTCATTCGCTTGATAATTCATTTTGTACTAACTTAATGAGTTAATGGTCCATGTTTTTCATGGATCTTTAAAGATAAAGAACATAAAGTCCTATACAATAAAGAACATTAGTAATTTAATAGATGAAAATTTCCCCCTTGATTTAGTATGTTTATTATACTCTAAAGAACATAAAACATTTCCTTCAATCTTGCAGAAATTGTATAATATAGAAAAGAAATATAGAGCAACTTTTATTTATCTAATCAACCTAAGCATAAAACAACGCCCACTCAATTAATTTTCATCTAATTTTGCTCCCAACTATGCATTATGTTAATAAAAACACATTGCTCAATTTTAAAAGCATTAAAATAGTATTTGCTTTTAACTCTCAATCTATTTTCAAGCAGTGAACATGAAGAAATATTATTCATCAAAATCTATTATTATAAGAACCCTTTTGCATAACAAACCAAGAACAATTTATAGTAAGTAAAAGAAATTGATGTGCACCCATATATGTTTCAAAGTATAAAGATTTTAAACTAATAAATTATGTTTATTGCGAGAAATTGAAGGATGTTTTCGTTTACATTTATAAATATGTTCTGAATATATAGATATACGGTAACACCCCGAATTTTTATACTAAAAGCTAAAGCAGAAAATATAAAAAGGGGATGGATAAATGGGTGACGAATGGGACATAGCACCACCCAAATCTAATCTAATGTGTCACTAGCTCCATCCAACAAACCACCACCGACTTTTCATCTATTTATTATGGGCTTTTATCCGTTTTAGAAATTTGGGTGAAATAGATGATTGAATATTCATTTAAATTGACCATCCTTATCTACACCCTAATTTTAGAAAAATATCATAATATACAATTTTTATCTTATTTCTTTTATCAACCTTTAATGTAACCATTAACTATAAATATGCCCCGAATCAAATTTGAAATATAAATATATTGATTAAACGAAAGATATCCCATACTATTTGCACGGGTCTAGAAGCTAGGAAACTCTTTAGATCTCAATTAGAAGAAACAACAACAACAACTAAGTTAAATAAAGTTAACATGTGCTCATAATATGTCCTTTTTGAAATTATGCTAGATGAAAGAAGAAAGAAAATTAGCTAACTCTTTAAATATCAATGAATAAATGTTAGGATTATATCATATTCA
This sequence comes from Beta vulgaris subsp. vulgaris, assembly GCF_026745355.1. Lineage (NCBI taxonomy): Eukaryota > Viridiplantae > Streptophyta > Magnoliopsida > Caryophyllales > Amaranthaceae > Beta > Beta vulgaris. The sequence continues at coordinate 39,511,631 of NC_079205.1, forward strand.
AGATCTATTTCATCATCAATGGGCATAATCACTTAAACTAATATATATAACCAAGATAACGGGGTTTATATCCATTACACGAAATTGTCAAATCTAAAGAAATCAGTTGATTATTTTATTGAAAACTTCAAGAAATTTTACTAATCATACTATATAAGTTTAAGCAATAGCTGAACAAACTTAACGTGCTAAATTTATTCAAATATTATACTTAAACCATGATATTTATAGTGGGACTAAAAAGTGGCAACATGTAAAAAAAACAAAGAATAAAAACTTAACATTTTAGAACGTTTATAATCACAAATAGGGTTGTGTTTATTCATTAGATTTTCCTATGAAACATTTTTTTTTGACGGAAAATGACAATGTTGAACATTAACTTACAACAATTATAAAATTATCAAGGTATATGAAATAAAACAATATATTTGATACTTTCTAATAGATATAAGTAATGATAAATAAAATATAAGATTTGAAATTATTAATTGAGGGATAAATGAATACAAAAAAAAATCACATAATGCAAGATAACCACAAAATTAAAAGTCATAAGTTGCTTTAAGTAGAAGGATCATTCCAACCATGAAAGTCTAAATAGTATTCTGAGACAAAAGAAAATGAAACGTATTTGGATTACTCTAGAACAAAGAGGGTATTAAAGATTAATTTACATTAATTTTCAACGTAACATACAATGGTACAAGACTATAAAACAAGTATATATCTCTTTCAAAAAAACAAGTATATATAACGAAAATAATATGATTAGACTTTTGTGACATGTCATTGAAGATTCTCATTTATGTGCAATTATTCCCTTAAATTGTAAAATCTGCCAATTTTTAATGCCTGTCATTTATGTCATTGAAGACTTTTTTTGAATAGATAACGCCTGTCAAAGTTCCCCGTGGCATGGTGGTTCGGTGGGTGGTGACAAGTGGGTTGCTAGGTGCGGTGTAGTGGTGGTGTAAGACAACAAGAGATTGGGGGTGAGTGGGACTGCATAAAGCGGGAGCGAAAGTAGTTGTATGATTGAGTGTAATAGTAGTGCAAATTGTGATTTTATCAGAGCTTCCGGGTGAAGCTATAGGCAGAGCGGCAAATTTTTCAGTCAATATGTTTTATTCTAAAATTATGGTTGGTAATATGTCCTACCATAATAATAACTAAATTAGTCACTGAACGCACGAGTCATAAATCAGTTTTGAATCGTGAGCTAATATTACACCACGTTTTCAAAAGAAATGTCTTAAAATCTTAAAATTATAAAAACAAATAAATCTCGTGCATTTTGAACAGGTCCAACAACTTTCAATGACGAAAATATTTCAATCACCATAATCGATGTGATCATGAGTTATGGATTTCAAATTTTAAAATGCAACTCACGGGTTATAAGTCATAAGTCATTAGTCATAATCGTGCAACTCACGGGTTGTAAGCCATTTTCACCCTAATCAATGTGATTAATACTAATTATTACAAATAAGTGATATGTCATAATTCAACTCATGGGTTATGAGTCAATTTCAAATTATTATTAACTTACCCTAAGCAAGGTACATGTTTTTATTTCATAAAAGTATATACTGAAAATATTTCCCTAAATTATATTACATCTTTAGTAAAATTTTATTAATACAGTATATATTGTACAATACAATAAAGATATAGCACAATTATATTACATTTGTGAGCACTAATTTTTTTTTTTCTAATATTACATCGTTGGTAAATTAAAGAAAATGATAAACAACATTAGCATAATATATGTTAGATGATATATATTGTACTATATAATTAACAAGGATATAGTATGGGTAGCATAAATTATAATGGTGCAACGCATGAGTTGTAATCCAGTTTATAATTATTTTGAATATAATATCATAAAATTTTAAATCAGCAGCTATTACCTCAATTATAGATTTTATATTGTTTCAACTCTATATGCATGTATTCTAATAATTATGCATTTTATAGATTTGGAACAGAAAAAAAACTACTTAAGAAACTAAAGGATTCCCGTACATTATGCACGGGTCCAAAAAACTAGTATTTTATGTAAACAGTGAACGAATAAAACGGCGCTCTTCATAATTAGACACTACCACGTACCGCACATCTTGCCACATGATCTGATCTCCAATTGTCAACGTGTCCATGTGTCTTCTAAAATTCCTCCATGGCTCAAAATTTCTGTAAATATTACTTTTTTTTGGGTCCTCGACTCCATGTGGATGGCATTAACGTATAGAAAATCTTCAAATTTCCCTCAAATCTGATTATTTTATTTCTTAATAATAAAAAAGCCTCCATTTCTGTTTTCCACTACCACTATATTATAACAAGCTCCCAAAATTTTCGCCAGAAAAACAGAACACTCTTAAGCTCCTTTTTTTTTTTTTAAAAAAAATGGCGGATTCCAAAGTTCAGAAAAGGGTTCTCTTGCTATGCGGTGATTTCATGGAAGATTATGAGGTTTTTTTTTTTCTTTTACCTTCTTTCATGAATTCTTTTTTTTTTTTGTACGATTTTCTTTTACTACATCTTTGTAAGTTTTTTTTTTTTTTGTTAAATAATAAAATGGACAGTATACATTTGTAGGTGATGGTGCCATTTCAGGCACTTTTAGCTTATGGTGTGGCGGTTGATGCCGTTTGCCCTGATAAAAAAGCTGGGGATGTTTGCCGCACCGCTATTCACCAACTTTCTGCTCATCAGGTTTGTGGGTTCACTTTTATTGCTGCTTAAAATTGATCCCAAAGGTGATGTTTATAGTTTGTAGTTTGACTTGCACATTTGCGGATATTCATCTTTCACTATTAATATTTGTGATCATGTATTAGTAAATAGAAATATTTGATATTATTAAAGTATACATCGAGTATGCAACTATGTTTTTTTTCTTGTGTAATGGTAAAAATTTAGAAGATTAAGCGTAATTAATAGTGTCAAGATTCCAAGTAGAAATATCAGGGAGGAGTATTACTTTTTTCATCAAGAACTTTAATTATGCAGTTAGATTGCTATGCTTCGGCATAACTTGTTCTTTTATGTTGGGGGTCAAGTGGGGGTGGGTAGTAAACTTACATACTTAGGCCTCGTTTGGTTCACATGGGAAGTAATTTCCCATAGGAATTTACATTTCATGGGAAATTATTTCCCTTGTTAATTTCCTAGGAATTAGACAAAATTGTTTGGTTGACATCATAGGAAATTGCATTTCCTAGGAAATTAATCCCCAATGGGGGCTTGGTGAGTGATTTCCCATGTTTCATGGGAAATTCTATTTCCCTTGTAATTTGTATTTCCTATGCTTCTCCCATTCCCTTCCAACCAAACACAACACCCATAATGCATTTCCTAGGAATTTGTATTTCCAAGGGAAATAGCTTCCAACCAAACAACACCTTAGGATGCGCTCTCCTCAACTTAAAAAAATTAAGTTTCACGTCCAATAAGTTCAGATAAGTTGCAATAAGTTCCAACCAGGTCTAATAAGGTCCAATAAGTTCCAACCAGGTCTAATAAGGTCCAATAAGTTCCAATCAGTTGCAATAAGTTCCAATCAGTTGCAATAAGTTCCAATCAGGTCTAATAAGATACAATAAGTTCCAATCAGGTCTAATAAGGTCCAATAAGTTCCAATCAGGTCCAATAAGGTCCAAATAGTCAATGTTTAATAAACATTTGTATTACTGTCCATTATTTTATTATTCATAATTTCATATTACTATTAGTTGATTATGTTAATTAGAATTTTAATTGAAGTACCACAATGATTATATAGTGTTATACTTATTATTATTAGAATTTTTCGTATGTGCCAATCTTAACTTGTTAGCAATAAATGTTAATCAACTTTTGATTTTCTACTAGTGCTTTATAAAATCAAAACGAGACTATTAGATATATTAATGGTGAAAGTTATGTATATGCAAATATATAAATAGTAAATCTTTTTTTGTTAAATTAGTTATCATAAGAGATAATTAATAATAATTATTTTTAAAGGACGAATTTTAATAATTATTACTTCATAATAAATTTTGAGGGGTAGTATTTACGTAGGGGTAATATTTATGTTATTAATGGTCAATTGTTTTGTCAAATAAGGTCTAATAAGTTTCAATCAGGTCCAATAAGGTCTAATAAGTTTCAATCAGGTTCAATAAGGTCTAATAAGTTTCAATGAGGGCCAATAAGGTTTAATAAGTTTTAATCAGGTCAATAAGTTCCGATAAGGTCCAATAAGTTCCAATCAGGTTCAATCAGGTCAAATAAGTTGAATCAGGTCCAATCAGGTTAATAAGTTCCAATAAGTTCAGTTTAGGTTCAATAAGTTCAGTTCAGATAAGTTCAGGGCCAAATCAAGCAATCTAAGTATAATATACGGAGGAATTGATAAATAAAGCAATAAAGAACACAAGAAGATTTAATGTGGAAATCCTTGAATAGTGAGAAAACCACGAACATGAGATGATGATACAAGGAGAATTTCTTAATCTCTAAGACTCTCTAACTTTCCTCTAGGGTTTTCTAGTCTCTCTCTAGATATGAGAATCTTTCAGTCTCTTTACATAATGAAACAATACCGGCCTTGAACATATTTATATACTAGGGATATTGTTTAGGAATCGTAGCTAAACAAGGAAACCAAACTAATAAGAAAACGTGCGCAAAGGGTGAAAGTTCTTCGGATAAAAAACCGAAATCCAATCCATTCGAAATGGAATTAGTAATTCAATTTGGACTCTAACTATGTTCAGATTGGATACGGATTGAGTTTTTTGAAAATATCGGATTTTCAGATTGGATTGAATTGAGTGTGATTGGATTCAAAAATAAAAAATAAGTGAATAGTAAATGGGTCCTATATTTTTCTATTTTTGATTGAGTTTAACAAATTTTTCAAAAAAAAGCGCAAATGCTCGGCAACCCTTCTCTTCCCCTAAAAGTTAAAACTCTAACTTGTTTCTATAAAGTTGAACCTGCTATTAGTTGAACATGTTTGTTATACTAATGTTGAACCTTGTGTTGTAATGAATTATTAGTTGTTATTGGTTTATTAATGAACTTTTACGAGATTGTTTAATTACTTCTATTATCGGACATTTTATTTTGCTGCCGCACGCTGAATTCATTTCATCGAAAAAACAAAGTTTAAAAAAATTGGATAATTCAGATCGGGTCCAATCTAGTGTCTGAAAATTCGAATCGGGTTGATTTGGACTCATACCCTAATTGGTTTGATTTGGACCGGAAAATAAAAATCCAAAATTTGTTTGGATCGGATTTGATTAGGCCTAAATCCAAATCGTACACCGAACTTTCACCCTTAGACTGCTTGCTGGGTTTCCTTAATTTCCGAACCCCGCGGGTGTACGCTTGTCATCACAAACTACCAACCTCTTACAATCTCCACTCTAATACCCAACAAGAAGTCCTATGTTAATGACCATGGTTGTTGCGGCGAAACAATCTCCACATGATTTTACGTGGAATACTAACAGTGTATTGGCTAATCCACGGGTACGGGGAGAAACAAATCTTGTTAGGTGTTTAAGGAGAGAATGTACAAAATACATGATACATAATACATAATACATAATACATAATACATAATACATAATACATAATACATAATACATAATACATAATACATAATACATAATACATAATACATAATACATAATACATAATACATAATACATAATACATAATACATAATACATAATACATAATACATAATACATAATACATAACATAATATAATACATAATACATAATACATAATACATAATACATAATACATAAATACTAATACATAATACATAATACATAATACATAATACATAATACATAATACATAATACATAATACATAATACATAATACATAATACATAATACATAACATAATACATAATACATAATACATAATACATAATACATAAATCAAATACATAATACATAATACATAATACATAATACATAATACATAATACATAATACATAATACATAATACATAATACATAATACATAATACATAATACATGATACATAATACATAATACATAATACATAATACATAATACATAATACATAATACATAATACATAATACATAATACATAATACATAATACATAATACATAATACATAATACATAATACATAATACATAATACATAATACAGAATACAGAATACAGAATACAGAATACAGAATACAGAATACAGAATACAGAATACAGAGAATAAGGGGGTAAAATATGTAAGAGGTCTAGGGTGTTCATACTTCATATAGTACTCTCCCATGCTAGGTCATTCAAAGTGCCAAATTCAAGGGGATTCCGACTATGGTGATACTTGTCCCCTGAATCTCACTTTGTAAAATTTTACTACCATTCACTACCACTTGGAAGGGGTATTAAGTCATACAAGTTCATGAAGAAAAATGCATATTTGAGGATAAGGTACATTGCTATGGACATTGTTACAAAATTACACTAAAATTTATCACCATTACAACCTATCAATCTGAGAGGGGAAAAGGAGGTGGGAAAGGGTCTAAAAGTTGAGGTATAAGTGAAGGAATTGGAAAATAGGTAGAAAGTGAGAAAATGAAATTCTCTTCTTCCAAAATGAATATCTTTTGCAAATGGATAATGAGTTTCTCCGCAGCCTTTTGTTGTAAGTTGTAGTACTACCAATCAACAAAAAGTGTAGGAGTATGGTAATGGGACGTAAAGTAATGGAGGTATTAGAACAACCAATTGAAGATGTGTACGGAATAGTTTTTCTCTAATTATATTTGTTAAAATTGGAAGTGACATCACATTATCAGCTTGAGTCCGTGAAAAATATGGGAGCCTGTAAAAGCTGCTCCGAGTCAAGATGCTGAGCACTAGTGTTGGCACTGTGATTAGGTCCGCCACACCATTGACACTTCCCACTAAAGCAAGATCCAGAGGAATAGGTTGCTATCCTTTGGACAAGGTCCAAGATTGCCTTCTCCAAATGTCAGTGAGGCAGGTTATTTCTTGTAGAAGCGTATATCACTCTCATATCTTCTTCATTACTGGTGTGAGTTTTATAACCTTATCGTCATTCCAACTGTTACAAACATGACTTGTAATAAGGGATGGAGGGAGAATGTTGTATAAGAATTTGGAAATATTGTACAAAAAAGTGAAAGGATTGTTCTTTGATTGGAACAAAACTTGTTCCTCCCAGGTTACAACTAGGCAATGCTCATGCATCCCGTCCATAGAAGTAGCAAAGGAAGAAAATGAATTCCGAGATAGGGTACACATGATGTTGCCTGACACTAATATTCTAGATAAAGCTTAAATAACAAGATTTATTCTAAAGGATGTATTCATTGCACTTTTTCCTGTTTGTAAACAGAATAGAGTGATGGACACAAGTGTCAATTTTCGTTTTTCATTCATAAGTCTGCTTTCAGAATCGGTTTCATTTGATGGCTTGAGATTTTCTTTCTGCCATTCTAAGTGCTACCTCCTCCCTATAGGAATCGGTGTGCTTAGGCTAGTATATCTTTGGCATGTACCCATATTTTTCTGCATCTGCCAGCAGTTTAGGTCCACTTTTCTGGCATCATTTTCTATCATAAGTGTATTTTTATTTATCATGATTCATGATGATCTGTTTCTATTTTGTGATTTTGTCACCTTTTTTTCGTCTTCAGAAGAGTGTAAGTTAGGCTGTTCTCTCACCTAGGAGATAGAAAGTTAGGTAGTAGGTACATAATACATTAAGTTCAGATAAGGATGTACAATTATAGTCGTGGAACCACTTTCATGTGCGCAACGCAGATGGTTTGCGGTTGTCATGGCCTAATGTTATGGTCATCGTAAGCTCAAAAACCTTCTACAGTGCAGTTGCTTTCTGGTGATGCGACCAAGATTTAATTCCTTAATAAGGGCTGATATATTTACATTACCTCAATCTAGAACTAATAAGTTTAGATTGTTTTAAATCAGTCAGTGTCAGTTTTTTCAGGTGAAACAATCATAGCCTTAAAGGGGCGAGTCCTTGATGTAGTTTGTTCTTGCCTGTGTCTGGATTTTCGTATACCATAGTCTTTTGATGTCAATGTTCTCCCCCCTCCCCATTCTAAACAAAACCTTCCTTCTAGATGCGGTCAGGTACCATTGCATGTAATGAACAGCTACACTGTCCACAAGGATAAGGCCGTCTGCATCCGACCCTTTGCCACCTTACCTGGGCAAGAACCTAAGGAATTGGCATGATGTTCATGTAGTTTTGTATCTAGGGATAAATTTACACTTTTCAAGTCAGTTTACCAACGATAACCTCACTTTCCGCATTTCATGAGTTTCTGTCTTGTTTGCAGACTTACTCTGAAACACGAGGACACAACTTCACCCTGAACGCAACCTTTAATGAAATTGATGCTAGCATATATGATGGGTTGGTCATTCCAGGGGGAAGGGCCCCTGAATATCTTGCAATGAATGGATCTGTTCTGGATATGGTTCGCAAGTTTTCATCATCTGGGAAGCCTATTGCATCTGTATGTCATGGGCAGTTGATCTTGGCTGCTGCTGACTGTGTCAAAGGTCGTAAATGTACAGCATATCTTTCTGTAAAGCCTGTACTTATTGCATCCGGTGCTCATTGGGTAGAACCTGCGGACATGGGAGCTTGTGTAGTCGATGGAAATCTGATAACAGGGGCTACCTATATTGGACATCCTGAGTTCATTCAACTGTTTGTCAAAGCACTAGGAGGCATTGTAAGTGGGTCAGGAAAAAAAATCCTGTTCCTTTGTGGGGTAAGTAATGCTCGGTTCTTAATTAGTTACTATCAATTCGAATATTAATATCTGGCAATGATTTCGTATGATCTACAAAAGGTCAATTCTATATTCTTTTGAAGTTCTTAGCTACTTTTGCATGCCTTGTTAGTATTGGTATTTGGTAATGGGAAGGGGTATAAGGACGGGAGAGGGAAGAGAGAATAAGAGGGAAATAGAGGGGAGCAAGGCTGATATATCTGGCATCCTATTGATTTGCTGGCTAAAATGTTTTTTCTCGAGATCTTTATAACAAATGTGGAGGAACAAAATTCTGACAAGTCTCCACCATATATGGTTGTAACCTTGTAGTTTAGTTATATACGCGCAGCCATTTATCATATGTTTATATTGTATTTATTATTTTGGACTTTGGAGTAGGATTACATGGAAGACTATGAAGTTATGGTCCCATTCCAGTCCCTTCAAGCTCTAGGGTGCCATGTTGATGCCGTGTGTCCTAAGAAGCAGCAAGGGGACACTTGCCCAACCGCTGTGCATGATTTCGAAGGTGATCAGACGTACAGTGAAAAGCCTGGCCATGATTTTACGCTGACAGCCACCTTTGATGGTATAGATGCCTCAAGTTATGATGGTCTTGTGATTCCTGGAGGCCGAGCACCAGAGTACCTTGCTTTAGATGAGAGTGTTCTTTCTGTGGTGAAGAGCTTTATGGAGGCTGGAAAACCTGTTGCATCCATTTGCCACGGCCAACAAATTTTGTCTGCAGCTGGTGTCCTCAAGGTACTTCCTATTATTTTCATGAAATGGTTGCCCTTTGCTCTATTAATTAATAATACCTTGAAAATTACTTCCTCTGTCACCAGAGGATTTCCCATTTGTAATCTTGCCACTATTCACAAGTAAAGAGAATCTTCAAACTTCTTTCCAATATAAGAGAAAAAACATAGTCGTGGGGGTCTTTTTTGATTCATATCCGATGTGTGCAATACGAAAATCAAACTATTATGATTTTTTAGTAATATGTAACTGAAGATACTAATGATACAAACGTAAAAACATGTATTGTTAAACCTGACAAAGAAGAAATGGGAAATCCTTTGGGGGGCTGAGGGAGTAGATCTTAATGTCTGTCACAAGTATGTGCTGTTGATTTACCATTTGAACCTCTGATTTTGAGAAGCTTTTACAATTGAGGATTCTCTCAGACTTGATCATGGACTTGGATAGGATTCTAAATGGTTTGCAATTCCCTTTTGTCGTTGTAATTACAATTTTAAAATTCAAAACTTTGGATAGTTGGATTGTTCAAATGTGAGTTAGCATACAAGAAATGTGAAGTTATATCATGTTATGAGGTTCACCCACACTTTATATCGCTGCCTTTCCTTTTGAGCTACTGCACTAGGAATGCAACACGACTGAACTTCCTCGCTTACTTAAAGAATCTGAACCTTAGTGACTTCCTATGCAGGGGAGGAAATGTACTGCATACCCTGCTGTGAAGCTCGATGTGGTATTAGCAGGGGCAACTTGGTTGGAACCTGAACCAATAAACCGTTGTTTCACAGATGGAAACTTGGTTACAGGAGCTGCATGGCCAGGTCATCCTGAATTCGTCTCACAGTTCATGGCACTTCTGGGTATTCATGTATCATTCTGAACAATTTTATGATTCCAAGCTGTTTGTATCATCTGTTGTGCGAGTAATAGTAAAGCTGGGTTGAATAATATCTGAATTTGTTTCTGAGATGTTATGGTTGATGTAATATCTGTGTAAGCTAGTTAATCTTTAGTAGCCTTTTTTTTTATTATTTTTTTTTTTTATGGGATCTTTAGTGGACCTACACAAAAAAGAAATAGAAATTACATGGAATGCCAAGTACTTCGTTGTCAATTCTGGACATGAGAGCCAACTTATGGGACTATGTGAGCGAGTCAATAAAATTGTTTATTTGCAAAGCATTGCGAATCAATTGTCAAATGCATTTACCGATATTAAGAAAGTAGAAAGTTCAATACACCTGATGCAGATTTGCTTGATTCATGTTTATACCGGCAGTAAATTTTTGGTTATACATTGAGATTCCCTATAATAGTAAGGTTGTTGAAGATTTAAAATAAAAAATGAATGTTATTTCCCTAGGAACACTACAAGAGGGGGGTGAATTGTAGGTGTAGAAATAAACGTAACTTTTTGCGGAAATGTAAACTTAAACGAATAAACAAGCTAGAGGAACACAAAGGATTTATACGAGGAAAAACTTCTTGGGCCCAACAAGAAGAAACAACCTCGACCACTAGGGATTTTAGACTTAACTCTTTCACTAATTCGGCCAAATAACTTTGTTACAACCTAATTCTAACTCGAGCCACAACTTGAGTTCCTAAACTCAAGTTCCTGAGCCACTGTTCCCTTAACAGTAGTTCCTCTCAACTTCACTCGAAGTTTTCTCACTCTTACAAGTTTTACTCAAAGCTTCTCTCTTACAGAACTTCACTCAAAGTTCCCTTACCCCAAAAACCAAAATACAATTGATCGAAATAAGCTTAGTGGAATTAGAGTAAGAAAGCAAAGAACAAATGGTTGTTCTGAGAGAATGAAGGCACTGATACTTAATTAGTTAAACTCACTTAATTACTTAATCAGACGCACTTTGGAACTTATTTAGACTTCAATATTTATAGTGACAAACACAAAGAACGTGGGAGTTAAATTCGAGTTCATGTTTAAATCCATTAACCCATGATGTTCCTTCCCCTAAGGAACACGTTTCTCATCATGTCCCATGATCCCATGATCTCATTTTGAACGTGGATATATTTCAGCCACAACTCCTAAAGATTAGGAGTTTCTTGAGTTTTATCCGAAAATCAGTTACTCATCAAAACAGATTTATTTAAAACCGAATTTTTAATCTTTAAGAAAATATTATCTTTTAAACAAACTCTTTATAAAAACCGGATAATATTTTTCCTATCCTTTTCGAAAAACAAAATCTTTTCTTTAAAAAAGATTTTCTATTTAAAAACTGATTTTCACTTAAGTTAAACTGATTTCCTATTATTTAGGCATGACTTACTCAATTCATTATTGTACCGTTATTTTACAGCACGCCTAAGTCTAGTTACTTTTATAAACCAAGTTCCTTTAACAGTTTCGTTTTGTGCCGCTTAGTTTGTTCCTTAGAAAGGAACAAACTCTCATTCTCAAATAAAACTGCCAATGTTCCTTACCATCCTTACTTTTGTTCCTTTACAATGGAACTAGAAAATAAAACGCCTTGCTTTTATTCTTCTTGATCCAATGCTTGCTCCAGTATCAACTTCTAGAAACATCTTTACTTAGTCCTTGAAATCCTTTCTTGACTTCTTCCTTGACTTCGTATTCTCCTAGTTCCTTTCATTGATACCTTAAGAATCATACACTTAAATAACTCATTAGTTCACTACTTAGTTTGCATCTTTGTTTCTTTGTCATTATCAAAACTAGGGTTCAATAATTTCACCCTTTTTGATGATGACAACAAAGGTACAAACTAAGGCAATAACAAATAATATAAGTGAATGAAGACAATAAAACAATAAAGAAGAAAATGAAAAATAAAACACAATTTTTTAAGTTACTTAATGTTTGACTTTTGATTTTTCATTTACCTTAACCAATTTTTGATTTTTCATTTACCTTAACCTATTTTTAATTTTTCATTTACCTTACCCTATTTTTGATTTTTCATTTACCTTAACCTATTTTTGATTTTTCATTTACCTTACCCTAATTTTTAATTTATTAATTTTTTCTCAGATTATTCAGTTTATGTACAGTTTGTTCCTTAAACCTTTCCCCCTTTGTCATCCTCAAAAAGAATAGACTCTGCGTGTATTGATGTATTGGTTTAACACCTTAAGACCATAAGCAAGCACCATTTTGGTTAAGTTAGAAGTTCAAAGAGTAAACTTGCTCAAACATCAATCACAGAATACTAGCCATTCCAAGGAAGAAATTATGCATAAACATTCACAAACACAGACATAATAGCAAAAGTCATTGTTTATATAGCACTTGTTCCAAAACAAAAACAAAGAAGGAAAAGAAAGGAACTAAACAAAAGTCTTGTTCCTCGAAAAGAAAACAGGAACTAAGAACTAAGAAAGGGAAGGGGAATGTGTTCCTCTACAATCTCTTCTTCAACCACATCCTCTAGCTTCTTCATTACCTCCCCATGATTGTGTCCAACTCGTTCCTTCAACTCCTCCAAAGCTAGGGCCATAATATCCATCTTCTTTTGTTGCGCAATCACCGTATCACTTAAAATCTTTATTAGACTCAGCATTTTATCAGTTTTAGCATCCAAAGTCCAGTGAAGGTGATTATAGAATTTTATCATGTGTTGAGCAGGAAGACAAACATCATTAACCCAGCTACAGTCATCCGGAGATTCTTGTTCCTTACCCTTGGAACCAGAGGCAGAAGGAGGGTTTTGTGGAGGAACTGGAGGAGGTTGAATGGAGGGCTCATCAGTTCCAGGAGTGGAAACATATGGAGAAGGGTTGTAAAGGGGAGGAAGAAATGGTGGTGTTGGTGGAAGAGTTGTGGAGGTGGAAGCAAAAGGGTTAGGTCCTTTTATTTCATCCTTAATCTGCTCAAAACTGGAAGGAACAGAAAAGGATGAGGGAGAAATGAAGGTTATTAGTTTTGTGAAAGGAACAGAGAGCTTTGGTGATGTTGGTGGAGTGGGTTCCTTGAGAGGAGAGTGTTCCTGTTCCTCCGCATCAGAAAGGACTAAAGGGGAGTCCTTGTTGGAAGGAACAGAGACAGAATGAGCAATTTTCAAACGATTGCTCTTCCTCACTCTCTTAGGAACAAAAAATCTAGGCTTGGTGGCAATGTGTTTGCGCCTCTTTGGTTTAGGTTCCTCCGGCTTAGGTACTTGTTCCTCCAAAATTACATCATCATCAGGTTCCTCAATTTCAACCTTAGACATTTTCCTCTTGCTTGAGGAACTAGGAGCTATTCTCCCTTGAATGAGTACTCCTTCTTGGACAGAAAGATCAAGTCCATTAAGAGTCTTCTCATTCAAGATGTTCCCTTGCTTGACTCCTAAAGTAGGCCATCCGGTGAGTCTCACTTCAAAGTGATGAAGGAGAGAGGTATCAAGCTCCATACCCAATGACACAATGATTCTAATACAGTGGGTAAGATGTTGGATAAAGAGAGAAGGGAAGTTGATTTGAATGTGGTGGTCTAAACAAAACATGTAATCACATGTCTAAGAGACCCATTCATTCCTCTTTTCAGTGCGAGGAATGAGTGCTCTCCATACTAGGTTGAATAAATTTTGTGAAGAGGAGAGAGTAGGTTATGATTTATTTGTTTTGACCAGCAGTTCCTCCAAGAATTTCCACAATTTTGTCCTGAGGAAAATTCGGAAAAGAAACAGTTCCTTTCCATTTAAAGTATAAATCGGTTCCTTTGCAAGGAACTTCCCAAACTTTTCCCAATGTGGCTTGATTAAATTTAATTTTCTTTCCCCTAACCTCAGTTGTGCAAAGACCATCAGTATTAGTAAAATTTGCACAAAATTCATCCATCTAAAGGAACAAGTGCATTGTTAAATGCGAATTCAAATAAGAATTCCATACCCTGTTCCTTTAGAATGGTGTTAATTCATGAAATTCTATTTTTGCCCATTCTAGATCTACACAAAAACCCAATACATACCTAGATTCGCTTCTTTCAACCCGTTTCTTGGAAGAAGAAGGAACAGTTCCTTTGGAAGGAACAGGCGTGACATCTTCTTCCCCCTGAGTTTGTTCCGGGGTTTCTTCTTCATCATCTTCCCCAATTAATTTTCTTCTACGCATGCTCCTTCTTGGAGATTCTAATTGTTTTTCTTTTATGGGGGTTTCTTGATTTGGGTCGATTTCTAAGGTTTTGGTAGGAGAAGGAGAATTTCCATTTTAGAGGTGTTGGTAGTTTTTGATGTTGGAAAAGGCGAGTTGCGTGAGGTTTTTGCCATGATTTGAGGAAGAGTTGAGGTTTTTATGGAGTTTGAAGAGGTGTGAAGAGTTTTCGGCAATGGCGAAGATGAAAGGTTGGAGGAACACGGTTTCTTCAATGATGAATTAAAGAGGGAGTTGCATGTAACAGTGTCTTTGGACACGCGGGAAAAAATAAAACAAAGAAAAAGAAAATAAATGAGAATCAAGATTTAATTAAATCTGATTCCTATATTTTTTGGGATTTTCGGATTTTTCGAATTTTTATAAGTTTTAATTTTTGGAAGGAAAATAAATGCTAAGGAACTTGTACTATAGGGAACAACTAATGCTACATATCTATGTTATTCATATCATGCATGTTTCTTTACCTTAGGAACAGTAAGGGGAGTATTATGTGACATTTGTGAGTTGTTTAGTTCCTTTGAATTCAGTTTATGTTTAGTAACATTTCAATTTGTAATGGTCTTAGGCAATTAAACACAATTATATTTTGCACAAAAGTCACTCAAATTGATTCAAACATGGGGGAATGAAATAGGAACAATCACTTAATTTTTATTAATCCTAACTCAAGCCTTAATTTTTCATATCTATCTCTTTGCAAAGGCTTAGTTAGTATATCAGCAATCTGATTCTCAGTTTGACAAAACTCAAGTTTAATCAAACCTTTTTCAACATTTTCTCTTAGAAAGTGATGTCTGATATGTATATGTTTAACTCTTGAATGATGCACTGGATCTTTAGAAATACTGATAGCACTTGTATTATCAGAATAAATAGGAACACAATCAAAGTTTATTCCATAGTCACTAAGTTGTTGTTTTATCCAAAGCATTTGAGAGCAACATGCAGCAGCTGCTACATGTTCTGCTTCAGCAGTGGATAAAGTAACTGTGTTTTGTTTCTTGGTACTCCAAGAAACTAAACTATGACTAAGGAATTGTGCCATACCTGAGGTGCTTTTCCTATTTACAAGATCTCCAGCATAATCTGCATCTGCATATCCTTTTAGCTCGAATGTATCACTTCTTGGATAGTAGAGTCCGAGATCATCTGTTCCTTTAAGATATCTAAGAATTCTCTTCACAGCAGTATGGTGAGACTCCTTTGGATTTGCTTGAAATCTAGCACACAAACCAACACTGAAAGCTATGTCTGGACGACTAGCAGTTAGATACAAAAGTGAACTAATCTTTCCTCTATATTTTGTTTGATCAACACTTGTTCCTATGGAGTCTTCATCTAATCTAGTTGAAGTTCTGTGATTTATCTTTGAGTTTTCTAGGCCATATTTCTTTAATAGTTCCTTTATGTATTTTTGTTGGTGAACAATTATTCCCTTTTCAGTTTGTTTGATTTGTAGTCCAAGAAAGAAATTTAACTCACCCATCATACTCATTTCAAATTCATTACTCATGAGACTTGAGAATTCTTTGCATAATGTTTCATTTGTAGCTCCGAATATGATGTCATCAACATATATTTGAACAAGTAAAATATCAGTTCCTTTAGATTTTAGGAACAAGGTTTTATCAACCTTTCCTCTTTTAAAATTGTTTTCTAAAAGGAACTTTGATAATCTCTCATACCATGATCTAGGTGCTTGTTTTAACCCATAAAGAGCTTTATCAAGCTTGTACACATGATTTGGGAGATTATTATTTTCAAAGCCTGGGGGTTGTTCACCATATACATCTTCATTTAGATAGCCATTTAGAAATGCACACTTAACATCCATTTGATATAGTTTAAATGCCATGTAGGCAGCAAATGCAATTAAAATTCTAATGGCTTCTAATCTAGCTACAGGAGCAAAGGTTTCTTCATAATCTATTCCTTCTTGTTGATTATAACCTTTTACTACAAGTCTAGCTTTGTTCCTGACAATGGTTCCATATTCATCTAGTTTGTTTCTAAACACCCACTTTAAGCCAATTACTTTTTGTTGTTTAGATGAGGGAACTAGATGTCATACCTTGTTTCTTTCAAACTCATTTAATTCAGCTTGCATAGCAGTAATCCAATCAGAGTCAGTTAAGACTTCTTCATGATTTCTTGGTTCCATCATTGATAGGAACGCATGAAATCCACAAAAGTTCCTTAATTGAGATCTACTTTGCGTACCTTTGGATATGTCGCTGATTATGAGTTCCATTGGATGTGACTTTTGTTGTCTCCAAGGTTTTGGTTGAAACTCTCTTATAGGAACATTTTGTTCCTCATGAGTTCCTTGAGCAGATGAGGAACTCTGATCAATTGTTCCTCTGTTAGCCTCGGTGGACTCTGTTCCTTCATTTTGAGGAACAGGAACATCTTCTCCTCCTTGAGGAACAGGAACGTCATCGATGTTATTGTTTCCAGATTCCTCGTTCCTTTCCTCTTTCACTTCTTCTTCTTCTTCTTGTGAATCTGCATTTTTCTCACTTGGTTGTACCAACCCAATCTCATAGTCATCAACCTGTATGCTTGGATTGTATTTGTCAAATTCATAAAAGATTACGTGAATGCTTTCTTCAACACACATAGTTTTTAAAAAATATTGAATACATTTGCACTTAAACTATGATGGATGAAATAATATTTTTCATTCTCCTCTTGTATTAATTAGAATGGAAAGAATATATGGTAAAATAATGAGTGATAGTTGGGTAAATAAATGTGTGGGAAAGAAGAATAAAATTAAACAAAAATGGGAAAGCATAGAAAAATAGGTTTTTAAAATTTTGGCCTCAACATCGCGAGAGCTCAATTTTTTTAATAAACTGTCGCAGTAGTTAACTTTTTTTTATCAATTTTTCACCTGAACCTAAGTTTATTTACCAATTTGTCATCCGAAGCTAAGTTTATTTACCAAATTGTCACCGAAGCTAACTTTTTTACCAAATTGTCGTCATGTGCCAATTTTTTTTTACCAAATTGGTCAATTGGCCGAGTATCTTAAGATTCAATTGCCCCTTGGGAAATTACGATCAAGATTTCGGACATCTAGTTAGAAACTTTAGCATTGGTACAAATTATAACGTAATTAAAATCAAGGAAAAACAATAACTTTGTAATATGTATAACAAAATTAAATAGAAAATCACATTTAACATAGAGTTTACTTTTACATTATAAGTTCTTGATAAAATAAATTTTCTAAGTTGTACCCTTAAGATAATTTGGGTTTTAATAAATCAAAGTTATTCTTTTTATAACTTTTTATTTTTTAGATCCTAAAAGAGGAAGAACCAAAAGATCTTCAGCCCTTCAATCTCTCCTATGCTCTTTACACGTATGAAAGACTTATCAAGTTTTTTCAAGAATGGGTGGAAGATGATGGATTAAAAAGGATTGACATGATACTTTTTTTTTTGACAGAAAGTCATGATACTTGTAGGATTTATATAGATGTGATAGTTGTATAATTACCTCATTTAGCACCTAATTCATAGTTGATTTCATCCGCTTACATTTCTGTCAATCATTGCCTAATATATGAATTGTAAACAATGCATATAATAATTATTCTACATGATATAGTAGCCGTGATTCTAGAGATTGATTTTTCATCGAATCCTTAAATCTCATTGGGAAGAAGAATTGGTATAGTAGCTGTAAATAATGCATATATTAACTAATATTAATTAATTTGTAAGTTTACCATTTTTTAGGGGAATTTGAAAGTTGACATTGTAATATCTTTTAAATTGATTCAATATACTAAAAAAAATTACATATGTTAAAATGATTATCTATACTCATGATTACTTGCCATAATGTATTGATTGCCAAGAAGAATTGAACGATGATGTGCCATGATATCCAAAACCTATCATGCATAATAGTGTAATTGTGGAAGGCAATTATTTTTTGAGGGATGTTGAAGTTAATTTTGTAATTGAGAGAGACAAAGTATTTGTTTAACAAAAGGCTGCGAAGTTATAAATTTAACTTGCTTATGACACCTAATTAAGCAAAACCTTATTACTTCATGTTGTATCACTATTTTGATAATGACAAATAATTAACTTTGTTTCATATTAGTTTTACTTTTATTCGTATGTTCATAGTTTATTTTGTTAGATTTAATTACTTGTGTTTTAAATTTGTTATAGTTTAGTTTATTCTTTCAGTTTAATTATGTATTTATTTTAGATATCACAAATAATATGTTAAATAACTTATGAGAATTGATTAGGGATTAATCAAATTAAGTTGTTAAACTTTATTTGTGACAAAACAGTTAATATTATGGAGGTAAAAATTATGATATGTTGTGATTCCATAATATTCTGTTTAGTTAGTTGGTGTGCAGCTTTTCCGTATATTCCATAAACAAGGAGCTGCCAAGATCTAACCTAAACAAGCGCCTAAAAAGGATGCGTTGTGGTAGTTCCTATATTTTAGGAACCACAACAACCAACCTACTAACAAGGCGTGGAAAGTGGAGATGCGGTGTTAGTGGCTGAGTTTGTGGACCATAACTAACCAACTTCCAACGGTATATATCAACGGACATATCATGGGAGAAGTGGCTGAATTGTCTTGTGTGATCATGGAGAAGATCGTGGAGAAGAAATGAGAAGATTGGTCTCTACAAATAGTTGTTTGTAACATCTTTTTGTATGCTTTCAGAATTTTAAGTGTAATATTAGTGAAAGTGTATTGGTTTTCTCTTTTATTTGATATAGATTGGGTTGAGTGAATCTAACTGTAATCATTTTGAGAGAAAAGAGAAAGAGAAAGAGAAGAGAGAAAGAGAAAAGACTTCGAGTGAAGTCAAGAGAAAGTCAACTGTTCAGGGGGAACAGCTGACTGGGAACCAGTTCCTAGAGGAACAGAGTTGGTCCAGTTTAGGTTGTACAAAAGAGAGTCTTTTGGCCTAAAGTTATTAAAGAGAATTGAGTCAAAATCCCTCGTGGTCAAGGTTTTTCTTCCTATTGGGCCTAGGAAGTTTTCCTTGTAAAAATCTCGTGTTCCTAGTTCTTTCTTTTCATGCAATTATTCTTTCTTATTCAATCATTCTTTTATTTCCGCAAAAAGTTTGAAAATC
Organism: Beta vulgaris subsp. vulgaris; assembly: GCF_026745355.1. NCBI lineage: Eukaryota > Viridiplantae > Streptophyta > Magnoliopsida > Caryophyllales > Amaranthaceae > Beta > Beta vulgaris. The sequence goes on from NC_079205.1 coordinate 39,531,480, forward strand.
TTCCAACTACAATTCACCCCCCTCTTGTAGTTGCTTAAGTGTTCGTCCAAGACTAACAATTGGTATCAGAGCCTAGTTCCTCCAAAATCATTTAACACTGAGGAGCTAGTTCCTGGAAAATATGAACACATCAGGAGAAAGATTGGAAGAAGGTTATTCAACTCAGCGTCCTCCTATGTTTAATGGCAAGTATTATCCATACTGGAAGAATCATGGAAATTTTATCAAGGCCGAAAATTATCAAGTTTGGAGAGTAATAGAGATTGGTGACTTCGAAGTCACAGAGAAAAATGAAAAAGGTGAAGACATCCCCAAACCTCTCTCCAAATATGATAAAGATGACTTCGACAAGATGGAGATGAATAACTTGGCCAAAAAGATTCTCCACTGTGGCCTTGGTCCCCATGAACACAATCGAATCATGGGATGCAAATCAACCAAGCAAATGTGGAAATTTCTTCAAGTTACTCACGAAGGAACAAACGAAGTCAAGAGATCAAAATTTGACATGCTCATGCACAAATATGAGCTATTTCAAATGAAGCCTAAGGAGTCTGTTCAAGAATGCTCACAAGGTTCTCCAACATATAATGACTTGAATCTCTAGGAAAGATCATCACTCCGAGGAACAAGTACGAAAAGTTTGGTCTCCTCAGGATGAAAAATGGATGGCAAAGGTAACTGCCTGCTTGAAACAAAAGATTTCACCACATTCAATATCGAGCAACTTTCCGGTTCCCTGTTGACTCATGAAATCCATCTAGGAACTCATGAAGTTGACTCTAGTAGGCCTAAGGCTTGGCTCTCAAGTCCGATGATCTGAGGATTCAGAAACTGATGATGAAGAGGCAGCATTGATCGTGAAAAGATTCAAAAAGTTCTTCAACAAGAATACAAAGGAAAGAACTTGAAAAAGCAGGAAATAAGTTCACAAGTGTGGAAGTCCGGATCACTTCATAAAGGAATGCCTCTCTGGGAAAATGAAAAGAGCAAAGGAAATACAAGGAGAAGGGAAAGGAACAACAAAAACCTTTCTCAAAAGTTGATATGAGAAGGGCCATGGTTGCTGCCTGGGGAGAATCGATTCAGACGAGGAGCAGGAACAACCAGAAGAGGAGAAACTCCATTTATGTCTCATGGCAAAAACAGACGAGAAGAAGACTTGCCAAACAACAAGGTACGCATAAATGTTATTGAAGAAGAGTTAAAAGAACTTTCAAAGAATCAATTAATAAAACTACTTTTGGAAACTTTGGATGACTACAAGGCCATTTGTGTTAGAGAAGAAAATTTAGAAAAAGCCTTAGAAGTCACCAAAGGACATTCAAATTGGTTTAAAACAGTGAATGCAAACATTGAGGAAAGATTCTTTGAAGTTTTTGATGAAAACCGACGTATTCGAGAAGCTTTTGAAAATGCTAAAAATGAAAATTATTTCTTGAATATGGAAATGGCTGAATTGAAACTATTCGTTCCTGAAGGAACCAGTTCCTCTATAAATACCAGATCCGAGTTCGAAAAGTTAAAATTCGAACATGAAAAGTTTTAAGTAAATATCTGGTACTTAAAGAGAAAATGGAATCTTCAAGAACGAACTTCCTGATCCAGTGAGTGGATACAAAATATAAAAATGAAGGAAGAAGTGGGTTGGTTTCAATCACAAGAAGAAAAACAAAATGAAAAAATATGTTGATCTTCCAAGCAGCCGAATATGCTCTTACTGTGGGAACAGTGGACACTTAGTGTCTGACTGTTCCTCCAGAGAAGAACATATTGAAATGAACACTCTTATTAACAAGTGTGGAAAGTTAAGAGAAATACTAGCCCAACAGAGGAACCCAAGTCAAACTGGGTTCCTACCACTGACTGATTGTTTTGATACAGGCTAAAGTGAGGGGAACAACCTGTGGTACCTCGATAGCGGTTGTTCTAAACACATGACAGGAGATAAAAAGAAATTCTCTCGCTTTCAGCCTATGATGGAGGAACTGTGACCTTCGGAGACAATCTTACCGGTAACATTGTAGCAATAGGGAAGGTAGGAAAGTCTAAGTCACATTCCATAGATAATGTATTTTTGGTCGAGGGTTTAAACACAATCTGCTTAGTATTTCTCAATTTTGCGACAAAGGGAACAGTGTAAATTTTACTGATGAATTGTGTAGTAAGTAATGAGGAACAGGTAAAAATTCTGAAGGAACAAGGAAAGGGAACACTTAGTTGTTGATCTCAACCTTGTTCCTAGGAACAATCTAACTTGTTTAAGTGTGTCGAAATGAACCACTTCTTTGGCATAAAAGTGTGGTCACGCAAGTATGGCATTGCTCCAGAAGCTAAGTGGTAAGGACTTGTGTTGGATTACCAACATCAAAGTCTCAAACATGAAGTTTGTGGACCATGTGCAAAAGGTAAACAAGTTAGATCCTCGTTCAAATCAAAGAAAATGGTAAGACACAAAGTCCTCTTGAATTGATTCATATGGACTTATGTGGCCCTGTTCGAATACAAAGTCGATCTGGTAAGAGATATATGCTTGTTATAGTTGATGACTTTTCAAGATACACTTGGGTTATTTTTTTTCATAGCAAAGATGAGACATTTGATGAATTTGTTAACTTTGCTAAAAGAACTCAAAGAATAAGTGGTTTTAAAATTAAGCACTTGCGTTCTGATCATGGTAAGGAGTTTGAAAACTCCAAATTTGATGAGTTTTGCAGAAAGAAGGACTTGTTCACAACTTCTCAGCTCCAAGGACTCCACAACAAAACGGCGTGGTAGAAAGGAAGAATTGCACTTTGGAGGACATGGCAAGAACAATGATCATAGAAAGCAATCTTCCGAAGAATTTCTGGGCTAAAGCAGTGAACTACGACATGCTTCATCATCAATAGAGTCATGCTAAGACCATTGTCTAAGACCCCTTATGAGCTACTCAAAGGAAGAAAACCCAATATCTCATACTTTAGAATCTTTGGTTGTAAATGCTTTGTACATAACAATGGTAAAGACAATTTAGGAAAGTTTGATGCTAGAAGGATGAGGCTGTTTTTATTGGATATGCTTTAATAGTAAGCATATAGAGTTTACAACAAAGAACAATGTGTGTTGAGGAAAGTGTCCATGTTATTTTGATGAAACTAACTTCCTGCAGGAACTAAGTCATGAAAATGACTTTGAAATAGGACTGACTCGTTTGAGGAGTCAGTAAACTTGATGAGGAACTAACACCTGCAGGAACGACAAAAAGCATATTCTGAAGAAGAGATAGTGTTCCTGATCCTGTTATACAGGAGGAACAGGCACAGAAATTCATCCAGTAAAGAACGAATGAAGCTCCTCAACTGGAGGAGCAGAGACAACGAGATTTGAACCAAGACCATGGAAACATCTGAAATCCCATCCATTGGATTTAATAGTAAGTGATATTGAAAAGGGAACTCAAACGAGATCCCAACTGAAAAATTTCTGTGCTTTCCATGCCTTTTTGTCTATGACAGAACCACGAGATCACAATGATGCCCTACTGGAGTCTGACTGGATAAAGCCATGCAAGAGGAACTGAATGAGTTCCAGAGGAACAAGGTCTGGCATCTTGAGACCAAGCCTAAAAACCAAAAGGTGATTGGACTAAAATGGGTCTTCAGGAACAAGCTGACGAAATGGAACAGTCATAAGAAACAAAGCCAGACTCGTAGCCAAAGGGTATAATCAACAAGAAGGTATTGACTTTGATGAAACCTTTGCTCCTGTAGCTAGAATAGAAGCAATAAGAATTTTGATTGCCTTTGCGTCATTCATGGCTTTTAGGTTGTACCAAATGGACGTCAAATGTGCCTTTTTAAATGGATTTTATTGAAGACGTCTATGTGGAACAACCTCCTGGTTTTGAAAACCCGGATCTTCCTAATCATGTCTATAAGCTAGATAAAGCTCTTTATGGGCTTAAGCAAGCTCCTAGATCATGGTATGAAAGACTTTCAAAATTCTTACTTTCTAATGATTTTATACGAGGAAAGTTGATAGGACCCTGTTCCTTCGATCCAAAGGAACAGACATCCTAGTGGTTCAGATTTATGTGGATGATATAATTTTTGGTGCAACTAACGAATCTCTTTGTAAAGAATTTGCTGAGTTAATGCGTAGTGAATTTGAAATGAGCATGATGGGAGAATTAAACTTCTTTCTCGGTTTGCAAATCAAGCAAACTGAAAAAGGAACAATGATCCATCAACAAAAATACGTAAAGGAGTTATTGAAAAAATATGGACTGGATCAAGCAAAAACAAACCATACTCCTATAGGAACAGGACAAGGTTAGATGAGGATCAAAGTGGTAAGTCCGTAGATCAGAAATCTATAGAGGTATGATTGGTTCCTTACTTTATCTAACTGCTAGTAGGCCTGATATCCTTTAGTGTTGGTTTATGTGCTAGATTCCAATCAAATCCTAAGGAACTCATTTGACAGCTGTCAAAAGGATTCTTAGATATTTGAAAGGAAGTGATGATCTTTGTTTGTTCTATCCTCGAAGTGACATCTTTGATCTAGTAAGCTATTCCGATGCTGACTATGCTGGAGACTTGGTGAATCGAAAAAGCACTCGGGTATGTCCAGTTCCTAGGATCAAGCTTGGTTTCTTGGAGCTCAAAGAAACAAAACACGTTGCTCTTTCCACAGCGAAGCTGAATACGTGGCAGCTGCTGCTTGCTGCTCTCAGGTATTATGGATCAAGCAACAGGTACGTGACTTTGGCATAAAATTTAAGTGTGTTCCTATATCTTGATAATACTAGTGCATTTGCATTTCCAAGGATCCAGTTCATCACTCTAGAGTCAAGCATATTCACATTAGACATCATTTCCTAAAAGACAATGTAGAAAAGGGACTAGTCAAAGTTGATTTTTGTCCAACTGAAAATCAAATAGCTGTCATATTGACTAAACCTCTATCTAGGGACAGGTTTGAAAAGATATGATTGGAACTAGGAATGATAAAAATTGTTTAAATGTACACATGATGTTGATTCCCCTCCAATTGTTTCTTACTAAGTATGTCCTGCAACTTTCATGAATTAAAAATTCATACACCTAGGGTCAAGTATAAGGACTCACATATGTCTTTGAATATTACCCTTAGTGTCCTTGCACATATTTGGTACGTATGTAGTTTGTACATTATGGACACATTTTATCATATGCAAGAGTAATTTTTGGTTTTCTATTTTCTAATTTTCCCTCCAAATTTCCTTGCTTCTCTTTAATTTCACACCTTTCCTTCCAAAATTAAATACGTTAATATGAATTATAGCCACTATTACGCGTTCAATTAATCTAAGTTAAATGAAGAAACTTCATTAAATGCCTTCCAAAACCCCATAAACCGTTTCATTAAACCTAACTCTCCACTTCTTTTTCACACGATATCATGATTACTTTATAACCCAACCCATCACATCACTGACCCCTCATAATTTCCAACTCCCACATCAACTCATCTCTCTCTTTCATCGCTCATCTTCAACCTCCCTCTAAAACACTTTCAGCATGTCTTCCAAAACCCAAAATACCGGTGATCACGAAAATTTCCACAGAGAGAAAACACCATCCCTTGATGAAATCAGTGCTCAAGAATCATCCAAGACTAACGAAGATTCTACCGGGTCAAAATCGGAATCCTCTGCTCTTGTTTCTCTCTCTCCGAAAAAAGAAGATTGTGAAAATGAGGTTGAAAGCGAACAAGAAAAGGAGATTTCAGTACCTACAAAGCGAGGTAAGAAAACAAAATCCTCACAATTTCTTGTGGGTTTCTGTATCGATGTTGCATGGTGCAAAAAGTCCAAGTGGACTGAATTATTGAACATCTTAAAATTTCAAAAATGGTGGAAAATTGTCAGTTTGGATGAAGGTCTTTATGAAAAAGAAATAAAAGAGTTTTGTTCAGGTTTTACTATAACTGAGGGTGTCTGTTTGTCTGTAGTGAATGGCTTTGTGGTCACTATAACTGAGAAAAAACTGGGGGAATGGTTTGATGTCCCAATTGAGGGTTACAAAGATTATATTAAGGGTAGGGCAAAGCTGAACATAAATGGAGTTTCAAATGCTAAAATTCTTGCTTTATTTAACGGCAATTCTAATGCATTATCTTTAGATCAAAAAGAATTGTCTCCATTTCACATATTGTTATTCCAGTTTGTTTGGCGTTTCATTCTACCCCGTTCCTCAAAAAGAACCCAGGCGAGTCTAATGGATCTTTCCATTATGTACTGCCTTGCTAACAACATCAAAATCAACCTTCCCTCTTTGATTATTTCACATCTCTCTCACTGCATTTCCCATAACACCAAAGTGGGTTATGGAAATCTTCTCTCTTCTGTTTTCAAACACTGCAAAGTTAAACTGCTTACCAGTCCCTCTTTTTCCCTTGAGCCAGAAAATTATCTTACAAAGGACACTCTGACCAGGCTTAATTTAAGGTTGGTCAATGGGAAGATAGACTTTGAGAGGGAGGAAACGCCTGTCAAGGTTGAGGTGGGTAGTAAGAGGAAGATGGGTGAAGAGGGGGTTCCAAGTGGCTCTGTGAGGAAGAGTCAAAGGTTGGCTGGGACCAAGTCTCTGAAGGAGCAGGATCAAGGTGAAACAGTGTTTATTCACCTAGACTCTGATCCAATTCCTTCTACTGCTGTGGATTTTCCGTTGGTGTCTACTACTGGGCTCAACAAGTTACTCCGGGAAATTCAGGACTCCTTGACCCTTCTGCACACCAGGATCAATGTCATAGAGACCACTGTCTCTGTTCTGGACTCTCAGCAGCAACAACAACTGATTGCCATCAAGAATGTTGATACGGGGATCAGGAACAAGGTGGATGGTGTGCTCTCCGAGATTGATTCTGTCGTCTCCTCTCTCTTCAAACGCTCCAAGCCCTAACTTCGTTCCTTTAACTTTGGAACTATTAAACAAGTTTTTCTTGTGGCTGTAATTATTAAACAATTTCTTTTGGATTTCTCTTCTTGTGTCCTTCTGAGACACATGAAGCACTTTTAATTTCTCTTTAATTTCTTCACTTTCTTCTGCTTTACTCTGCATATTGCTTAAAATCTGTTATCCGTATTGTTGCTTTTTGCATGCTTATTTTGTTTGTGTGTTTGGATGGCTAATATTATGAGATCTATGTTTGAGCAACTTGCTTGATGCCTAGACTGTTGACTCTCTAGTGTGACTCTCTAGTGCTGCAGGTACATTACATGGTTTTGATAATGACAAAGGGGGAAGAGATATTGTGTTATCTAAAATTTTTTATCTTAGTTCCTATGCATGTTTTTCTCATCCCTGTTCCTAGTCTTAGTTGAGTTTACTTAAGTCTAGTTCGTGTGTTTTATTTGTTCTAATTTTAGTTTATAGATTTTTTTTCTTTTTCTTAAAACATAAAATCATAAAAAAATTTCACAGTTATTTGTCATACTAAAAAGGGGAAATATTGTTGTTTCACTATTTTGATAATGACAAATAATTAACTTTGTTTCATATTAGTTTTACTTTTATTCGTATGTTCATAGTTTATTTTGTTAGATTTAATTACATGTGTTTTAAATTAGTTTATAGTTTAGTTTTATTCTATCAATTTAAATTAATGTATTTATTTTAGATATCACAAATAATATGTTACATAACTTATGGAGAATTGATTAGGAAATTAATCAAAATTAAGTTGTTAAACTTTATTTGTGACAAAAACGTTAATATTATGGGGGTAAAAATTATGATATGTTGTGATTCCATAATATTCTGTTTAGTTAGTTGGTGTGCAGCTTTTTCGTATATTCCATAAACAAGGAGCCGCCAAAATCTAACCTAAACAAGCGCCTAAAAAGGATGTGTTGTGGTAGTTCCTATATTTTAGGAACCACAACAACCAACCTACTAACAAGGCGTGGGAAAGTGGAGATGCGCGTGTTAGTGGCTGAGTTTGTGGACCATAACTAACCAACTTCCAACGATCATATATCAACGGACATATCATGGGAGAAGTGGCTGAATTTAAGCTTCGTGTGATCATGGAGAAGATCGTGGAGAAGAACATGTGAAGATTGGTCTCTACAAATAAGTTGTTTGTAACAATCTTTTTTTGGTGTATGCTTTCAGAATTTTAAGTGTAATATCTTAGTGAAAGTGTATTCGGTTTTTACTCTTCTTACTTAGTGATTATAGATTGGGTTGAGTGAATCTAATCTGTAATCATTTTGAGAGAAAAAGAGAAAGAGAAAGAGAAGAGAGAAAGAGAAAATACTTCGAGTGAAGTCAAGAGAGAAAATCAACTGTTCAGGGGGAACAAGCTGACTGGGAACCAGTTCCTAGTGGAACAGAGTAGGTCCGAGTTTAGGTTGTACAAAAGTGAGTCTTTTGGCCTAAAGTTATTAAAGAGAATTGAGTCAAAATCCCTCGTGGTCAAGGTTTTTCTTCCTATTGGGCCTAGGAAGTTTTCCTTGTAAAAATCTCGTTCCTATTTCTTTCTTGTTCATGCAATTACTTCTTTCTTATTCAATCATTCTTTTATTTCTGCAAAAAGTTTGAAAATCTCCCCAACTACAATTCCCCCCCCCCCCTCTTGTAGTTTTTTAAGTGTTCGTTCTAGACTAACACTTCATCACATAACTTATTCTTTTTTTTCCCATAAAATAAGCATGAACTATATAATTTTTGTAACAAGAAATGATGAACCATATCATTAGAAAATGCTTGGGTGATATTCTGTAAATTATAATTGTAGAATGATATATTACATTTACATTGACATATGTAGGATAGTAGATATCTACAATTATATGTAGGGTAGAATATAGTAGAAAACTAAGTAAAGATAGTTACATAAAAGTAGCAATAGGCTACGTTCAAGGAAGAGTACATGCAATTAGTTTGGGTTTGGCCATGATAATTTTTCTATCTGGCCAATATAATGCAACTTGCAAAGGAAAATATTCAGCCTAACGGGGTAAATTCCAAGGTGATGAAACGAATGTATGTACACTACTACAAAACTAGACTATTGCAACAATTTCGTTGCAACATTTTTAACATGTGTTGCATTTTCTAACAAAAAGGAGCATGTTGCAACACTTCTACTTAAAACGTTGCATAATTGATATTCATGCAACACTTAAATAGTTTTAGGCAACATTTTATTTAAAGTGTTGCAATTTGACGTGTTTTAACAACGTTTCTTTGCAGGTTGCAACACCTACTAAACGTTGCATATACCAGTATTTTTAAAAAAATAAAAGGCGGGATTCTAAATGGTGAAAGGTGCTATTCACCAAACATTCAGTCAAAAATTTTTCTCATTAAGATATACGACAACTTTATTTTATTTTACTTTAGGGTTAACACCTTTATTCATTCTTCCTCATTCTTTCTCTAATCTGTATTTCTCCTCTTCCCCATCGTCATACTCTCTTCATCTCTCCTCTTTTTTTCTCTCTCCTCTCACTAGCCACCTATGGCCACCAGATTTATTGTTCTCCTCCCATCGTTTGAGGTATGTTCTCACTTTTGGAATAAATTTGTTGTTCATAATTTGGGTAAGAGGTTCGGATTTTTCGGTTTTTTGTTCGTTTTTTTGTTTGGGGTTGAATTTTCTAGGTTTCATTTTCGATTGATGCGGATTTGGGGTTTGATTATTCTGGGCTTGATTGCTTGATTATTTTGGATGATTTATGGGGTTTGATATGGGTGATTGTTTTGCTCGGCTTTTTGCCAATTTTGTGTTCGAAATTTTCGCAATTTATGTGCTCTATTTTGCCCATGTTCTTCACCGACACTTTGCTTCTTCATCTTCACTAACAATGTTCGTCCCTTTTTTTTGTCTTCCATTTTTCCAAAAAATTCGAAACCCATCTTCACTCCACATTTCTTCCCTTTTTTCTCTCTCTAAGTAAAATTTGCTTATTCCATAATTTAAACACACTTTTTTTTTTCAGAAAATTCGAAACCCATTGAAGATTATATTTCAGATCTAGGTTTTTCCCCAAATTACTAGGCTACAATATTTCTTTTTTATTTTTGGGTTCGAATCGATTTTTTAGTTTAAAATTCAAACGAAGAACAAGAGGTTCAAATAACAACAAAAATTCGCATTTTTTGTGTATGAATCTATTTTCTATCCCAAAAATTTGAATTTTTTTAGTTTTTAAGAACTAACATTTTTTAAGATCTGGGATCATTTTTGTTTTTAACAACATTTTCAGTTTTTAATTTTCAGTTTTTAACAACATTTTCTTAATTTTCAGTTTTTAAGAACTAATATTTTCAGTTTCTTAATTTTCATTTTCAGTTTTTTAAGATCTGGGATCATTCTCGTTTTTAACAAATTTCGTTTTTCTTTGTTTTCGATTTTAGACGGTGGTGTTTAGACGGTGGTGGTGGTCGTGGCAGTGAGGTGGTGGTGGTCGTGGCAGTGAGGTGCTGCTGCTGGTGGTTGGTCAATGGGATGGGTGGGAGTAGTTGTGCTAATTACCTTACTTAATTTTGTTAATATATTTTCTCTTTCCTGCTTAATTTTTCTGCTTTATGCTTTTATCAATATAATACATTATTCCTAGTTTTCTCCCCAAACAGTAAATGCCCTGAAAATTATGGAACGGAGGGAGTATTATCTGTTAATGTGTTGTGGATTGACTATGTTTTCCAATCACTTAATTCTTATTCTAGATAGTTGTGTAAACCTACTAGAGGTAGTTTCAAGAAGAGTGTTATTCGATGTTGTAGTACAGCCCTGCTATATCAGATTTAGAGCTAAAGAAATTAAGCGAAGTGGAACCAGACTGCTGTATGCAGCCCTGATATTTTAGTTCAGAATGTTAAACACGATGTATATGCTAGAATTAGCTCTATAATGCCTAAAATTCCAGTTGCAGAGATAAGGACTGGTTTAATTGTACTCTGGCTTAGCTGATTGTATGTGAGTCTATTGTCTCTTGGTCTTTGTTGTTGTTTTGCAGGTGTTTCTACAAGTTATTAGGGCTTTGATGGTACCCTTTCTAGAATTCTGAATATATGTTGCTTAATGATGCATTTGCAACTCTATGGTTTTGTACAAGGTAACTTTTAAGTATTGAATTACCTAATAGACAATTACTTAGTAAAATAACATCAAGCAGGGGCCAATTACCTAATTAAGCATTACCATAGAATTAAGCATTAGCCAACACTAGTTATTTGAAAATAGCTATAGTTCTAATAAATGAGGATCAAATTTATTGATATATGTATTGGTCATGACAATAAAACTGAATGTGATATCCTTGAAGCAGACTATGCAAAGAAGATGGAAGAGCTCGAGAAATCAAAGGAAAGTTTGGTTGAGGAGGTCTTGAAGAAGCTCATAGCGAAGCTACCAAGTGCCAACCGACGTTGTCCAAGATTTCTTAGCTTAGGAGGACATAGTACAAGGTACATTAGTAATGCTTAAAGATTCTGCCTTTTATGTTAGTTTAATTAAGTTGTTAGCATTCTGTTGAATAATTGGACTGGCATAAATTGACTTAATTGACAGCTTTTTCTCTTTTCATCTTGACCTGTGGCCATTGCTACTTTTGTGTTGTTCTTTGTTAAATAGTAATGAGATTAGAGTGAGTCATTGAAATCTCCAAACTTGAGTTCATTGAATTTCATTAGTTTTGTGTAAGAAATTAAATTATTATATCCTATTTGTATGAAACTTGACAAGTAAAAAAATTGGGAATATTATCAGTTTCGATTCAATTTTCTTTCCTTAAATCATTTTTTATTTTGCTATTGATTTCCTTTGTTCAATCTGAAAAAGTGGAATATCATGTTATTTTGGTACTATTTTTGCTATTTGAAAACTGGAATATCAGTTCATTTCCTTCTATCTTTGAAAAGTTGAATATCAGGTCATTTTGCTGTTGTTTTTTTTATCTGAAAAGCCAAATATCTGGTCATTTTGCTACATTCTTTTTAATTTGTAATATGAAAAATAAAGTTTGGTACTTCTTTTTATCTGAAAAACGGAATATATGGTCTGAAAAGTTGTATATATGTATATTAGATTAGTTTGGTTCCATTTTTGTGCATATATCTGGTCATCGAGTTATCTATTTTGGTGTGTTGAGTGTTGTACACATGTTGCGTAACCTTGCTTTTGTCATGGATATTGAGATACCTGCACTTTTCTGTTTGAAGGTATCATGGTTTTTTTTTATATGACATTGAAAGAAGGGACACAATATCTACTTTGCATCTATAATCTTTTTAAGCCTGTTACAAATAAATTCGCGTTTGTAGGTTTACAAGATGAATCACAGAACCTGGGTATGGTGTATATATATACTGTGGACCATCCTTGTTTTGGTCTCTCTGATGGACTGCATGGGTATATTTCAAAATTTGATGATTTGGTTGACAATGTGATTGAACAATATACAAAAATTAAAGGTATGCTGTGTTCTTATATCAGTGTTCTAACTTTGAGGTGATTTTTAACCTTCAACATGTCATTTGGAAAATTTGGTTTTTTTGTATTCTCCACAAATAATTGAGCATGAATGTTGAATCAACTTAAACTATTTACAACATATTATTAACAATCAAATTTTTCTTTGTGACAGGTTACAAAGCTTTTCAAAGTCCGAATTGGAAGCATTTTGATATTTATATATTTCTCGTTGAATCAAGAATGAAGAAATGGCTTCTATTTTGTGTTAAACATTATTTTGGGTTTAAAAACTTTTTAGCTAGCAAACTGGCTAGATAATCATCGGTCCTTTTGATTTTGAAATTGAAAACTTGCTTGAATTACTTCTTTAATTTATGCAAAGTTTGATATTTATATGATATCAATCACGTGATTATTGTCGTAGATTGATTATGTAATTGTAAACAAATATCATTAATTGATAATTTTCATATTAAAGCTTGATTGAATCAATCCCTAAAATCACTTAATTTAATTTAGGAATGATTTTGATTTAGGTGATCAACTTGCACATGATTTAGGTGAATATTAAAAATTTCGGATACTATCAATTTAAATTAAGTGATTGATTGGAAATTATCATTAACATTGGCAATTTTGGGAATTTAAAATTTCAAAACATAACTAATATGAGAATTATAAATTTCGGCCAAAAGTATATCAATTTGAGATTTTAATTACGTAATTAATTGTAACCATAATTAACGTCAATCACATTAATATATAAATGGGATATGCTTGATTTTCAAAAATCTCATATGATGTCATGATATTAATTGTCTAACTTAAAAAATCAATCAACATAAATCACGATTTTTTTTTGCATTTTTCAAATAAATTTCGGCCACAATATTATGAATTGCCACATGGACACCAGATTTGAGAGTTTTAGTTTGTGAAGCTCTAGAATTGCTCGGTGATTGTGAGCTTGCTATGTAGGATTTAGGATTTCACTTTAGATAATAGTATAGATATAGATGATTTCGTAATTAACAGTGACTTATTTTATACATATGTAGATTAGTTGTCCAAATTAAAACATAGGAAAGTTTACAACTAATGCACATGCATTGACCTTCACGTAAATAAGAATAATCATTTTTGATATAGGTGGCAATAAATAAAATTCCCATGATTGTATGATTGTAAAAGATTTCAATATTGAATTATTGAGTACTCCATATTTTTTGGTGCATCTTTCGAAAATATATAATGTAAATTGTAGTTCTTCCTGCCTTTGTTGATTCATTGTGTTTATGATTTACATGAAAATCGATCGTTTCAATTATTTTGGAGATATCCAACAAACTTTGGTCTCATTTCAAAATAATAAAAGTATGAGATTATTTAGAAAAAGGTAGTTGGAAGAAATAAATTAGCACGAATTTCGTAATTAGTTAATTATTGGAATAAGATTGGGTAAGAAATCAATCAAAATTCGAATCACCTCTTCCTTTTTATAATAAATGGACATGTAATAATAATAAAAAATTGTAAATTCCTTAGCTTCCTAGTATGCGGTTTACACTATTTCATACAAATTAACTATGACCATAATATCTTTCCAAAAAAATAAAGCTATGACCATAATATATATATATATATATATATATATATATATATATATATATTTATAAAGAATGACATAGAGGAAACTAATGAAACTAATGACAAACTGTGTTACAATCACGACAAAAATAAGATAACAAATAATGTTAAACATTATTACAAAAAACTCTAATGCAATCCCATGCAAAAATGTTAAACAACCACGTGAGATATGATACATTACTTCATTCACGCAAGCCATGAATAACGAATTTATATTCCCATTTGATGTTGCGACAAATTCACCTTCTATAGAAAATTCGATGTTGTTGCAAACCGTGAATGATGCTTGACATAATTTTTTTCCTCAAATGATGTATGAAAACGTGTTTGGGGTTTATGAATTTTGATGTTGTAGTGCAATGCAAATATGATTAGGGTATTTATAGTGCAAAATAAAGGCTGTCTTCCTAAACATGATTTTTTAAATTTTTTTTAAATAAAATATCATTAAATTACAAATTTCCATATTAAAGCTTGATTGAATCAATCCCTAAAATTACGTCATTCAAATTAGGAATGATTTTGATTTAGGTGATCAACTTGCACATGATTGAAGATTGTAATTGCTTGTTTCCATATGGGGTGAATCTTCAATTAATTTCGGACAATTAGTAACATAATTGGAGATTTTAAAATCCGACCTTGCCTTTTTTATTGCACAATTTACGCCAATCATCAATAATTACCTCAAATCACCCCTAATTAAGATTTTAAAATTTCCGAAAATTTTAAAAATTTCGGATGCCACATAGGCAATCCTACGTGGATAGCCTAGATGAGCGTTTTACTCCCCAAATGCTCTAGAATTGCTCGGTGATTGTGAGCTTGACATGTAGGATTTATGATTTTGCTTTAGATAATGATGTTGATGTGCAGGTCCCAACTATAAGGATTCTAACTTTGAGCGGACCTTACTGACTTGAGACTTGCTTAATAGGTCAGAAAAAATTTAAACGTGGGTTCCACCACAATTATTAATTGTCAGCTCTCATTTGTAACCTCCATCATAAATTTGGAAGTCTTAGGAACAAAACTCCATCCCCATTAACTATGGAATCCTATAAAAAAAAAGGGTAATATAATTTATTTTTTTTTGAAAACTTATTTAATAAAATTTTGACTAGGATTTTAAACCAAAAGCTTAACAAATCCAATTTTGGCGTCATCTCCCGTGAAAAATAATTTAAAAACGGGTAAAGTTACTAATATACCCTTTGCTTAAAATATTTATTTTAGAAAATAAATAATTTGAATAAATACTAAAACATATGGGGTATTACAAATATGGCTATGTTGTGATCAATGTACTCGAGCATCAAGGTGTTCCATTTTCTAATATTTGCCCTTAACATGTTGGAGTTTCTCCACAAACTATACATCATTGTGTTTCTCTCACACTTCTTTGATAATTTTGAGGCAACCCGGATGCGAAAGCCAACAATTTTCTAAACGAAATGGTTTAGGCCCCTAATTATTTTTGGTGAATTTTACTAGTAAAGGATAGTGATCTTGATAGGCTTCTTTTGAGGGTGGAGACTTAAAGGTAGGGAAAACGAAAATGCATAACAGGTTTACAAGCAGATGATCTAGCTTACTTTTTGATGCACTGTGGAACCAAGTAAACCATCCATTAGAGGATGCAATTTTAGTTAGTTGAGTGTCTTGAATAAAAGATTTAAAATTTTCGAGCCCTCTTTAGGAGACCATTTGACCACCCATTTTGCTTAAATCAAGGACTTCGTTAAAGCACCCAAGTGGCCAAGTGTGAGAGACATGATAGGTTAGTATGAGTCTAGAACTCATATAGTTCTTGCCAACAAGCGCATGTTCTTCATAAGCACATAGATTGTAAATGTTGATTATGCAGCCTAAGAAATTAATGGAATGAATGGTTCCGCATAGGACAAGCCAGTTTTTCTCAATTCACTTTTGTTCCACTAGGAAAAATTCTTTCTGCCATAGAATGATTATTCCCCTTGAATTTCCATTGGAGGGGCTAATGGAGAAGTCAATTCAATTATCATTCCATATTGATTTGAGAAATTTTTGATTGAAAGTCTCCATCTGGTGGGAAATAATTAGTTTTGAAGACTACTTCTTTTGATCCGAGCATTGAGCGGCCTTATGTTCCAGGAGAGGGTGATCATTGATTGGCTTCTTTTTCCACCTAGCATATCAGGTTACAATTACTTGTTTTCCCGGACATGTTTTTGGTTTTTGAGGATTGAGTCAATTATTGCATGTTGTTCAGAGATTCGACCTTTAAAAGATATGCGAAGAATTCTATCAAGATTCATAACATCTAAAGGGATGATTCTTAAAAGTTTTACCTCATATTATGGAGAGGTGAGAGTTTTGGTGGTGGAGGGTTGAAGGTTAGCTAAGGGAGAGATGGACCAATTTTTTTTTTTTTTTGTTTTTTTCATTAGCTTCCAAGTTCGTTTTTTTACATGGGCTGATTTTGTGGAGTTTGGGATGAAGTCTTCAAACCCTGGTGGGAACATGGACCTAGATAGAGAAGAGAAGGAGGTAGATATGGAGTTACTGGATTGGAAGAGTGGTCAAATTTGTTGGATATAGGTAATGGGATTTTAGGTTGAGAGGGGTTTGGCCCAAATGAAGGAGGGGGTGATTTAGTAGGATTGAAATTTGGATTTGATTTTGGATTGGGATGGGAAGAGTTGTTTTTTGGTGGTAAAAGAGTTTGATAAGACAAGTGACACATCCTTGATGGGGAAGAGGATTGTGGATCTAATTTGTAATTATTTTATGGTGGTGATACTCCATTTCCTATCGAAACGGAAGGTGGCAAAGATTTTGATTTGGTGGGACTGGGTTTTGGTGCACGTGGCTCAAGGGGGGGTTAATTTTTTCGGGAACCAATAGAATTTCTTTTAGAGATTCGTAAATTGCTATAATTCCTTTTTGAAATCATCATTAGTAAGAGAAATATCATGATTAGGAGAATGTGGGGAGTTTCTCTAGGTGATATTGATGGCTAGGTTTAGCTGGGTGTCGTCATCCAACCAAGGAACTGCAACTGAACTCGATATTGATTGACATCTTTCGGAGTTTTGAGCAGGTTTTTCAGATTCAAAGGTAAAACATTAGGTATTCCCTTGCATCGATTTTTATATGAAGCTTGCAATTTATCTTGCAGAGGCAGTCACTAATTAACATCACCTTTGCACATTCAAAACTTGAATAATAGATGGAGATTACTCTACCATAGACACTTCCGATTCTATAGAAATTTTTGTGATTTCCTGCTGCAAGGGGAAAGTCATATATGTTCAAAGATGTTTACCTCCATTGAGAAGCAACCGTATCATTCACGTTCCTGATCTCTATAAACCATCTTTCCAGCCATTTGTTATCGACTGTAGCAAGTTTATCTTTAATCGACTCAAATGTTATCACGTGTGAAATTCTCCCCCCCCCCCATGGCCTTGGCGGTCAGATTATTGATATAGTACAATCTACCAGGATACTTTACAAAATTTCAAAGGAGGACTTAAATGAAAGTGCAATGGCAAAGACACTTTTCTTGAACATCTCAAGTTTTTCTCGATTTTTGTTCCCCTTTATCACCAATACAAATTCGTCGTTGATTACTTCAACTCTGATGGTATTTTGGGCATCTAGTTTGTCCTCACCTAGAATCTTTTGAGCTAACAATTCTGGCCCAAGCCAGAAGGCTAGCTATTTGATAAAGAAGTCTTTGAGCTAGCAATTTTGGCCCCAAAAGGTTAAGCGTTCGAGATTGGATTTGGAAGATGTTTATTTTGGAGTTTGGATTCAGTTAGGATGGCTTAGGGTTTTTGCATCTATGGATGTATAGGGTGTTATCTTTTGGAGAGGCGGCCTCATTTTATGAACAATCGTCCCGTAAGGATAAGCATGGGTGTTGTTGGGTGGCCACCAACATGCTAAGACTATGGGAGATTTGTTAAGATTGTTGGTTATTTGTTTTAGGAGAATAATGGGGGTTGTGGGTTGTGGGTTGTTGCATGGTTATGTCATATTTAGTAGGCTGAACTTTCAAAACTTTAAGGGTCTTCTTTTTGTTATCTTTGTCCATCTTCTATCTTGGAGTGGGTGCTCTTTTTTTACTTTCCCTCCTTCTCTCTCTAAACATTCTCAACTATAGTTTTTACTAGGGTTGGCAATTCTTGTCAGTCGGTCGTACTCGTGTTTAGTTTCGTGTCGACTTCGGGTTGGCCTCCAAATGTAACAAAAGTAATATAAAAAGTGGAATAGTTGCATAATATGAAAAATGTAACTAATCACGTTGATTTCATGTCATTCGTGGTCGTGTTCGTGTCGGGTTCGTGTTTCTCTCACTAACTTCAAGTTGGGTTCGTGTCGTGTTATCAGGTTTTGCGTAGGATTGCCAACCCTAGTTTCTACTCACGTATAAGATTAAAGATTTACAAAAACTAAAATTATGAGTAATTATTACTTTTTGATAAGTAGGCGATTACTTAAAGAGTTAAAGTTCCGCATGAGTAATTATTAAGCAAAATAAAGTAATGACTTAAGAGAGAGTTTGTTCCCTCTAGGTTTTTCCTTGGGAGGGTTTCTTCCTAGCCTCCGCGGCTAGGGTTTTCACTTTTTCAAAGCTTTCTCCTTCTCTCTTTCTTCCTCTTCCTTCATCCTTTTCTTAGGGGTTACCACTGGTGTCTTAACCAATGGTAAACCCCGAAAAATCCTATTTATTTGCTTTCAATAAAAGTTCCCATCTTTTAGATGGTGTTTTTTTTACTATGTTGATTGTGTTGGTTTTTGAAGAATTAGGGTTTCACAACTTCTGTAAAATTATGGAAGACTATTGGAGTACGTTCATCCCAAAATTTCCGCATCTGCAGATCGTATGCCGAACCAGAGCGAACTCACAGATTGCATTGCTTCAGATGAAGATTTTTATTAAGGCAAAATTAAGTCAAATCTGTGATGTTTACATTTCTAGGGTGATATGTATTTCTATTAGAATTTTATGTTTTTCAGAAATGGCTTGTAAGTGCCGTTTGGCGAAATATTAATGAAATCCCTATTCTTTCCGTAAAAAAAAAAAGTAATGACTTAATGAGTATCCATAGAAACACAATAACAAAAACATTGAAGGAAAATTATTTTTGTGAAATCTTGCAGATAAAATATTATAATCTTAAAACTTTCGTTTATAGGATTTTACCAATCCCATATTTTACATTCTATTTTATAAGGCTTTGTTTTTAAATTTTAAGTCAGCGACTTGCAGCCAAAAACAAGATGCAGAAGTTATAGTTCATTATGTGACATTGATGAGCACATGCAATAGACAAAATAAAAAAGGATGGAATATTCCTATAAGATATGATAAGATTTGTTAAACCGATAAACCATTAATTAAGGTTAACCTTGATTAGAACCTTATTGTACGCAGCTCATGTTACGAAAAGATTAATTAATGCACGTTCACCCACCTCATTAGTCATTACAAAGCACGACTAGCGCTATGATAAGTGACAACCCACAAGACTACAAGAGTATGTTATCAGCATGATAGAGTATATGGTTTACAAGAAGTATAATATTGTTGCATGGTTAAAACGTGAGAAGAGTACCAGTCAAATTTGACTTCTTAGGTTTCATCGTAAAAAACACCACATGCTAGCGTCAAACCAACAAAAATATATTAGTATATTACTATGGGAGAAAGAAAGGCGTTCACATGCTAATAACTATTTTTTCTTTAATTTTTTTTTTTTGTTTTTTTTTTTAATTTTTTGGCACCATTCGAGGACCCGTAGTAAGATAAATACCTCTGGACAGAAAACCTTGGTCTCCCATGTGAGAGATAGGAAGTGATACCATTGGACCTAAGGATCCATCATCCATGGTACTTTTTCTTTAATTAGTTAAACATACAAGTAATAATTGAGTTATCTATATAAGCATTTTCACATCCTATTCGCTTTAACGAAATGAGCAAGCAAATTTCACCAACCTTAAAATGTAGTTCATGTTTCTTTCTTGAAAGTGAGATTCTAAAATTTTTAACTAAATATTCTCATTAATGTATATAGAATATATTCATGTTGTGTTTTCTTAGATTCGTCTCAATGTCCACATTCGTAATATTTATATTTTTTACTAACAAGAAATTGAGGGTATTGTAGATCAAAATTTTGAATGTTGTGCAAAAAAAAAATCAAGAACTATATCTTGAAACAGATGAAATAGTCAATAATTCATACTCCCTCCGTTCCATAATATATTGCTTGTTTATTTTTTACACGTACGGTCTCCAAGACGTAACTTTGACCTTTAATATCTCAATTCCATATTAATAAAAAAATATAAAAAGTTAATATTATAAAACTACACATTGAGAAGAATCTAACAAGATCCCACGTTAATATTTTTTTTATATATACAAATGAGAATATTCGGTCAAAGATTGTAAAGTTTGACCCACCGAAAATGAAGTAGGCACTATATTATGCGAAGAATGGAGTAGTAAATGTCTCTTCAATTTGCTCAAGTGCCGTACTAAAGAGAAGAATTAAATATTTGCTAATACTCCCTCCGTCCCAAAATATAGTTTCCATTTCCCTTTTTTCACGGTAATTTATGCAAGTTGGGATAGTAAAGATTTTTTGTTTATTTAAATAAATGTTGTATGGGAAAAGATGATTTTAGGAGAGAGAATGGAGATAATTGGTGAAAGAGCATTAATTGTAACATTTTGGTTGAATAAACAAAGGAAAAAACATAATCCAAGAAGTAAATAAATGATGGGACACGATTTTTCTAGACAAATTACGGAAAAATGTGGAACTAAATATGGAAATGGGAACTATATTTGAGGATACCCAAAATAGAAATGGGAACTATATTTTGGGACGGAGGGAGTAATTAATAACTATACACACTACTGCAAAGCAAAATGATATTTTTATTTGGTACTCCCTCCGTCCCATAATATAGTGCCTATTTCATTTTTGATGGTCAAACTTTAAAATCTTTGACCGAATATTCTCATTTGTATATATAAAAAAACATATTCATGTAGGATCTTGTTAGATTCGTCTCAATGTGTAGTTTCATAATATCAACTTTTTATATTTTTTATTAATAAAGAATTGAAGATATTAAAGGTCAAAGTTACGTTTTGGAGACCGTGAAAAAAGAAACAAGCACTATATTATGGGACGGAGGGAGTAATATATAAAATGTCGGTAACAGTATATCCACATTTATTTTATTAGAAGGCAAAAGAAAGCTTATTAACTGTACAACAGTTATTAATGACGACTTATTGATTCTTGAGAGACAATACGTGCTTGGATATAATTGACGTTTACTTTGTTCTATTATATCACTCCATAAATTCAACACGATTATGGTTCAGACTTTAGAGTTAGACCCAACAATCTATCTCTATACTATAAGTAATACGGGAGGGCGTTTTCATTTGAAATCACATTTTTATTCCTATTAAATAAATTTTTTATTAAGAAAAAAACTTCAAACAACACTCCTAAACAACTTAAAATCAGCACAATTAATACAAATCAACAAACCCCTCAAAAAAAAAAAATACAAATCAACAAAAAATTGACAAAAATATTTTAAATAAAATAATTCTCAAACAATAGAAAGGCATCACAATCCATAAGATTGTTGAGGTAATTTTAAATATGGGAATTTACAATAAATTTAAAATGACACATTGAAAACATATATATGATTACATATTGATCAGAAAAGTCCGTAAAACAAAATTTAAAGTGTGTTATTGATGTACATCATCAATAATAATGTAGTATGTAAAATCTTGATGATGATTTATAATGTATATATTTGAAAACTTATATATTTTATCAATAAAATAAGACTCTTTATCTAAAGGCTATGTTCAGTTCACCTTATTTTTGCTTATTTCAGAGGAAATAAGATCAGATCTGATCAGAAAAAATAAGTTCAGATCAGATCATGCTTATATTTAAAAACTCATTATTACTACTAATACTATTATTTACTAGTACATTTGTTTAAAAGAATTATTATTGTTGCTGTTTTACTTATTAATTATGGAAAATGATATATGTAGCCCTTAGGGCTATGTATAAGGTGCTTAAAATGGAAATAAAATATTGAATCAAGCATTTATTACCTCAGTTGATGTGAAAATGTGTCTTGAATTCTTAAACTGTTTCCATTTAAAGAAATGTATTTAATGCTTATATGTAGCCCTAAGGGCTACATATAACATTACCCATTAATTATTAATATTGATAATTATTATTAATCTCGTTGTTATCATTATAAATGTTATTGTTATCATTATTTTAAGTTATTTTGTTGTTATTAAATAATAGAAAATTAAAAGCCACGCGTTAAAAATATAAGATTGGCGCAAAGAAATATATAAAATAATATTATTGTTATCATTATTCTGAGTTATTTTGTTGTTATTAAATGATAGAAAATTAAAAGCCACGCGTTAAAAATATAAGATTGGCGAAAAAATAAAAAATATATAAAATATAATAGCTCAAATTCATAACAACTTCTCAAGTACAAAACATTTTTTATAAGGGAAAGTGTGAAACATTTTAGAAGTGCTCTTATAAACTAATGCCTTTGGTTATAGAATTATTTTTAGTAATAATTATTATTGTTTTTATAATGATAATAATAATAATAATAATTAATAAAAATTGTGTAAAAGTTGTGATAGAAATAAAATGATAATAATAGTAATACTATAAATAAGATCTTATAATGTACTGCATAATAATGAATTACAAAGTAATAATATAATAGTAATAATATATTTTATATTACAAGATAAGATCTTGTAAATCAGATCAGATCAGATCAGATCAGAAAAAATAAGTTCATATCAGATCAAATCAGAAAAAATAAGTTCAGATCAGATCAGATAAGTTCAAATCAGAAAATTTCAGATGAACTAAACATAGCCAAAGTAACATTATTGAACCATCACATAGTTAATTTCAACTCTAACTATATGTCAAAACAACAAAAGGTTAATGGTATATAATTTTTAATTGCTTTATGCATTATATGTGCTTCTTTGATTTCAAATTATTTACTCATAAAATAGCACAATCAAGAAGAACTGAAGTTATTGAAATGGTATATATAATTACCTGGGGAAAGAAAAAATTTAAAGAGTTTAAAGCGAAAAAATAATCAACAAGAAAAATAATTAAAGCACGTATCGCGTGCATAGATTGCTACTATATAATATAGCACGAAACATGACAAAAATTGACACAACATACAAAAACATGTTGAATCCTTGTTTTCATTGTACAGGTGAATTGTCTTACATTGCAAAAGATGAAAAATAAATAACCGCCTTGTATATTTGAGAGAGAAACATATCTCCTACCGGGGCTACCGAATATTATACTTCAGTAATTTCTTAATAGTAATTCCTCTTTATCTTTGTGGGTTCGTTATTTCTTTACATGACAAAGCAAACATTACTTTAATAACAAACCCATGGGATTTTAATGAAATCCTATCTGATAAAGACCGTGGCAGCCAATTGATTGATCTTACAAGTTCAATGCATTTCAAGAATTTCATTAACAATTTGCATCTCATTGAAATTTCGCCCTCGGACGGCTGGTTCACATGGTTTCGAGGAACCTCAATGAGTAAACTTGATAGGGTTTTTGTCCAGGAAGATTGGATTACCAAATTCCCTATGTTGAACGCTTCTATTCTTCGACGAAGCGTCTCTGATCACTGTCCCCTATTAATCAAATCTCGGGATATTGACTGCGGGCCGAAGCCTTTTCGTTTTCAGGACGTATGGCTTACTCATCAAGGCTGTTTGGAGATAATTAAAAACTCTTGGCTCAAGAATAATGGGAAGCCTTTCATGAAAAAATTGAAAATGGTGAAGACAGACTTGAAGGTGTGGAATTCACAAGATTTTGGCAACATTGACTCTCAAATTGCTCATCACGAACTGGAAATTGAAAAATGGGATAACATAGCAAATACCCGAAATCTGAATATGGAAGAAGCACAAATGAGATCCTCAGCTCAGTTGAATTTATGGAGTTGGCTAAAGAAGAAAGAAATCTACTGGGCCCAAAATTCCCGTATCCAGTGGCTAAAACTTGGGGATAAAAACACCAGATTTTTTCACACTTTCGCCTCTATCAGAAGAAACAAGAACAACATCTCCTCTGTGGCTTGTGGTGAGTATAAACTGGAAGCCCCATCTGAGATCAGGGAGGCTGCGACGGACTTTTACAAATCATTGTTTAAGGAGGATGCTCCTATTAGACCGGTATTTCAAGGCTTGGATTTCAAAAAACTTTCTGATCAGCAGGCCTCGGAACTTATTGAACCTATTTCTCGTATGGAAATTGATAATGCTGTGGCATCTTGCA
The DNA here is from genome assembly GCF_026745355.1 of Beta vulgaris subsp. vulgaris. NCBI lineage: Eukaryota > Viridiplantae > Streptophyta > Magnoliopsida > Caryophyllales > Amaranthaceae > Beta > Beta vulgaris. The sequence continues at coordinate 39,556,007 of NC_079205.1, forward strand.
ACCCATCGAAATCCCCAGGACCGGATGGGTTCAATTTCAGGTTTATCAAATCTTCATGGGAGATCATCAAAAACGACATATACTCCATTGTAGAGGAATTCTGGAACTCAGGGCTTCTTGCAAAAGGCAGCAACGTTGCGTTCATCGCTCTTATAGCAAAAGTGGGAAACCCTACGGGCTTCAAAGACTACAGGCCAATTAGCATGGTTGGCTGTGTCTACAAAATCATAGCCAAGATTTTAGCTCATAGACTCAAGCGGGTGATGAGTCACTTGGTAGGACCGCATCAATCCTCTTTCATTGAAGGGCGTCAGATATTGGATAGTGTTCTAATTGCAGGGGAATTATTGGATTCGTGTAAAAGATCAAAAATCCCAACTGTTCTGCTAAAACTCGACTTTCACAAGGCTTTTGATTGTGTCTCCTGGTCTTTTTTGATGTGGGTTATGGAGCAAATGGGCTTTCCTCCAACCTGGGTCTCATGGATTTCCTCTTGTGTATCTTCAGCGGCAGCCTCTATTCTCTTAAACGGCACCCCCGCCAAGCCCATCAAGCTTCATAGGGGCCTCCGCCAAGGAGACCCACTTTCGCCGTTTCTCTTTGTCCTTGGAGCAGAAGTGCTAAATCTTTTGATTAAGAAAGCAATTTCAATGAATCTGTGGAACGGGATAGAAGCTTGCAAAAATGGCCCAGTCATCTCTCACTTACAATTTGCGGACGATACTGTCCTATTCTCTTCGCCGGAAATCCCTTCTTTTCTCAACATCAAGAAAGTCCTCATACTGTTTCAACTGGCTTCGGGCCTTCAGATAAACTTTCACAAAAGTGAAATCTTGGGGTTAAACGTGGAGGAAACCAAACTTCATGACTTAGCTCGGCTTCTATGTTGCAAAGTTGGCCGCTTCCCGATCTCGTATCTTGGTCTCCCCATTGGAGGGAACATCTTGAGGTTGTCTTCTTGGGACCCTTTGATCGAAAAAATGAACAAAATATTGGCGGGATGGAAAAGTAAATCTTTGTCTCTAGGAGGGAGACTCACTTTAATCAAAGCTTCATTATCAAATCTCCCCATTTATTATATGTCTCTTTTCCCATTGCCACAGGGTGTGATCAAAAAAATTATTTGCATCCAAAGACGATTTCTTTGGAATGGAGGTATTGATAAACGGGCCCTTGCCCTAGTCAAATGGGAGGTGATTCAACTCCCTAAGAAACTCGGTGGGCTGAATGTCAGTAATCTGTTATTTGGAAATTTGGGCCTCCTTTTCAAGTGGGTTTGGAGATTCTTCCAAGAACCCGATTCGCTGTGGAGGCAAACAATCCAAGCAAAATATAATTACTCTACCTCTTTCAGGATGACAGACCTAGACCATCAGCACAAAGGTGGGCCTTGGCGAGATTTATGCAATCATCTTTTGAAGCACCATGAGGCCCGAAATCTGCTGAAAAATGGCTTCAAAAAGAAGCTAGGGAGTGGACATGATTCTCTCTTCTGGCATGATACTTGGCTCCTTGACGTAGCCATCAAGGCCCAATTCCCCAGGCTATACCGTATAGCGGCTCTTCCTCTCGCTACTATAGCTTCCATGGGAGAATGGCATCACTCTATTTGGGTCTGGAGAATCCCATGGAAACGCAATCTTAGGCCCAGAGATCGGATTGAATGGATTGAGCTCTTCTCTCTCCTCCAACAATCCATTCTAGTGCAGGGCAAAAAAGATCAGTGGATTTGGTCACCAAACAACTCAAGTAAATTCTCAGTAAACTCTTTCTACCTGGCACTCTCTTCGAAATTAGAACCTCATCTCCCAGGTGTCTCTCTGAAAATATGGAAAGGATTAGTTCCTTTCAGAATTGAGATCTTTTTTTGGATGGTGCTTCTGGAAAAAGTTAATACAAAGAAAAAACTGGTATCCTGCAATATCATACCACCTTCTGATATCTTCTGCTCTTTATGCAATACAGACATTGAAGATGTCTCTCACCTTTTTCTTCACTGCCATTTTGCTCGTTCCATTTGGGATTGGTGGTGCGGCATATGGCACTTCTCATGGGTATGGCCTTTCAATATTGAACAAGCTTTCGAGCAATGGAATTTCCCATCGAGGAATAAATTTTTCAAAAAAGTCTGGATTGCAGCATTCCAAGTGATTATATGGTCACTATGGAAGGAAAGGAATGAAAGAGTTCTTATTTCTTAACAACTCTTCCAGCTCACCTGTTGAGGTTCAAAATATGGCACTTCTTCGTTTATGTTGGTGGATCAAAGGGTGGAAGGAGATTTTCCCTTACTCTCCTGCTGAAGTTATAAGAAATCCAAGATGCCTTTTATGGGTGGACCATGATCCTAACCTCTCTCTCAGGTTATCTCGTAAAAAGGAGATAGTGGATGATGGCAAAATTCACTGGCTGGTGGCAGTTTCTTCTAATTCCTCTCTCAAGGTCCCAGTAATAGGAGGTGCCCTGCTCAATAACAACAAAAAGTTACTTTGCCTTTTTTCTGGACCCATTCCTCTTATGGATCACGACTCTGCAATGGTCCTAGCAATCCACAGAGCGGTGCAAATTTCTCTCAGCTCAGATGGCATCAAAAACCACCCAATTGACATAAGGGCAGGTTCCCACTTGGCGGTTCAATGGTGCTCCAACACCACAGGTGGACCTGTGAATCTCAACTTCATATTAAACTTCATCAGATCAGCCCCTGGGAGAGGGCCCAGACTCTCATATTCTGCAAATCAACATTGCTCCAACTCAGTTGAGGACCTGATAGCCAATCAGGGCCTATTTCGCAATTCTGATTTTGTTGTTTGGAAATTCTGATTTCTAGATATTGTAGTTAGTTATTACTCCCTGATGCTACTGATGCTATGGTTGGAATTGTATGAGCTGTACTCTTGCCCTCATTGGGTTTTTTGAGTAATAAAACTATCAAAAAAAAAAAATAACAAACACATGGATCATACATCTCTTGGACTCTCTCCATGGCCCATGCTATTCTTTGATTTTATATTGTGCCATTTTCATATGTTTTAGCATTAAGAAACAGATAAAATATTACTTCATGCGAATTCAGAAGTTGAACTGAACTCCTACATAGTGAGTTTAGCCTCAAATGACAAACTCCTTAAATTATCTCTATTCAAACGGAATAAACTCCCCTCCCTTATCTTATGCTCTTAGGGTACATTCTATTCAACTTATTGGCCCTGAACTTATTGGACCTTATCTGAACTGAACTTATTGAACCTGAACTGAACTTATTGGAACTTATTAAATCTGATTGGACCTGATTGGAACTTATTGGACCTGATTGGAACTCATTGGACCTTATTGGAACTTATTGACCTTATTGAAACTGATTTAAACTTATTAGACCTTATTGGACCTAATTGAAACTTATTAGACCTTATTGGACCTGGTTGAAACTTATTTGACCTTATTAGACAAAAACATTGACTATGAATAACATAAATATTACTACTAACGTAAATACTACCCCTAATTATAAAAAAAAACGTAAATACTACCCCTCAAATTTTTTTATGGAGTAATAATTATTATAATTCGTCCTTTAAAAAATAATGATTATTAATTACCTCTTATGATAATTAATTTAACAAAACAATTTACTATTTATATATTTGCCTATACATAACTTTCACCACTAATATATCTAATAGTCTTGTAATTATTATTATTGTTAACCTTAATTATTTGATCATTATTATAATATTATTTAATAGCAATATGAATAATCAAATAATAGACAATAATACAAGTATAATACTATACATTGTGGTACTTTAATAAAAAATTCTAATAATAACATAATCAGCTAATAGTAATATGAATAATAAAATAATAGACATAATACACATAAATAATAAAATAATAGACATAATACGAATAAATAATAAAATAATAGACGTAATACAAATAAATACTAAAATAATAGAAACTAATACAAGTATAATACTATATAATCATTGTGGTACTTTAATTAAAATTCTAATAATAACATAATCAGCTAATAGTGATATGAAATTATGAATAACAAAATAATGGACAATAATACAAATGTTTATTAAACATTGACTATTTGGACCTTATTAGACCTGATTGGAACTTATTGGAACTTATTGCACCTGATTGGAACTTATTGCACCTGATTGGAACTTATTGGACCTTATTGGAACTTATTGCCCTTATTAGACCTTATTGCAACTTATCTGAACTTATTGGACCTAAAACTTAATTTTTTAAGTTGAACAGAACACACCCTTAGAGACCCTAATACGACTATACGAGACATGAAAAACAATATACACGTGATACAGCCTGGACGTGTACGGTGCATAGCTGTATTGGGTGTATTGTCCTCTTGTTAATTGTTATATATTGAACTCCCCGAAACGGAAAATTGCACTCACTCTGATATACAAGTTTTAGTTCAAAGTCTCTCAATAAAATAAGCTCCTCTATAGCAGGAAAATATAGCAATGGCATGCTCCAAACCTCAGAAAAAAGTGCTGATGCTATGTGCTGATGCCATGGAAGACTATGAGGTTCATCAATTTCTCTGATATATTTCACAAATACTGTGCATGAGCTAAACTTTTGTAGTTATCATATTATATACTCCCTCCGTTCCAAAATATAGTTCCCATTTCCCTTTTTTCACGGTAATTTATGCAAGTTGGGATAGTAAAGATTTTTTATTTATTTAAATAAATGTTGTATGGGAAAAGATGATTTTAGGAGAGAGAATGGAGATAATTGGTGAAAGAGCATTAATTGTAACATTTTGGTTGAATAAACAAAGGAAAAAACAAATTTCAAGAAGCAAATAAATGATGGGACACGATTTTTGTAGGCAAATTACGGAAAAATGTGGAACTAAATATGGAAATGGGAACTATATTTTGGGACACCCAAAATGGAAATGGGAACTATATTTTGGAACTTTTGTAGTTATCGTATTAGTTTTATATGCAAGCAACGCGTGCAAAAGTATATAAACAATTAAAATAAATTGTATAGTAGAAATGTCTTTGTATTTTGTTTTTCTCCAAAAACTGCTGTTTAATTTAAATGTGGAACTTTTTTATTTTCCTCTTACATTTAAATAAAGCAATTAGTTCTTTTTTTTTCTTTTTCCTTTTTTTAAAATTTGGTATCCTCCATGTAATGTCATACATAATAATGGCTAGTATTATGTATAGTAGAGTATTTTTTTTTTACTTTATTATTAATTGTGGAAAAAATATGGAACAGGCTATTGTTCCCTTTCAGGCACTTCAAGCTTATGGTGTCCAAGTTGATGCCGTTTGCCCGGGTAAAATGGCTGGTGATGTTTGCCGCACTGTTAAATACAAAGCATATAGCTCTGACTCTCAGGTAATATTCTTTGTTTTATTTGAAAAAATGGCCAACTTTCCATTTTCCAAAGGGAGGAATAGAACTTTTTCATAACTAATACCAATCTTAGCATTGGTTCCCCTTATCGCATTAAAGCACGTATTTATAATACAAGGTTTGTGAAGCCTTTCTAAACATTAACTACTAATTAGTTCTACATTAAATAATTATATGATTATATCTCTTAAGTTTGACTTATTAACTTTAATCACATCTCTTAATGCTAGTCTTTATCACCACAATAATATCATACACGATATTCTATTAACTAGGATAGCTACGTTATCTTCAAACATCATGAGGGTATACTTTTGACCCTTAGCCAAAAGTTGGGGACGTTTGACTAGAACTCCGCTTATTTACCATGGTAAAATTTGGTGATGTTTCATTATACTTCCGCTTACATAATAAATCTGGGTTGTTTCAAGTTTATTGATTTGGATGCGGAATCGTGTGGGTTGTGCATCTTGAATCACTTGTCGGTTGTCACTGTTCTTTCTTCGCTCATACTTGTTGTTATCCTCCTCGGGTGCCAGATTGGTAGAAATTAAAAAAAGGTTTTTTGACAAAATATAAATATAAAGAAAATAATTATGGAGAATGGTGATGTATAGCCTATAGGTATTAAATAGTATAAGATCTCAAATAAATCGGTATAAAATCAAGCAGTATTTGCCTATTTAGTCTAGTGCAGGTTTATATCAATCTCCACTACTGGAGCCACTTTGCAGGAGGGATCGACTGACCTTCCCCCCACTTCTAAAGGGTCTTGGTTGTGTGAGGTTTCGATTTATGCCTAATTGTTATACAATAGAAGATCGATGTTGACCTAGTGATTGTGAGACCCCTTTTCCAACCATTGCGACAATAGTTAAATCGTTTCTAATAGGTGGTCATTTTGCAATATACTCTTCTTTTCATCTATTTTTTCTTGGCATACTTTTAACTTATTTCCCAATAAATAATCATACACTAGTGGAAAAAAATGGAAGGGCTACGGTGAAAACACGCCTAAGGGTAAAGACTTTAGTATATATACTTGAGGTCTCGGGATCAAACCCTATATTATGCCCTTTCTAAATTTTTTTATTGTACATAGATTAAATGAACTGGGTGTTTATGCACGCCTTTTAATATATTTGTATATATTCACATGAAGTTATCTTCTTAATTTTATATTAATCTCTTATGCTATTTTTTTTTTCATTTTTTTCCAGATGTTCCCACCTCCTACTCCTGACTGGTTAAGGGTAAGAATGCTTACTCAACATCACCTTGCCATATATACCTAGAATTGTTGAAAAATGACTCAGTCAAATCCAACCCAATTTTCATGGTTTTTGATCAGGAGTTATAAACCCAAAACTCGAATGACCGAACCAGATGATCCCCAACGGCCCGTTTGGTAGTAATAAATGGTGGTAATGGGAATGAATTTGTGTGTAAATTTGTGAAAAATATCATTGTCCATTACTATGGTAATGCTAATTTATCCTAAAGTGTCCATTTTCCTTCTTGAATTTTCATTCCCATTCAATACCACCTTGTAGGGTGGTAATGAGTGGTAATGAAAATTGCTTCCCCTTGGAGACAAAAACTCAAGTTTAGGGGTGAGATTGCTTGCCCATGGAGAAAAAGTGCCTCCCCATGGAGATTTTAAGGTTGCTTCCCTAATAAAATTACACTTAAAATTCATTCCCATTACCGCAATTTATTAACGACTACCAAACGGGCAGCAAAAGTTTTACGTCAGAATTGGACACGAACTGACCCGGTCGACCCAAAATTTTATAAATCATGAAGAAGGATATTTTTCAAATATAAAATACACAAATCAGTATAATAGACTTAGACAAATTCAAGGATACATTTTCCTAACAAACTCACTTCATCTCACTCTTGCTTACCTAACATTATCTCTATATATCTCACATAAACCTAGTCGTCCATTCTCATGTCCTTTTCTTTTCCTTTGAATATCGAAGTACAACACACATTTAAAAAATAACCCCGCTAGTCTTATCGAATGGATGAAACTAGCTGTGAAATGGATTAAAAAATATAATTACGGAGCAGATTAAACTAGTTATTGTATTCAGAAAGGTGGTCTAGTTCTCTGCTTACAATTGAGCTTGAACCGTCACCTAATTTTAAACTTAAAGTAGGCAATATCTTATAAGACGAATTGTATAATATATTTAATATATTAATTAATTAAAAATATTATATACATAACATAAGTGTTTACTTCCTATCAACTTCAATATCTTTGATTTGTTGTAATTGAATATTGTTTCTAGTACCAATGTTTATCTAAAATTTGCCAATGTTTTAGGTTAAATTATATATATGTCACTAATATGATCATTATATAATATTACTAAAAATGAAACAATAGTTATGTATATACGAATACAAATAATTTTATATGAGAAGTAGAAATACCGAGTTGATAGAAAGGTGTCACGGACTCATATACGACCCTAATTCCACCGATAATCTCTCTCTTTTTTTTATAGGAACCCTACCGGCAATCTCTATAACTAGATTTGTATTCAATCCAATCCGAAAACATGCCTAACCCATATCTACCAAACCTGAAACTCGCCTGCCTAACCCATATCTACCGAATCTGAAATCGCTTGCCTAACCCATTCGTGTTCATCTAAATTAATAATAGCAATATGCACTGAACATTCAATTGCGCTGAACATTCTTTTCAACTTACACCCTCCCTGTTCATGTCAACTTTGAAAAATAATATTCGTTTAAATAAATAATAAGTAAACATCCTTGTTCATGTCAACTTACACCCTACTTGAACATGTACTGAAAGAGCATAGAAAACATATTTAAAGAACATATTCTAGAAATAAAAGATAAATCTTATTTTATATTGACGACATGTTTGGATTTAACTAATAACATGTTCTAGTTATATCAATCAGTTGTTTTTTTTTTATTATAAATAAACCTATAAATATATATAAACATATGATCTTGAATAAAATTATTCAATATTCTTCTTATATCGTTATCTTGTTTTATATAAACTTTATTTTTAAAGATAAGTTGAAATCCCTTGTAGGGGAAGATTTGAAGGTGATGCTAACACCATTAGGTTATCCCATGCTGCTCATATTTTATACAAAATAGTAATATAAACTTTATATTATTCCTTCAAAATTGTCCAAAAACAAAATAAAACATCATATACTATTGACATTGTTGTTTACATGTACAACATCAACAAGAACATAGCATATCAAAATTGTTAATTAGAAAAAAAATATAAAATAAAACATGTACTAATGTCAAAAGAACATTATTCTTCAACACAAATAGCTTGAAATAGTTACATCAATGGCATTCATAATAATGTCAGCGATACTAATAATAATTACCAATATTAATAATTAATAAGTGTAACAACGACAATAATAATTAATCATTTTGAACAAATGTACTAGTAAATAGTAGTATTAATAGTAATAGTAATCGTATAATAACAACAAGAACAACAAGAACAACAATAATAATAATTACAATAATCATAATAATCATCATAATAATCATGATACCAATAATAATTATAAAAACAACAATAATAACAATAATAATAAGTTTTTAAATATAAGCATGATCTGAACTTATATAATCTGATCTCAATGTATTTTTTCAGATCTGAAATAAATAAAAAAAAGGTGAATTTAGCATAGCCTTACTACTTACTAGTCTTATAAATTATACTATATGTTTTTTTTAATTTTATCTTTACAATGACATGTATAATGTGATATTTTATTGTGTGAAATAATGTAGTCTAGTACGTTCTCATGTGTATTAAATAACAATGAGATTTTCTAATTAACATGGAAACATATAGTTATTATAGTGACAATAACGTATTAGATGTTATATCATGGAACTCCACTTGGTGACTTGGGGATCCCAAAGTTTGAGTTTCAGGTCTCACCATCACCAGTAGTGCACTAGTGCAGTAGTACTTGTGAGGAGTTTACCGGCCCCTCTCTCTCCCCTCCTCATAACTGGGCCTTGCAAATGGGCTGATTGCTAGAGTTGAGATAGATGGGTTAGTTACAAAGTCCCTTCTTGTATTTTGCCTAAGTTGTCATAAATTTGTGGATATTGTTAGATAATGTAAAACTCCTTGATATGAAGAGATTGTATTATATATATATATAAATTGTCTGGGAAAGCCTTTGGTGAAAATATCTGCAAACTGGTATCGAGTGGGCACATGTAGAACACAAACTTGTTTTAAAGCAACCTTTTTCCGAACAAAGTGAAATCCAATTAATTCAACACGTTTGGCGCGTTGATGCTGAACATGATTGCTGGACAAATAAATAGCATTGGTATTATTACAATAGACAAGTGTAGCTTAACGAAGCGGACAACGCAACTTTAGTAGTAAGTTGCGCAACCAACAAGATTCAGCTATAACATTAGCGACGCCTCGAAATTCTGCCTCTACACTAGAGCGAGAAAGAGTAGCCTGACACTTAGCGGACCAGGAAATAAGTTTGTCCCTAAAAAAGCAACAATATCCGGAGGTAGAACGACGAGTGTCTCGGCACCCACCCCAATCAACATCAGTATAAGTGATCAGACGTATGGACACTACAAGAAAAACTGCCGTTTACGACCAGATTTCCGGTCGTAAAAAGCTCAAAACTGGTTGCAAAAGGCCTTTTACGACCAAAAAAGCGTGTGGTCGTCGGTGGTCGTAAAAGGCTTCGTCGCAAAATAAAAACTGGCATTTACGACCAGTTTAAGTGGCTCGTCGTAATTGCTCTTTTGCGACGAGATTTAGTTCTCGTTGCAATTAGTTAGCATTTACGACAAGAAAATCCGGTCGTAATTGCTAAATAAAAATATAAAAAAAAATTGGCAAGTATTTAGAGTTGCTAATCTGATCAATTGAATATTATAATTTGTTTGCTTTTATTTCAATTTATTTAAACAAAAATAATTAAATTTAAGTAGTTACAATTTAATGTTAAGCAAATAAACAACATTGTCATAAATAAAATAATAAAAAGCATTAAATTAATAAACTATTTTTATTAATAATTTTGATGAATTTGGTACAATAAATCAAAAGAAAAGATAAAATCTAAAAACTTAAATTTATACAAAAAAAATTAACAAAATTAATTATGTTATGGCTTTTCTTGGTTTCATCATTCATCAACCTTCATCATTCCGCATCATCATCCTTCATCAACGTTCATCATTCCGCTTCATCATTGTTCATCATCATGCTTCATCATCGTTCATCTGCAATCAACAAGGAAACGAAATCAACAATTGAACCCAAACATCTCCACAACATTGAACCCAGAAAATAGGGTTGGAAACGACATTGTCAACAAATGAACCAATTTTTCCCAGACATCTTCACAACATTGAACCCAAAAACAACATCAACAAATGAACCAATTTTTCCAAAATGAACACAGAAAATTTTGAATCAACTTTTCCCAAACACCCACACCGCCCAGCCCAACCACCACCCACTGATTCAAACCCCCCCCCCCCCCCCAACCACCCCCACTTATTTGAACCCACCCTTCGAGCCCACCCCTGAACCCCCCCCCATTTCAACCCCTCCCTTAGAACCCCCGAAACCCCCCTTAAAACCACCCATTTCGAAACCCCCTTCAACCCTCTTGAACCCCCCCTTTTCGAATCAAAAACAAAATACCCAAAAAGACCAAAATCAGTAACAAAATGAAGGAAAAAAATGGCAAATAATTTCAATAATCAACCATGAACATTCAACAAAATTCCAATTAATTACGAAATTCAACAACGAATTTCGAACCATGAACATCGACCAAAACCCCAATTAATTTGGACCCCCAAATCCCACAAAATTGAACCAATTAACCCACTAATTAAACCCAAAAAAAACCCAAAAAATCGAACAAATGAACGAATTTTGAAAAAATCCCAGAAAAAATGCTCAGAAGAAGAAGACAAAAATGGAGAAAAAGAAAAAAAGAAGAAAAGAATTTCAGTGGTTATGGAGGTTAGAATGAAGGTATTGAATGAGAGAGGAGAGAGATGGGAGGATGAGAAAATGAGAGAGGAGAGAGAATTTTGGGGAAATTAGAGGAGATAGTGTCGGTGGTGGGAGGAATTGAGGATAAGATAATTGCAAAAACGGATCCAACGCGGCATTAAATCCCGCTGATATTTTCAGCGAAATTTCAAAATTTTGATTTTTTACGACCATATTTCAAACTCGTTGTAATTATTATTTTTTTGCGACGAGAAATTGGCTTTTACGACCAGAATTCCGCCTCGTCGTAGATAATTTATACTATTTACGACTAGTTGAAGAACTGGTCGTTATTGCTTATTATTTACGACCAGAAACGCGTGTGGTCGTAATTTTTGGTCGTAAATGAAGCTTTTTGTTGTAGTGGGAAGAAGAAAGATATACCTATGATCAATAGTGTCCTGAATGTAGCGCATGATCCGTTTTAATGCATCATAACGAGAGACCCTAGGGTCGTGCATAAACAGACAAAACTACTAAACAGTATAAGAAATATGAGGACGAGTAAAAGTGACATACTGAAGAGCACTTGCAAGATTGCTATATAAGGTAGGATCATGAAACTAAGGGCCAGCATCGGCACTAAGTTTAGACTTAGTGTCTATAGGAGTAACGGCGGGCTTACATAGCCATGCACGCGCTCTAGAGTTTCCTGTGCATATTTATGTTGCGATAGTAGCATATAAGATGGTGACCGGGTGACTGCAATACCCAGAAAATAACTCAAGGGGCCAAATCCGACATCGGGAACTCAATTTTAAGCTGAGCAATGATCCATTCTCGCAAGACATCAGAAGAAGTAACCAACCAAATATAATCAACATACAAAAGTAAATATGCGGTGTCTGAGCCATGGTGAAAAAGTGAAGAGATAATTATCACTCTTGGTGATAATAAAATCCATGTGTAAGAGATGAGTAGCAAAACGTTGATACCACGCACGAGGAGCCTGTGTAAGGCGATAGAGAGCCTTGTGCAGGCGGCAAACATAATGAGGTGTGCGAGAATCAACAAAACCTGAAGGTTGATGCATATAAACGGTCTCATGAAGATCACCATGAAGAAAGGCATTTTTAACATCAAGTTGATGAATGTACCACTTGCGAGCCATAGCTAAGCTAAGGACAGTCTGAATGGTCTATGGTTTGACCAGGATTGAATGTTTCATCACAACCAAAACCAATTTCCTGAGACCTGCCATCATAAACAAGTCGAGCTTTGTGCCTTTCAAGTTCACCATTAGATTTCAACTTATGTTTGAAAAGCCACACACAATTAACAATATTCACCCCCACGTATTAGGCCTAGGTACCAAGACCTAAGTCCTTTTTTTAATTAAAGCACCAAATTCTCTTGCATGGCCGCACTCAATTTTGGGTCAGCCAAGGCTTGTATATGATTTTTGGGAAGGGGAGATTGAGCTAAAGTGGGAGCATGAGACGGCGAGGGCATAACGTGAGATAGGCATTAGAATGCCATGGTGGCTACGGAGGACTCATGGGGATGGAGGGCCCGATCTGGTGGGCCGAATGGGGGCCACAACTCTGCTAGGAGGTGGAGTATACCAGGTAGGGGGAGTAACTGGGGTGGACAACACATGATTGGGTGTTGTGCGTGGACCGCGAATCGGAGGAGGAGGAGTTTGGGCTGATGAAACGCGTTGGCCAGGGGGCGCATTTATTGTGCGGGCTGGGCCGAAACAAAAGAGGGGGGATGGGCGCTTGGCCAGGGTGGTAAAGTAGGGGGTTCAGCACGAGGGATGGTTCATGAGGGCCCAAAAAATTATATGAAGAAGGAGAGAGGTGCTGCTGTTGGGCTAGAAGAAATTGTGTTTCATCAAAGAGCACATGTCGAGAAATTATATAATTATAATTTTGTGAGTGGCGAGGTCAAGGCAACGATAATCACGATGTTTTCGAGGATATCCTAAAAAATGCATGGAGTGGAGTGAGGTGCTAGTTTATTAGGAAAAGTGGCCGTGAGATTGGGAAAATGTAGACAATGAAAAACACGAAGATGATCACATGACGGGGTAATGAAAAATAAGGCTTGAGTAGTGGTAGTGTTTGTGAGTTTGTAGGTAAGATATTTAGGAGATATGTAGTAGTTTCTAAAGCATGCACCCAATATTTGTTAGGAATAGATGCATGTAATAACAGTGTGCGAATAGTATTATTCATAGTGCGGATCATGCGTTCAACTTTGCCATTTTGAGATAAGGTTTGGGGACATGAGAAGCGAAAAGTGATGCCGTGTTGGACACAAAATAGTTTAAATGGATCATTATCAAATTAACGGCCATGATCACTTTGAAAAGATTTGATGGCACGTTCAAATTGAGTGAGGACATATTGTTGAAAGTTGAGAAAATATTGGAAAGTTTCAGATTTGTATTTCAAGGGAATAGTCCATAGATAATGAGTGAAATCATCAAGAAAAACTACATAATATTTATAACCATCAATGTTAGGTATAGGGGAGGTCCATAAATCATCATGAATTATACCTAAGGCACATGAAGTACTACTACTAGAACGAACAAAAGGAAGACTAACATGTTTCCCAATAGGACATGAATTACAAAACTCGAAGGAATACTCCTTATTATATTGTATAAAATTATTGCTCCTAAGAAAACTTAAAGGTTGAGCTCCAGGATGGCCAAGGCGGTTATGCCATGTCGATGGACAGATGGCTGTGAGGGAAGTAGCAAGACATGTATATGGAGTGTTAGTGGTGACTGGATAAAGGTCGCTCGAATTATTGCATCTCGTTACAATTTTTCTCATTTTGAGATTCTTCAGAAAAAAACCAAAAGGATCAAACTCTATAGACACAGAATTATCAGATGTAAATTTTCGACGGAAATAAGGTTTTTAATAATTTGTGAAGCTAGGAGGACATCACGAAGGGCAAGGGGAGTTTGAGGAAGGGTGGTTTGACCATAACCCGTTACTGGAATGCGGTGCCCATTACTAACAATAATATGATTATTAGTGCTTACATTAAATAAGGGCATGAGAATACTTGAGTTAGGAGTCATGTCAGAAGTGGCTCTGGGGTCAATATGGTCTAAAACGTTGCAGCATGACAATTTATTTCAAAGAGTTCTACCCAATTGGAATATTGAGATTTTTTGCGATCAAGTATGATTGGGATCTTGTTCGTTCTTTATGTTGCTCACAACCTGTGTCGGATGGAAGGCAGCATGGGGGGCGTGGGGGTAGGTTGTGGGTGGGGTTGTTCGCCGCCAGCTTCGCCTCTCATGATGGCGAGGTGGGTGGTGATAGCAAAAAATGTAAGGCGGAAGATAGTGTGCCGTAAGGCGTATTCAAGATTTGGGATTGAATCATCTCATAAAAACAAAAGAACTTAAAGTGAATTTTTTTAAATAAGTGAAAAATGATTGATATTTTCATACTTAACTGCGAGTGAGGCAAATTAACCTCTGAACTTTGAATTGTGAATTATGAATTATGAATTGTGAATTGTGAATTTTGATATGTTGACTATGTTTATTTCCTTTCTTTTCAGACTTACATTGAATTACCAGGGCACAACTTTATACTCAATGCCACCTTTGACGACATTGAGGTAACAAGTTATGATGGGTTGATCATTCCAGGGGCAAGAGGACCTGAATATCTTGCAACATTTGAGTTAGTTCGAGATGTAGTTCGCAATTTTTTATCATGTAGGAAGCCAATCGCGGCGATATGCCATGCATTATTACTTCTTACAGCTGCTGATCCAAATAGCATTCGAGACCGTAAATGTACAGGATTTCCAACTATGAGGCCTGTGGCTCATGCAGCTGGTGCGCAGTGGGTTGAACCCGAAAGTCGGGAAGCTTGTGTGGTTGATGGCAATCTAATAACTGCTGCTCTCTACGCCAGCCACCCTGAATACATTGGACTGTTCATAAAAGCCTTAGGAGGTCTCATAACTGGGAGTAAGAAACGAATCTTGTTGCTTGGTGGGGTAAGTATTCTCTAAATATAGTTATGCTTGCAGATTATGAGTGTTTTTATAATTTCTGCGACTCTTCGAGTTAGGAAACACAAGATTATCAAAGCTTAATCTTAACATTGTTAGCTGACAATCATGAATTTATATAATTTTTACTAAACACAATTAGAGATATTAAGTGCAAACTAGAAATGGTAATAGAAAAGAAAACAGAAAAATTTCAAACAAAATACTACTCAAAATTAATAACATTATGATTTCTAGTAAATTCCAGTGGGCCTAACATTAGTCCACACCAACAATTTGACTACATACAAGCTTAGGTTCCGTTCTATAACCAACCGGAAATAGGTGGAGTAGCGAGTTTATATGCTAGTCATTCTCTTTGTATTATTTCAATGTGGCACAACTAGTACCAACTCACATATGGGTTATATTCTTAACAATTTATAAAATCCTAATGTAGGATTCAATGGCCGAATATGATGGTATCGTCCCTTTTCAGTCACTACAAGTTGTAGGATGCGAAGTTCATGCAGTTTGTTCTAATAAGACAAAAGATAAGTTTTGCCCAACTGCAGTACATGAATATGAAGGTGATAACTCAAATTTCAGCGAAAAACCTGGACTGGATTTTCGAATGACAGCTGATTTTGATGGTATAAACCCCTTGTGTTATGACGGTCTTGTTATTGCGGGAGGCCGAGCACCGGAATACTATGCGTTAGATGATAAAGTTCTAGTCCTTGTTCAGAAATTCGTGGACCTTGCAAAACCAATTGCATCTATTGGCTATGGACAACTGATTTTAGCTGCAGCTGATGTTCTCAAGGTACTTTCCCATAATCCCATTCTTTAAGCCATATTCAAAGTTATATTTTTTTGTTATTCAATTTATTTGTCTCAATTATTCTTAGGGTTTTCAAATTAGAAATAAGAAGATAACAATAATTACAAGGTGGTATGTAGCCAGTAACCTTGCTCGGTTCAATTATTGTGTACATATGAAAAAGTAGGTAATTATAAATTATGGTCAAAACTCAGTGTAATCTCTATTACATAAGGGAAGGGGGAGCAATGGTGTCCTCTTTTGAATTGCCTAATTTACCCTCCTTCCCTTTCTAAATTACAAAAGGAATGTCAATACTAAAATGGGGGTTCTAACAAAGCCACCGGAAATTAAATTTCAACATCATTCAAAAATCACTTATATCAGGAAACTTTACAAATCACTCATAGAATTGAGAAAATCACAAAAAATCACGAAAATCACGAAAATGATCGGGAAACTTTTTACAAAAACAAAATATTTAACTTACAAAATAAAACTAATATACTAGGACGTCAATACATACAAAAACACTCACAAAATTCACTTACAAATCATTGTTCTCAAAAATCATCTCTATTATCTCTATTATATAAGGGAAGGGGGAGATATGGTGTCCCCGAATGAAGAGACTATTTTACCCTTTTTCTTTTCTAAATTACAAATTCACTTACAAACCAAAGGGAGATTCAAATAAAAATAGTGGAAATAAAATTATAACAATCACTCAGAAGTCAACTAAAATCATATAATTGCATAATTTACGTTATACAAATCACTCAAATGAGTTAACTTTATAAAACCAAAAAAATAACTTACAACCAATACACTACAACGTCAGTACATACTCACAAAAATTTGACTTGAAATCCAAGTGTCCACTTTCTTCACAATATATGAAGTAGTGTACTTAATTCAAAAATCAACTAAAAAATTATAATATTAGAAATCATAGATAAATTCAATAAAATGTCTATTTTGTTCATAGAATTTAACTTTGAAAAGTAAAAAAAAAAAAAGACTGGTGAGAGACTAAATCAATTAAATTTTATAACTAAAAACAATTATACTTTGTATGTCTGATGTTCAAATTCAGACTTTTACATACGTCGAAAAAAATCGAGTAGGACACCAAAATATTAGAAACCCCATTTTACCCTCACTACATCTCTATTCTAACTACTTACTTTAATTAAAAAATAAAAAAAGAAACAACCTAATTAATTTTAAAAATAAAAATAGGCATTACAAAAAAGAAAACCATCAATAATTCAAATATCCCTAATTTATTAAATATAATTAACAATTAATTTATTTTTTTACATCTCCTAAAAAAAAATTCTACATATTTCCGCACGCATCGCGTGCATATAAAACTAGTTGATACAGAAATGTAGTCTTAATATCCTTTACAGATTGGAACTTTGTTTGAATTTCAAAGTAATTACTCCCTCCGTTCCAAAATATAGTTCCCATTTCCCTTTTTTTACGGTAATTTATGCAAGCTGGGATAATAAAGATTTTTTGTTTATTTAAATAAATGTTGTATGGGAAAAGATGATTTTAGGAGAGAGAATGGAGATAATTGGTGAAAGAGTATTAATTGTAACATTTTGGTTGAATAAACAAAGAAAAAAACAAAATTCAAGAAGCAAATAAATGATGGGACACGATTTTTCTAGGCAAATTACGGAAAAATGTGGAACTAAATATGAAAATGGGAACTATATTTTGGGACATCCAAAATGGAAATAGGAACTATATTTTGGGACGGAGGGAGTATTATCACAAGTACTGACATACGAATATATTTTTATCACATAAAGAAACTACTTGTACATTGCACGGGTTTCAACAGCTAATGAATATATAAAGGATAAACTTTTCGAGAGCATAGGGTCGTCCTAAAGATTTCGGGAGCATAGAGCGCGCCACAGAGGATTGTCATGTGAATAATTTTCATTTTTATTTTTTACAAAAATAAATTTTTATATAGATATAAATACATATAACGGGTTTTGGATAAGTAAAAATTAGACTTTGATTTTGAATAAACAATCGAAATTATTATGTTATGCAAATTGTATATAACTTTTTCTTCGAAGTTCAAAATATTATAGTTTATATACCATTAGAGTGTGCTTGAAATAATCTTCATATACGTAAATACGAGTTTTGGATAAGAGAATATTAAAGTTTGGTTTTGAATAAACAAACTAAAATTCTATATTATGTAATTGTATATAACTTTTGCTACTTAATTCTGAATATTATAGTTTTTGTACCATTTAAAAGGCGCTCAATATATGCTTAAAGATAAGATCCATTTACTGTATAATTTTACAACTTGTGAAAACATATTATCTTTTAACATCTAATTCTTTCTCAACTGAACCAAAATTAGTAGTGAACAAAATTCATTAAGAAACTTTGTTATTACAAGAAAAACAAAGTTTATAGCGATAAAATTACATATGTATTAGAATTTTGAATGATGATAAAATTAGAGTTTGATTTAAAACAATAACCTTAGAATATTATAGAGAGCGCCACCTAAAAATGTCATATCATTATTTTATTTTATTTTCTAAAATTAATATTTGAATAGATATAAAGCTTTGGATAAATGAAGATTAGATTTTGATTTTGAATAAATAACCTAATTATTACTTCCTCCGTTTCTAAATAAGTGCAACATTTGCATAGTGTTTACTATTCACAGTTTAAACTTTAATTAACTTTGGTGATTTACATTTTAGGAAAAACATAGTCATGTGGGATCTTGTTAGATTCGTCTAAATGTGAAATTTTTTAATATCAACTTTTTATAATTTTTACTTATTGATAATTAAAGATATTAATGGTTAAAATAATGTATTGGCAAACGTGAAAACAAGAAATGTTGCACTTATTTAGAAACAGAGGAAGTATAATATATAAATTAAATATAACTTTTTCTGTACAATTTGGAATATTATAATTTTATACCACTGGAGAGCGATTGATATATACATTGAAATAAGATCTATTAACAATATAGCTTTAAAACTTATGAGAATATATTTATTTAAATGAATGATAACATATTATTTATTTTAGATATATATAAAAATAACTATAAGAATAGCACATTGCTCCCTCCGATTCCTAAAGATCTTCCTTCTTTCCGTTTAAGTGCGTTTCCAAAAGATCTTCCTTCTTTTACTTATTCCTTATTTGGATTTTTTTTCCTTTTTACCCTCTCATGTCCCTATCATATGGTCCATCATTACATTATTAATTTAATTTTTCTCCATTTCTTTCTCCTACTTTAACCCCTTTTTATCCTATAGTGGCTTTTACTTTGGTATATCCTCCTTTCGTCCAATTTTGATTGTCAAAATTTCTTTTCGAGACGTTTGAAAGTAGTTGTTAATTTCCCATTAACTAAAATTGTTAATGTACTACTAAGCTCAACTTTTATTGTTCAAGAGTAATTTAGAAAGTGAAAAACATAAC
The DNA here is from genome assembly GCF_026745355.1 of Beta vulgaris subsp. vulgaris. NCBI lineage: Eukaryota > Viridiplantae > Streptophyta > Magnoliopsida > Caryophyllales > Amaranthaceae > Beta > Beta vulgaris. The sequence continues at coordinate 39,575,815 of NC_079205.1, forward strand.
AATAAATGATATTTTCTTATTTTTTAGGATCCTGCTATTTACTGCCCATATTTACTAAATATTACCCGTGTTTTTATACCTATTATATATTTGTTTTAACTTTTTTTACGTCAAAAAATATAAAAATCTAAGAATGTTTTAGCCTTAACAAAACCAAAATTTCGGTTCAACCATGGAGGAAATAAGAAAAAATGGCTAGTTTGACCGTAGTGGAACCGAACCAAAATTTTGGTCTCGTTCCATGAACAATTAATGTCTTTTTTGCAAGAAAAAGCTATAAAGATTCAAATGAAGTAATCCCTGAATACGGAATAGTGCTTGCAACTCACCTACGACAATGGTGATTGTTGTCGAGGAGAGAGAGAGTTGTAGGAGAAGAGAATCAGGGGTACTGTGTTTTGGGTTATGGGAATCTGAAAATTTATAGTAATACTAATAAGAAAAATGGAAGCGTAGAAACTTTGACGCTAATTTCAAGTGGGTACTGAATTTCATTATTGTAATCCAATAGTTTTCATATTGTTTGCAAATTAATATTTGAAGATTGAAATTGCTATGATAATCTTCAATTATTTGGCAGCTCAAGTGTTCTTTTTTTTTTTATTTGCAGGGGAGGAAATGCACTGCTCACCCATGTGCCAAGGTCAACGTTGAACTAGCAAAGGCAATTTGGTTGGAACCTAAGCCGAAATCTCGTTGCTACACTGATGGTAACTTGGTTACAGGATCTGGGTGGCAGGGCCACCCAGAACTTATTTGTCAGTTCATGGCATTGCTTGACATTCAAGTATCATTCAAATAATTGGGTGATGCTTGAATCATTTATTAGATGCTAAAAATCATCATCAATGGACCAAATCATAGTTGAATAATATGAATTGTCACTTGATGCCTTTTATTTTGTGTAATAGATCTTAGACTCTAAGACGTGAGAGAATAATGAAAAATAATAAGGTGATTATATATATGTTTACTCTATTGCATGAGATTTAAGGGTTTGGATCATTTGGATGTTTATGCATATAATAGTGGAACATATTTGTCACCAATATCTCAACTTCATTGTGTAGGTCCCAATTTTTGTTCCTATCTTATATATTCTATCCTCATCATGGAGCTCACTAATATGGATCGTTAGGAATCTTCTCACGTTTCTTTTAAAAATTATTGAAGCTCTTTTGATGATCCCACTACTTTTCTTCACTCATTAGCTCAGCTAATTTATAGGGTTCTTGATTATGGCCTAACATCTCTACTTCGTGTCTCCTCCGAAGCTTTGGAGCTCCACCTTCGACCCATTCATCCTTTAAGATTCTTATGTTCTTGCTGTTACCAATCCATCTTTCTAGCCTGCTTTTGATGATATTAGCAGCGCACCACATTTCCTTCACTAGTGGAAAAAACATCATCGAATTCGATCAAAACAGGGGTTACTGATTAGTTTTTGGAGCGGATTAGTTGGGCTTGCATTAGTCGACAAAAAGTCAACTGATTCCATTGAAAATCGGATCAGTTAGCCCAGTACTAATCTGATTTTCACTAAAAAAAATGGACCAATTGTGGATTAACTGATCCGTTTTTTATGAAAAAAGGGGATCCATTTTGTATGGATATGAATTTTTTTAAAAAAAGCCAATTTTACAATAGTAGCCATCCACAACCAAATAACGCAAGAAAACAACTCAGCCAAAATTACAGCCAAAGAAGCCAAAATAAAAAGAAACGAAATAATAAGAAATATCCATAAAAAGAAACTAAAAAGAGAAAAACTCAAGCTAAAATGAAATTAAGTAGCAAAATATAAGAGGACGTCTGATTATAAAAGAAATAAAAGAATTGCAGGCAACCAAGATTAAAACAAGGGATTAAACAAACCAATTTAAATTACAAAGATGAAATGTAACGACAAACTAATTGTAAAAAATGAAATTTAACCAAAGCCTAAATTACAAAAAACGAAACCCTAATTACAAAAGTAAAATCAAAAAACAAAAAATTAGGTAAAAAATAAAATTACGAACGCTAGATTTGAAAAAATGACAGTGACGATGCTTCTTCCTCTTCTTGTCTCTTCGCCTTTTATCTTTGTATGTTTGCTAATGCTACCTCTTCTTTGTCCCTTGGTTTCTTCATTCTTCACTTCATCTTTTCGCAATCTCTTCGCATGATCCTTCTTGGCTTCATCTTTGATGATGGTGGTTGGGAAATAGGTGGTTGGCGGTTACTTTTTGAAAGGACAGAGATGGTGGCTGTGGATTCAGGGAAGAGAGAAGACGAGAGAGATGGAAGGATGAATGGGTTATAGGAGAACTGATGAAGGTGTTAAAAATAACTAAACTTGTTTCTCACCTCATACTCAACAAACCAAGAGAAATATAGAGAGACTATTAATATGAAAACATTGAGACATTTTAGGAAGAATTATTAGGATAACTTTTACCTTGTTTTTTAGTTACTTCACTTATATATATGTAGAAGATTATTTGTTTAAATGCAACAAACACACATTGAGAGATTATATATTATATATTGAGTGCCTTTGTTTTTCCTCTCTATTTTATTGAGTGAAATTATTGTGTGTCAGTCCACCCTACTTCTAACAAAGTGGTATGAAGAGCCATTTTATTAAATATGGCAACAAAACATAATGTCGTGACTTTTTAATATCCAAGACTCACAAAAGAAAATTATGATAAGTGGTCGCTCATAATGAAAACAATTCTTGGTGCACAAGGAGTCTGGGATATTGTTGAGACATGATATACAAAGCCTGAAGATTGAAAGTGCAAGAGACACTCAAGAAGGGGGGTGAATTGAGTGTTTGTCCGAATGTTGTATATTTTTCGATTATTGTAAGAACAGTAAAAGAACAGTTCTCTAGCAGCGGAAATAAAAGCAATGAAAAACAACACAAGGATTTAACGAGGTTCGACTTCTAATAAGTCTACGTCCTCCACTCATTCACTCTTTTATTAATCAACTCAGAATAACAAAAGAATTACACTCAATCACCTATGCACCTATGCACAAGATGATTCCCCAACTTCCACCTATGGAAGTTCGACCCAACCACCAACTATGATGGTTCAAATGAAGTTGATCCCCGATCAACTTCCCCAGCAAACTGAACTCACAGAATGCTCAAATACAACCAGTTTTTCTCTCAAAAACAAACAACCTTACACGCTTAGAATGAGAGTAATTTAAGATCTATGTGGTATTCGGGTTTATGCTTAGATTTGAGAGTTCAAGAGATGAAGTGCTTTTGCTTAGAGTACAGTATTCTGAAAATATGCGTGCAAAAGCTTAAGGTTTGTGTGCTAGCAAAAACTCCTTAAATAAGCCTTTGGTAAGTAAATGTTACATAATATTATGAGAGTATATTTTCCTCGGAAATATGGAAATTATTCCAAGGAAAATATACTTAATATAATCATATAACACACTTACCATAATTAAGAAATCTTGCTCACACAACAAACCATGCATCCGTGTATTTTGAAAATCAATTTCGCGCGAAAAGCGCGAAAAGAAAACTTTCCTAAAATACGAATGCATGAAGTAAATCCTTGAGGACTGGTTCAGATTTGTTCGCAGACTGTTTCAATCAACCAAGTTTTACTTATAGTTGTGTATGACAAGTAACCGAGGTTTCTTGTCATCCACAACTAGCTCATCTCTCTAGTTTCAAAGCTTTATAGTGCATCCAAACCTTTATACCACTTACATTGCATCTAATACCTAAATGCTACAACTTGATCTTGGTCTTCATGCAATTCTTCAAGACTTGGCTTCACTAGCTTTGTCTTTCTATCCATTGAACTCGTACTTTGGCACCTACACAAGTAAACAGAAACATGCATGCAATATAATAGTTCAATGTGGTTTGTCATCATTCAAAACTCAAAACAGGGAACTCAACAAATTTCCCCTTTTTGATGATGACAAACCCTGAAGTTCCTCCTGCAAATAATATCGTCATTAGTTTTGGGAACTTTTTCAAACAAATTGAATTCTTAAGATAAGAACTCAAGGCACTGGTCTCGTACTGTTCCTGCAGATTAAGCATCATTTACAAGTACACCAGTTCACAACTAACTGACAGCAGTTTAAGAAAGAGTTTCTAAGTACCATAGGCAAATACTAATTAGACTCAGAGCTCTTAGACTTAAACATGCATTCGCAAGAAGAACATCAGTAGTTGTTCAGACTTATTTCGAAGTCATTAGGGTGAAAAGAAATAAAGTGCTTTGAATACACTCACTTCTAGACCACTTCTGGTCTGTCACCTCTAACAAGGCACTCAGCCTTGTTCTCGTTGCTACAACACACACAGGTTGTAACACTTCCCCCTAAGAGTAGGTGAACTTCACACCTGTTTCCCCCTTTTGGCATCATCAAAATAGATCAAGGAACCAAACAAATGAACAAATAACAAAACACAACCAGTAGAAAAACTACCAATTATATGAAGTTCATGCTAAATAGGCAGCTCAAACAGCATTCTAGGGATGCTGATGCTACCAGTGTTCCTGCAAAGTACCAAAAGCTACAAGTCCTAAATAATAGTTATTACAGACCAGTAGTAGACCAAATTACAGAGGATCAAATGTTTTTGTAATTTGGGAAGGGGGGTAACCAGATGTAAAGTTCAAGAAAAGAGAGGGGTTAGCAGCAAAATAGAATAAGAAGAAAAGAGAGGAAATCAATCAGCTCCAGAGTCATTTTCAGTCCCATCATCTTCTTCCTCCTCAAGATTCTCTGAAGCATCTTCTGCATTTTCTTCCTCCTCCTCTTCTCCTTTCTCTTCCTCCTCAAGATTCTCTGAAGCATCTTCTGCATTTTCTTCCTCCTCCTCTTCTCCTTTCTCTTCCTCCTCCTCTTCTTCTTTCTCTCCCTCAGAAACCAGTTCATCATCATCTTCATCACCAGCAGCATTGGATGACTCTTCCTTTGCCTCAGAATCCTCTCTACCCTGAATACCAGCTTTGTCAAGGCGAACCTCAACTCTCTGTAGGATTCCTGAAGTGCAGTGCAAAGTTGAGTAACACTATTCAGCATATTCTGCATCATCTAGTTTTGGTCACTCAACTGCTTGACCAAGGCATAAGTAGCCTGAACTGATTCCGTACTGGTCCCTGCACCAACTGCATCACCCTTTGCTTCACCCTTCATTTTCAGAACACCATCTGCATAGACATGCCCTTCTGACCTATAATCTGATTCGTAAGATGAGACATGTACCATAGTCTCCCACCATACGAATTTTCCAATGCTGAAATACTAAGGTCAGCCATCCTCCATAGGGCAGTGCATGCTTAGCCTTCTCCACACAGCAGATCATGTGACCCAGCATCATAGTAGGGAGGTTGACTGGAATATGTTCCATGAGACAGTATATGAGAACACTATCCATCAACCGTACACTCATGCGGCCTTATGCTCTGGGAAACACAATCTTGAGGCTATGGTATGAAATATCCTCATGATTGGCTCCCTTAAGTGGCCAATGGTGTACCCCTGCTTAGGGTCAGGTGGACCAGTGAACAACCTGGTCTGGATCTGTTCTGCTGTGATTCCGTTAACTGTGGGCCAGTTCTCCCTTGAGTACTCATCAAGTCCCTTATTTGGGACTTTGAGAATTTCAGCCAAAAGCTTCTCAGATAAATTAATGGGAGTGCCCTTAACTAAAGCAAAGTAGGACCCATCGTCCTTAGTATGCAGGTGTTCATAAAATTCCTCAACTAAAGGCATAAACACATCAAGTCCTTTTGCAAACAAGACAGACCATTTCTGAAATGCTAAAGCTTCCTTAACCTCATGCAAGAACTTCTGATCAACCCAACTTTTGGCAACAGAAAAAACCAACCAGAATCCTATCCCTCAAATCATACAAAGGCTCGGGAGTGATAGACTTACTTTTCTTGGGTTTAGAACCCTCTGCAGCAACAATAGCAGGCAACTTCCTCTTTTTGTCGCGGAACAGTCTGGTTCTGGTTCCTGCACAATCTCCTTGCCTTTGGAAGATTCAGCACCTTCCTAGCAACCGTCTTTATCCTTGCCCTTGCTCAATAGCTTAACATACTCCTTCTTAGAACTTCCCCCTCAACATCAGCACCTTCCTTCTTCTTTAATTTCTCCACTGGTTTGGTGTGATTTTAGGGTAGAGATTTTGGGTTGGTGGTTTGACTGCTGTTTTGTGGGATGGGTTTGGTAACCGTCTTCTCAACAGACTTAACCGCTTTTGATGGCGGTTTCTTGGCAGCAACCTTCTTTGCCTTTTTCAACTAGAACATCCTCCTTCTCAACTTCTTCTTCCTCCATCTCCTGATTTTCCGGTTCAGACTCACCCACCGGCTCCGACTCCTTTTCAGATTCTGACTCATCTCCTCCGACTCCTCTGGCTTAGACTTCTCAACCGGTTTTGGTGGAGCCTTTGATTTTGGTGTGACAGGCTTTTTGGGAGTGTGGTTTTTGTAACTTTGGAGTGGCGTTTTGGTGATTTTGGCGTTGATTTTGGAATAACCGCTTTTGTGGTGGTAGATTTTGTGGTGGATTTGGTGAGTTTTTTGTAGTGGTGGATTTTGAGGTTGCTGGCTTCTTTGAATTCCTTCGAATCAAAGGTTCTTCTTCCTCATCTTCAACCTCTTCCTCCACAATCGGTTCCTCCACCGGTTCAGCCACTTCCTTTGTTTTCTTAATGGCAATTTTTGGAGATTCTTCAACCTCCTTTTCTACCAACCTAGAACTCCTCCTTTTCGACATGATGAGACTGAATTCACTCTGTTTTGAGCACTTAAGAAAAGAAAAAAAACTTGAACAATTTGTGTTTCAAGAATTCGAGAAAAAGAAGTAGAAAAGAAATTAGGGTTTGATCGAAGAATATAAACAGAGAAAGAAAAAGAATATCAGGAAAGTATGTGATCAAAGAGAATAAGAAGGAAATAAGGAAAGTATGATCATATGCAAGAATATATATAAGATGGCAAGTAAGATAACTCTCGCAAACTGCAGTTGCCTTAATTACAACCGTCACTTCATTTATTTTCCAATTTGAAATTTGAAAAATATTCAGAGAATAACCGCCTCAAGAATCTGGTTCCCAAGTGGTCTGCAACTGGTCTGTGCCAACTTACCTTTTTAAGACTTATGCTTAAGTACCCAAGTACTAAGATGATCAGTTCAGCATCGCATAAGAACTTTGACCCTAAAAAGCAAAAGAAAATATACAAAGAAAAAGAAATATATACACAAATTGACATCATTTGACTGCCAAAGGGACAAGTCAAGACCTAAGAGCTCATTGTCTAATCTTAATCATACCCAACAAGGTACGAAGCTTGATGAACACTTCTCTGCTCAAAGGTTTTGTAAATATGTCAGCTAGTTGATCTTCTGACCTGCAAAACTCCAACTCAACATTACCTTTTTCAACTTGTCCCTTAGAAAATGATGCCTAATCTCAATATGCTTGGTTTTAGAATGCTGGACAGGATTTTTCGAAATATTGATTGCACTTGTGTTATCACATAAAATAGGAACACTTCCGAAACAGACCCCAAAATCCTTTAGTTGTGACTTTATCCACAAGAGTTGAGCACACACAAAGCAGCAGCAATGTACTCAGACTCAGCTGTGGATAAGCTACAGAATTTTGTTTCTTAGATCCCCATGAAATGAGACAAGAACCTAAGAAGTGGGCCATTCCAGAAGTACTCTTCCTGTCCACAATAAAACCAGCAAAGTCAGCATCTGTGTATCCAATGAGGCTCATGCTGCTGCCCTTTGGATACCACAAACACAATCATCAGTACCATTGAGATATCTAAGAATCCTTTTAACAGCCTTTAGGTGAGATTCTTTAGGGTTGCTTTGAAATCTCGCACACAACCCTACTGAAAACACTATATCTGGCCTACTGGCTGTTAAGTAAAGCAATGAGCCAATCATACCTCTGTATAGCTTGCCCTCAACATCCTTTCCCTTCTCATCAAGGCTCAATTTTGTAGAAGTTGGAATAGGTGTTTCATAGGACTTGCTATCTTGCAGACCATACCTCTTCAGCAGCTCCTTGAGGTATTTCTGTTGATGGATCATGATTCCATCTTTGGTTTGCTTGATTTGAAGCCAAGGAAGAATCCAAGTTCTCCCATCATACTCATCTCAAATTCGCTCTTCATCAAATCTGCAAACTCATTACACAAATCAGGTTAGTAGCTCCGAACAAAATATCATCAACATATATTTGGACCACTAACAGATCATTCCCCTTTCTTTCAAGAATAGTGTCTTGTCAACGATCCTCTCTATATAGCCATTTTCTAAAAGAAAACTGGAAAGTCTCTCATACCATGCTCTAGGAGCTTGTTTGAGACCATAAAGAGCTTTGTCGAGTTTAAAAACATGATTTGGCAAGTCACTATCCTCAAACCAGGGGGTTGCTTTACATAAACATCTTCTTTCAAATAACCATTAAGAAAGGCTGTCTTAACGTCCATTTGAAAGAGTTTAAAGTTCATTTGAGCAGCAAATGCAATTAATATCCTGATAGCTTCAAGCCTGGCTACTGGAGCAAAGGTTTCATCATAATCAATTCCTTCTGTTGATTAAACCCTTGAACCACTAGCCTAGCTTTGTTTCTGACTATAATTCCTGAATCGTCCAATTTGTTCCTGAACACCCATTTAGTTCCAATAACAGACATGTTCTCCGTCCTGGGTTCAAGATGCCATACTTGATTTCTCTCAAACTGATTGAGTTCATCTTGCATGGCTAGAACCCAATCTGGATCCGTTAAAGCAACCTTATAGTCAGTAGGTTCAACATTTGATAAGAAGGAATAGAATGCACAAAAGTTTTGCAAAGTAGAGTTCCTTGTCTGCACCCCCTTGTTAATGTCACTAATGATTAGATCAGTGGGGTGAGAGGACTTGTACTTAAAAGATTTTTATATCAAAGTTTGCATTTGTGCCTCCTAATGTTGAACCTGTTCCTGTACTGGTTCCCCCTGTCTCATTTGTTTTGAGCAGGTGAACCAGTTTCCATAGTGGTCTCATCTGCATCATCTTCATGTGGATGAGCATCTGAGTCACTATCTCCTTCCCTTACCTCTTGAGCTACCTGATTCTGTGCTGGACCAGACTCTTCCTCTCTATGAGAGTTGGTGGTGAGCCTGGTTCAGCACCTTCTTCATCCTTACTCTGTAAAGTTCAGCATACCAATTTCGAACTCATCAGCATCTTCAACCTGCACATGCTTGCTGAACATGTTAGTCTCATCAAACAAGACATGGATACTTTCTTCAACACACAAGGTTCTTTTATTGAAAACTTTGTATGCCTTGCTGTGTAAGAGTATCCAACGAAAACAGCCTCATCACTCCTAGGATCAAACTTGTCCAAACTTGATTTACCATTGTTGTGTACAAAACATTTGCACCCAAAAATACGTAAATGTACAATGTTTGGTTTTCTTCCCCTAAGGAGCTCATAAGGTGTTTTCTTCAGTAAAGGTCTCAACATTACCTATTCAAAATATAACACGCAGTACTCACAGCCTCAGCCCAGAAGTTTCGAGGAAGACCACTCTCTAGAAGCATTGTTCTTGCCATTTCTTCTAGAGTGCGATTTTTCCTTTCAACCACTCCATTTTGTTGTGGAGTTCTAGGAGCTGAAAAATTGTGAGATACACCATGATCATTACAGTAGGTTACGAAGCTGACATTGTCAAATTCAGAACCATGATCAGACCGGATAGAGACCAGTTGATGACTAATCTTGTTTTGGACTTGTTTTACCAGAATTTCAAATTCTTCAAAAGTTTCATTTTTAAACTTCAAAAAGATTGTCCAAGTGAAACGAGAATAATCATCAACTAACACAAACACATAACTATGACCATTTCGACTTTGCACACGCATGGGCCCACACAAGTCCATGTGTACAAGTTCGAAAGGTCTAGTTGTGCTTACAAACTTCTTTGGCTGAAAAGAGGACTTGACATGTTTACATTTAGCACATTCATGACAAATATGATCTGCAGCAAACTTGATGTTAGGTAAACCTGTCACCAAGTCTTGAGATCTCAGTTTATTGAACAAAGAAAAACTTACATGTCCAAGTCTCTTATGCCACAGCCAATGATCATCCTTTATAACACTAAGACAAGTGGCACTGGTCTTTGGAATCTGACTTAAAAATGTTATGTAAACATTGTTATGTCGAAATCCCTTGCAGACCAGTTCCCTTGTTTCAGTGTTGACTATATGACAAAGATTGGTTTCAAATTCAACATGGTTTCCTTTGTCACATAGTTGAGAAATGCTCAAGAGGTTATGTTTCAAACCTTCTACAAGTAAACATCATTAATAGCTTGAGAAAGTGTCTTACCAACTTTACCTATACCTTTAATCAAACCTTTGCTATTGTCTCCAAAGGTGACACTTCCTCCTTCATAGGCTACGAGTGAGAGAAATTGACTTTTATCTCCTGACATGTGTCTTGAGCAACCACTGTCCAAATACCAGTATGGTTTTGCTCTCACTCTAACCTGCACAAACAAATCAAGGTTTAGTTTTAGGAACCCAGATTTCTTGGGTTCCTTGTCCTTGGAAACTAGTTTGACTCTGTCCTTTCTAACCCAGATTTGTTTTACATTGGTCTTCTTTGTTTTATCATGTTTTCCATTGTTAGACCAATTGTGTGTGGACCCTTCTGATAAAGGCATTGTGAACATGAGACTGATTTCTTTTATCATGTTTTTGCTTAGTCCAACAAGTATTAATAACATGACCATTCTTACCACAGTAGGTACATACGTGCATGTCCTTTGCAAACACGTACTTACCTCTCTTGAATTCAGAAATCCAAGTCTCATCTCTTCCCAACTTTGGTGGCTGTTGGGAACTGGTTCCAGAATACCCTAATCCAAACCTCTGAGGATTACCAGGTTGTGAGGTCAGAATGTTTAAAGTACTCTGAGCATCGAGCAACCTGTTCATCTGTCTCAAGCAGTCACTCAAATCCTGTTCCTTGGTTTCAAGTTTCTTAAGTTGAGCTTCATTAAATTCTGCAGCAATGGCAAGATCCAACTTTGCCTTATGAAGCTCATCCTTAAGTTTTAAACCAGTTCTGGATCTGGTTCAGAAGTGGTCCAATGTTCTTGCCTTTTCTTAGTTCGTATAATTCGGATTGAAGATCACAGATCTTACCCTCATATTCCAAACATAAGTCTTAACATTAACACTAGGACCACTTGTGCGAAAAAGAAGCTTTCAAATCCACATACTCATTGAACAATTCTTCCACATCATCAATCAGATAATTATGAGCCAAAATTAAATCAGAATGTTCTAAAGTAAAGCTTTTCTGTTTGAGTAACTCGAAATTTATACCTTCAACTTCAGCCTCCTTGAGTTTACTAAATCTTTATCATTGTTTGAAAAAATCAGTTTTTGAAAAATCTGATTGAGGTCTTAGCATCTCAAGCTCAATATTCTTCTGATCCAAACTTATTTCAAGCTCTGAAATTTTTTCTTTCAGTTCTGTACAAATAAGTTCAAGTTCAGCAGAACGGCTTTCACTTAGGTCTAAGTTTCGAGTTACTCTCTCAACTTCTTTTTGTTAGCTTTATAAGCAGCATTACCTTTAACATTTTGTTCAATAGCAGAATCAATAAAACCTAGTAACTCATCTCTATCACAATATCTCATTTGTTCTTGCATATTAAAATAGTTACCTGTTCTTCGTCGGAAGAGCTGCTTCCTGCCATGAGACACATGTGTCCTTTCTTTCCTAAACTGGTCTGCTTCTGGTCTATGTCTCCAATCAGTGCAGTCACACACATTAGGGCTTCATCTTCCTCGCTTTCACCACCTGAATCAGAATCACCCCAGGCGGCTAGCATAGCCCTCTTAGTCATTTTCTTCTCTCTCTGTCCTCCTTTATCATTCTTCCATGCTGGACAATCCTTGATCATGTGTCCAGTTTCTCCACATTTGAAGCAACCAGTGCTGGAGCTGGTCTTCTTCGAAGTTGCCCTTGTTCTTCCAAGACCCCCTTGAACTGCGTTCTGAGACTCCTCTCAAACCTCTTAGCCATGAGCCAATCTCATCGAGATCTTCATCATTTTCCTCACCCTTCAAAGCTAACCCACGACTTTTGGTTGTGCTTTCCTCCTTTGAATCCACCAACATCTCATGAGTCATTAATGACCCAATAAGTTGTTCTATGGACAAGGTCGTTAGGTCCTTAGCCTCCTGAATAGCAGTCACCTTGGGCAGCCATTTACCTGTCAAACTTCTCAAGATCTTTCTCACCAAATCTTCATTAGTAAAGTTCTTTCCAAGAGATTTAAGTTCATTGATAATTGTCATGAAACGAGTAAACATATCTCTTATATTTTCATCTCGGTTCATATCAAAAGTTTCATATTTAGACATAAGCATATCAACTTTAGATCTCCTGACTTCACTAGTGCCTTCATAGGCTAATTCAGGTTTCCCATATTTCCTTAGCAGGAGCATGCTAAGATACGGCTTACCTCATTATCAGCAATACCTTGTTGAAGTAGTGACATGGCCTTTGCATTCTTCTCGAGAGTCTTCAGATCTGTAGTAGTGTACTCACTCTCCTTCTTCTCTGTTCCATCTGAATTGTTAGCCACCTTCCTTGGTCCATTCTGATGATCATCCAGCACTCATAGTCTGTGCCAATGATCAGATTTCTCATGCAATTTTTCCACCAAGGATAGTTGGTTCCATTGAACTTTGGCAACCTTGATCCTCCGGGTCCACTAGTCATTTCTTGAGTAGTCATTGTGTCTCCTTCTCTAGGTGTTACCCTTTCAAGAAGTTAGGCTCTGATACCAATTGTAAGTGCAAGAGACACTCAAGAGGGGGTGAATTGAGTGTTTGTCCGAATGTTGTATTTTTCGATTATGTAAGAACAGTAAAAAACAGTTCTCTAGCAGCGGAAATAAAAGCAATAATAAACAACACAAGGATTTAACGAGGTTCGACTTCTAATAAGTCTACGTCCTCCACTCACTCACTCTTTTATTAATCAACTCAGAATAACAAAAGAATTACACTCAATCACTTATGCACCTATGCACAAGATGATTCCCCAACTTCCACCTATGGAAGTTCGACCAAACCACCAACTAGATGGTTCAAATGAAGTTGATCCCGATAACTTCCCCAGCAAACTAACTCACATAATGCTCAAATACAACAAGTTTTTCTCTCAAAAACAAACACCTTACACGCTTAGAATGAGAGTAATTTAAGATCTGTGTATTCGGGTTTATGCTTAGATTTGAGAGTTCAAGAGATGAAGTGCTTTTGCTTGAGTAAGTATTCTGAAAATATGCGTGCAAAAGCTTAAGGTTTGTGTGCTAGCAAAACTCCTTAAATAAGCCTTTGGTAAGTAAATGTTACATAATATTATGAGAGTATATTTTCCTCGAAAATATGGAAATTATTCCAAGGAAAATATACTTAGTATAATATCATATAACACACTTACCATAATTAAGAAATCTTGCTCACACAACAAACCATGCATCCGTGTATTTTGAAAATCAATTTTGCGCGGAAAGAAAATCCTTGAGGACTGGTTCAGATTTGTTCCCAGACTGTTTCAATCAACCAAGTTTTACGTGTAGTTGTGTATGACAAGTAACCGAGGTTTCTTGTCATCCACAACTAGCTCATCTCTCTAGTTTCAAAGCTTTATAGTGCATCCAAACCTTTATACCACTTACATTGCATCTAATTAAGACCTCAATGCTACAACTTGATCTTGGTCTTCATGCAATTCTTCAAGACTTGGCTTCACTAGCTTCGTCTTTCTATCCATTGAACTCGTACTTTGGCACCTACACATGTAAACAGAAACGTGCATGCAATATAATAGTTCAATGTGGTTTGTCATCATTCAAAACTCAAAACAGGGAACTCAACAAAGATGAAACTAAATTAGACCAAGCTTAGAATGAAGCTTTAGATATTGAGAGGAAAAGGGTCAAAAATGCACTTACAATCATCCGTCAAGGTTTGAATGATGATATGTTTGAGAAAGTTGCTAATGCAACTAGTCCAGAACAAGCGTGGGACGGATACTCTTCAAAAAAAATTTGCAGGAATAAATAGAGTTAAAAGGGTTCGCCTTCAAACTCTAAGGTGAGAGTTTGAAGATCTTGAAATGTTTGATAAAGAATCCATTTCAGATTATTTCACAAGAGTCTGTTATGTTGTGAACCAAATGAAGAGGCTTGGGGAAGTAATAGAAGACTCCTGCGTAGTTGAAAAAAAACTACGTTCTCTTAATCATGATTTTGATCATGTCGTGTCTGCTATAAAAGAGGCACATAAGGACTCTGACTCTATGATAATTGATGAGTTAAATGGGTCTCTTCGAGCCTATGAACAAAGAATTTTGAAAAAAGGAAAAAAGGAAACGGAAAATGAGCAACAGGCCAGGTTTTGCAGGCAAAAATCTCTTTTAATAATAAGGGAGATAACTGCGATAAACAAAAGATGTTATCACATGGTAGAGGCGGCTCACGCGATCGTGCTCGTGGCAATTGGCGTGGACAAGGAAGAGGGAGAGATGTGCAAAACTCTCATTCGTTTTACAGAGGTGAAACTTCTACAAGAGGTCGTGGACGAGGTAGAGGAATAAATCATACTCAAAGAAATCATAACAACAATAACAAGACCAATGTTGAATGCTACAACTGTGGCAAGTATGACCATTTTTCATGGGAATATTATTCCAAAAAGGTGGATGAAGAAACAGATCTTATTGAAAATAATGAAGACGTAGAAGAAGGAACCATGTTATTAGCTCTTAAAGTTGAAGACAATAAAGATAATAATTGTACATGGTATCTCGACAACGGAGCAAGTAACCATATGACGAGAGATAAGAGGAAATTTGTTGATCTTGATACAACTGTAACCGGAAATTTGACTTTTGGTGATGGCTCTAAAGTAAAGATTGAAGGAAAAGGTAAAATTATGATTGAATTAAAATATTTCAGTCATAAATTAATTCTAGATGTTTATTATATTCCCAATCTGAGAATTAACATATTGAGTGTGGGACAAATTCTGGAGGTTAATGGCTGCAAGATTCTAATGGAGGGGAAAAAGCTATGGCTTCGTGTGATACCTCGAATTTTCAGAAATTATTTTATTATTTATTAAGGTTTAATATTATTTCCACTCAAAATTTATTTTATGATAATGCGATTTTATTTGATAACTATGTTTATTAAAATAATTATTCCATTTAATTTTGATTTATTTAACAAAGTTTAAAATAAACCATTTACTTGTTTTATTATTTCTAAATTAGTTAAAGTTTTTATATTTGTTATGGGTATCCTTATACTAATTGTCCATTCATGATGTCCATCCATTTTAGCAATTCAAGGCCCAAATACCAAGTCCAAACCCATATGTCTTTTAGCCAAAAAAAAAAAAGACAAAAAAAAGGAAAACAAAGCAAAACAAAAATATAAAGCTGATCTTCATCATCTCCCTCCTTCTCCTTCGTTTGGTTCCAAAGCTCAAGAACCAAGAATTGCAACACCTTCATCTCCCTCCTTCTTCTTCGTCCAATTCACATGCAAACCAAGAATTTCAACACAGAAATCTCACCTTTGTCAGCAATAATTGAATTCGGGGAATTTTTTTTTTTTCAAAAGCAAAACTCACTCATCCACCATTGGATTTCTGACCGAAAATCTCCCCTATAAATACTTATTCACCCTCATCAAATTTCTCAAGCAAAACAACTCAAAAGGTTTGCTTCAATCCTTTATCTTCTTCCTAAATTTCTGATTTTTGATTTTAAAAAATTAAAAATGAAAATTCAAACCACCATAAACAATCTCTTTGTTTTATTCCTCCACCGGAAAACCATCGCACCACCTTCGACCACCCTCGAATCACCTGAATCGTCTGAGTTCCGGCCTGCAACCGCCGCGAACCGCTAGCCAAACCCCCAATTCGCAGCCCTGCTGTGCCCAGCCACCTCCACTCTTGAACCCAGCCTCCCTCTTTTCGCGACGCTTTACCCACCGCCACACAAACCGCCACCTTTCTTCGCCTGAGCCGCCGAAAAATTGCCAGTTGCTTCGCTCCCCCATCTCCTCTGTCGCCTCTCCTTCGTTTCCCTCTGTTCTGTTTGACTGTTTCTCAAGTTTAAGAAACTGATTTGTTTAATTTTAAAACCTCCTCTTCCTTTTTGCCTTTTTGTGTCTTACTTAGTTATTTTGTTACTTTTATTTTTAAAACCCTAACCCTTTGACTTTTCTAAATTAGCCTATCTTATTAAGTTATTATGTTTATTGTTTTAGTTTCACTTTAATCTTTTATAACTTGATAATGTTTCTTAATTTTCTAAAATAAAATAAGGAGTATAATAAAGTTAGTTTTTCATGTTTAAAGTAGCTGTTAAAGATAACGAAAGTCAAGTTGAAGTAATTTTGTAAGTACTTAAAATGATTTCATAAAGGATTTACTTTGATTTATAACTCTCCTAAAATCATTGAGAATTTCTTTAAGTTATTTGGATTATTTAAATCGGATATTTTATATATAAAAAAAGAAGTTATTTAGGAACTAACTTCGATCTCGTTAACATCTATTGTAGACTCCGATTTCATAGACGAGGAATATTAGGAGTGCTAATAAGTTCGTGAACTTAACTTTGGGCACGCGTCACGAGGTAATCTCCGATGTCCATCTAAACATAGATCGCGTTAGTGTAAAACGAATTGATTACATGATTATTATATGCTTATAAAATTTATAAGTATGGACTATTATTATGGATTATCGACTTAATGCGGATTATGAATACGAATGACAAAAATGGATAACGACCATGGATTTCGATTATGAATCATGACCTTAGACGATGTACGATATGACAAAGATGTTTATTATAACGTTGTTAATAAAATCGATTAATGTCACTTAATAATGTTATGATTATTATTAGTATATTAATATGATTATTGTAATAATTATTATAATAATTATTATTATGATTATTATTATTATTATTACTTTATATCATTATGATTATCATGAATATTATTATTATTATTATTATTATTATTATTATTAATATTGAGACTTTATGAAAGTTGGAATTGGTAAGAACTTGTGATAATGAAATGATTATGAATATGAAGTGATAAATGGAGAGGAGGGGGGCCGGCGCAACTGGCAAGGAAGGGGAGGGGATCCGATGGAGGGTGGAGGGGGGCAAGGTGGTGGGGCAGTGAGTGGCTAGGGGTAAGGAGTGGAGGAGGGGGGGTTGTTAGGGTTAGAGTTATGGTTAGGGTAAGGGTTTGACTTAGGTTTAGGTTAGCTAATTAGGGTTAGGGGGGATTAGGGTATAATGACTAACGGAAGTCTAACACCGTCAGTCATAAGGGCAAGTGGATGTATTTTTTAAAACGTCAAGGGTATATGGTGAATTTGGAAACTTGCAAGGGGATATGGTGCAAAAAAAAATTGTCAGGGGTATATGGTGAAAAAACCGTTATTCTTAAATACGCACTTGAATATTTCTATAAATAACTCATTTGAATCACTAATTCAATTACAATTTTATAACGACACTCTCGCTTTTTATCTACTACAAGCCTCCAACTCAAACCTACAAATTACAGAAGAAATTTTGAAATATGAACAGTTCTATTGGGATTTTGGCATATAATGTGAATGATGATCTGAGTAGAATTGAGTTATATTGATTAGGAATTAGGAAGAATTTGGATCCGAGTTTAGTGATTATATGTTCACGAAGCAATTCATCTTTCGAGGCATTGGAGTTAAGTTAAGAATTGATTCGATTTGATTTTCGTTAAAAATGTTTTCACATGATCTCATTCGTTTTTGAATGTTCTAAAGTTTTAAATTTTCAAATTTTGAGAACGAAATTTATTTTAAGGGTGTTAGTATGTAATACCCCATATTTCTAATTGCTTTTAATTAACGATAACTATATTTAATGATCTGATTATATCATTCGAGATTAGTTTGGTATAAGAAACGGATCCTAAGTTTATTTTTAATTCCAAGCTTGAAATCTTATTTATTGGAGCAATCTCATAGAAATTACAATTTTATCCTTAATTTGTTAAATGAAAAAAAGGATAAACTACAAAGAATTTCGAAGAAACATCTAGATTTTTCAAAGAGCCTAACTAGCCCAACTAAAACCATCTTATTGACAAAAAAAAGAATGAGTTTGTTTCTAGTGTTCTCTCTAGGGTTTGAGGGCGAGTCTTGGTGAGCTAGTTATTATGCCTCGATTTACGAGGAGTTTGTCTCGATTGGTGAGACCATAATCCCTTTCTTAAGGATTATTGCGTGATCTAATTTGTTGATGGTATGCAAAAGTGTTCAAACCTTAAGATTACTGGTGAAGAGGACGAAATTGTTGCCCTTGCTAATATTCAACGCGAGGAGGACACCTCGAACTTATATCTAGCAATGGTTGGACGTGTGATGAAGTAAGATCGTTTAATTTTTATTGTTTTAAAAAGACTATGAACAAGATATGGGCTATATCTAAGAGCGCCATCTTTCGGCCAATTGAGAATGGTCTCTTTGCGATGCAATTCGCATCTCATTGGGATAAGGATACGGTGTTGGAGTGGCGTCCATGGACGTTCGATCATGATTGAGATTAAGTATGAGAGCCTACCAACCTTTTTTTTATACATGTGGCCTTATAGGTCACATGGAAAGAGATTTCACAATGGTGTTGGAGAAAGAAAGAGAAGAAGAAAAACAATGAGGGTCTTGGTTAAAAGCCTCTCCAAGAAAAGGGAGGATGAAAATGGTTGAAGAAGCAAAAAATTTCATCTCTTGTTCGAGGGTGTTGGAGTTTCATCGCCCGCAAGGTAGTCATAAATTTTATATTGAAAAGGGTATTTTGAAAAATAGAGAATCGTCGGAGTGTAGTAGTTATATACTAATAGGTTTTAATAAATAAGTTTTAATGATGGTAAACATTTTTACACACTTTTAAGAAGGGTTTAAAGTATTTTAGTATTGTTGGAAATTTAAAAAGTATTGATTGTGGATTATATTGGTTATTTTAGGTAGAGAATTCTCTTTAAGCGACTTTTAAGGTTGTGAAAGTGGCCTCTCGATTTGTCTACACAAGGTACGTACATACCTATGTGTTGATTGAATTAATATCATGTTCTAAGGATGAGGATTATGTAGTATCATGTACATGAAACTATTTTTAGTTTATATGTGATTTCTATTCAATTGGATTTGCATGTTTTATATCGTTGTATGAAACATGTTGGTTGTGATATCTATATTATGTTTGTATGGAAGATTGATGCAAGCACATAAGATTTGGGAACTCTATTTTATTAATTCACATGAGGGATTAATATTTTTATTCGTTTGGATCATGATTGAATCATGTTGTTCCCTTTGGATTATTTAATTACTTTATGAGGACCGAGAGCCTTATTTGGTAAGCTAATTTTTTATACCTATGAAAGGTTGGTTAGTTGTTGACTTGGTTCAACGAATAAAGGAAGATTATGGATTAAATATTGGAATTAATCTTGGGTTGTTAAGTTGATGATCACCTTATCTAATCCTAAGATAAAAATAAAAGTTTATGATTGTTTAATAATTATATTATTTGTCCTACTTGTGAGTCATAACAAGTGAATGAATTATTAATCATGTAAAGTGAAACGTGGATAGCAATACTTTAGACTTGTGCGCGTCTGAAATGTTGGGAGACCTAGATGTCATTCTGCAGATGAATTGGTTAGGTTTCTACAAGGCCAAAATAGACTGTGAGCTCGAAAAGTAGTGTTGAGAAACTGTTTAGGGAAGTTGACTTCATATCGACGTTTTGGAAAGCCTAAGAACTTTGGGGTTATTTCTGCAATGCAAGTGAAGTTGATGAAGAAGGGGTGTGAGCTATTTTTCAGTAGAGTGCAAGATGTGAGTAAAAAGGTAGCATTGAAGATCGAGGATGTTCCAATCGTGAATGAGTTTATGGATGTGTTTCCAAGTGAGATTTCGGGTATGTCGCCTGCAAGAGTTGTTCACTTCACCATAGACTTAGTTCACTTCTCGAAGATAGCTAGGCCAATGGCCAACTTTATGAAGAAAGAGTCGAAATTCGAGTGGAGTGAGACACGCGAGGAAGCTTTTAAGATTTTAGAGGAGCGTTTAACCTCTGCACCCATTTTGACCATGCCTGATGGATATGAGGTGTATATTGATGCTTCGAAGAATGGTTTGGGATGTGTTTGGCAGGATAATGAGAAAGTGATCGCATATGCGTCGCGTCAGTTAAAACCATATGAGGCTAATTACCCTACCCATGATTTAGAGTTAGCTGCTATCATATTTGCCTTGAAAATTTGGAGATATTACCTTTATGGGGCAACCTTTAAGATCTTTACCAACCATAAAAGCTTTAGATACATTTTCACCCAGAAAAATCTCACTACGAGACAAAGGAGATGGTTAAAGTTGATCAAGGACTATACAAGACATCCAGTATCGTGAAGGGAAGGTGAATGTAGTTACCGATGCTTTGAGTAGGAATTCGAGCCATAGCATGAATGCCTTGGTAGAACCTAAGGAATTGTGTCGAGATATGCAAAGGCTTAGCCTAGAAATTTTAAATCGTGGGGAGATCGAGGCAAGATTAAATGCTATTTGTCATCGGGGTTGTCAGTTTTCGGTGAGATCAAAGAGGGTCAAGTTGGAGATAAGCACCTAGATAAGATTAAGGAGAAGATGAAGCAAGATAAGAAAGTCGACTTTAAGATTCATAATGATGGAAGTTTGAGGTTCAAGGGAAGGTGGTGTGTACCACAAAAATGTAACGAGCTTAAGAGACAACTTATGGATGAGGGGCATAATACTCTATATTTTGTGCACCCTGTGGGTGATAAGTTGTATAAGGATCTTAAGGAGATCTATTGGTGGCCAAATATGAAGCTTGAGGTCGCTGAATTCATGTTTAAGTGTCTAATCTGTTAAAAAATGAAGATAGATCATAAGAGACCAATGGGGAGGGTTCAATCCTTAGAGGTTCCTGGATGGAATGAAGTAGGATTCTATTTCAGTGGATTTTGTGACCGCTTTGCCGAACACCAGAAACGGCAATGATACTATTTGGGTTGTTGTGGACCGTCTGACGACGTCTACTGTATTCATTCCAATTAAAGAGACGTGGAAGAAGAAGCAACTTGCAAAGACGTATAACAAGCATGTAGTGAGACCGCATGGGGTCCCAACATATATTATTTCAAATCGTGATTCGAGATTCCTCTCGAAATTTTGGCAAAAGGTCCAGTTAAATCTTGGGGCAACATTGAAAATGAGCACTGCATTTCACTCTGCAATCGATGGTCAAACTGGGAGGACTAACCAAACTATGGAAGATATATTGAGAGCGTACACCATTGACTTTCAAGGTAGTTGGAAAGACCAATTAGAATAGATTGAGTTTCCAAACAACCATAGTTATCATGCGAGCATCAAGGTGGCTCCTTTAGAGGAATTGTATGGAAGGAAGTTGTAACACCCCCTCATCGACCCGAACCCTTCTTCATTCGATAAAACTCGGGTTTTGGGGAAAAATAAATCCACGAGGGTTCGACTCGATGGGTGGCTCTACCGCCGCACTTATCTCCTTGGAAATAAATGCAAGGCTAAATTAAAACAAACTAAACTCACATTCATTAATCTTTACAACCAAAGTAAATTGTTCGTTAGACATTACTAATTAATTAAGTGTTTCAGAGTTCCAGCGGAAGATAATCATTTGCTAAGTGGATGACAACTCTAAATGATCTCCCTTTTTATGCCCCCGGTCGATCACCCACCTCCACAAATATATCGAAAAAGGACAAGAGAGACAAGCTCCCAAAAATCAGAAAAACTGAGTAATTCCAACTCCATCCCGTAAAATACTTAAGTTGAAAATACTTTATAAGATAATAGATTATTAGTTTTGGAAGTCATAGCACATATACACATATATATACATTGAATAATCACATCATTAATTCAATTAATCCATTTATTCAAGGAGATGAAAGAGAACACCAGTAAGCCGGGACTAACCCCTGTAAACACTTACTTCAACATTCTAGGCCGGGGCAACCGCTGTAACCACCTACTTGTAGGCCGGGGCAACCCCCTGTAACCACCTACAAAAAATCATCATGGCCATAATAACAGCGTCCCTAGTGTGCACACCCATTCTACTTGGATCACAACAAGATAGAGGAAAGACAGTAACAGAATAATCAGCATAGTAACCAGAGAACCTGTAGGGGCCGCTGAACCACTCATACAGGGCAACCTGTTCATCATTTCCCTCCGATATTTCGCTTTACGTGATTTACATCTTTCAATCAAGTCATCACATAAATCACATACACATTTACGTCATCTTGTTCAATTTAGTGTGAACATATCATAATCTCAATATATTCATGGAGATTTCAATAACTCATTTCATAAACACAACCGTCACTTGAGTTCAATTATCACTTCAGATTTATAATCATTTCATATATCAAAAGTTCTTCCTAATTCCAACTTTCATAAAATCTCAATATTAATAACAAATATAATATTCATGATAATCCATAAATATTTATAGTGATAATAATAATAATAATAATAATAATAATAATAATAATAATAATAATAATAATAATAATAATAATAATAATAATAACAATAATAATAATAATAGTAATAATAATATAGTAAGAATAATCATAACATTATTAAATGACACTAACCGATTTTAATAACGTTATAATAACATCTTTGTCATATCGTACATCTTCCATAGTCAAGATTCATTATCGAAATCCATATCATTGTTCATTTTGTCATTCGTATTCATAAATCCGCATTAAGTTGAGAACTCATAATTATAGTCCATACTTATAAATTTCATAAGCACATAATAATCACGTAATCAATTTGTTTCACACTAACGAGATCTATATATGTTAAGATGGACATCGGAGATTACCTCGTGATGTGTGCCCGAAAGTTAAGTTTGCGAACGGATTAGCACTCTTGGTATTCCTCGTCTACGAAATTGGAGTCTACAATAGATATTAACGAGATCTATGTAAGTTCCTAAATAACCCCTTTTTATATATGTATATATAATAAAAGATTTAAATAATCCAAATAACTTTAAGAAAATTCTTAATGATCTTTAAGAGAGTTTATAAATCAAAGTAAATCATTTATGGAATCATTTTAAGTAATGCATGATTACTTTAGCTTATTTTTATTAACTTTAAATAATTATTTTAAACATAGAAAACTAACTTTATTATACTCCTTATTTTATTTTAGAAATTTAAGAAACATTATCAAGTTATAAAAGATTAAGTGAAACTAGAACATACTAACTTGGGATTGTTTGCTTGAGGAAGAGGAAGAGGAAGAGAGATGAATTGAAGCAAATCTTTTGAGATTGTTTGCTTGAGGAATTTAGTGAGTGGAGTTCAGTATTTATAGTGGAGGTTGGTCAGAAAATTGGAGCTTGGTCAAGGCCATTAATGGAGGATGTATGAGGTATGAGGGCTATGGGGTTTCGCCTTTGAAAATTTTACCCTAGAATCTGAAATTGTGGTTTGGAAATTAAATTTTCTACTGAAAAAAAGTTGTGAATTGATGACCAATTTGACTCATTTCTTGTTGAATCAGAAGAAGAAGAAGAAGGAGGAAGGAAGGTGGTGAAAACAGTTTTCACCTTTTTTTTTCCTTTTCTTTTGGGCTAAAAGGTATATGAATATGGACTTATATTTGGGCTTTGAATTGCTAATAATGGATGGAGAACTTGAACAAATATACCCACAACCAAAAGTAAAGAGTTTAATTAATTTAGAAATGATGAAATGAATAATAAAACAAGTAAATGATTAAATTGAAACTTGTTAAATAAATCAAAACTAAATGAAATCATTATTTTAATAAACATAGTTATCAAATAAACTCTCATTTATCATAAAATAATTTCAAGTGGAAATAATATTAAACCTTAACCAATAATAAAATAATCTTTGAAAAATCGGGGTATTACAGAAGTGTTGAAGTCCCATTTGTTAGAATAATTTTAGTGAGAATATAGTATCGGGGACAGAATTTATTGAGGAGACCGTTAAGAATGTGAAGTTGATTCAGGCTAGAATTCAAGCTGCATAAGATATGCAGGAGAACTATGCGGACTTACAGCGAAAAGAAGATGAACTCGTAGTAGGCCAAGTGATAAAGTGTTTTTGAAAGTATCACCAACTAAAGGAGTGATGAGATTTGGCAAAAAGGGCAAATTAAGTGCTAAATATGTTGGCCCATATGAGATTATGCAAATAACTGGGGTGGTATGTAGCTTATAAAGTGACTTTGCCCATGGAATTCGAGAAAATGCACGATGTGTTTCAAATTTAATTTCCCAACTCAAGAGATATATCCCTGACGGGAGTCATGTTTTGGAGCCTCAACAAATCCAAATTGTTAGTAGCCTCACATATGAGGAAAGGCCTGTGAGAATTCTTGATAAAAAGGTATGTAGTACACGCAATAAGGATGTGAATATCGTGAAAGTGATTTGATCTAACCATGACTCTGAAGAGGCAACGTGGGAAGCCGAAGACGGAATGAAGAAGAAGTATCCTGAGTTATTCCTTGAGGTCAGTTACTAGGGCGTAACTCGTTTTCTTTAAAAGGGGTAGAATGCAATAGTATTTCGCGCTTTTTACCTTATTTTATGGTATTTTTATGCTTTTTTTATGCTTATTTTGGCGATTTGCACATGTTGGTGGAAAATAAATAGATTTTCCACATGAGAAATGTGTTCATGAGTAACACAAGAGGTTTTAAAGTTGGTAAAAAGTGTGCACATGTGATACAAGTATTTCAAATGGAAGTTGAATCAACAAACTTTTGAAAATGTGAGTTTTCGTGCCAAGTTTTGGGACGAAACTTCTTTTAAGAGGAGTAGACTATAATCTCCCGTAAATTTATGAATTTTATTAATATATTTTAATGAATATTTATATATATTTTAGTATCCTTTAGTATATATATAATTTATTTCTTAAAAGGTTGACTATCTAAAAGTCAAAAGAATTATTTAATTATTTTAAATAATCAAATATTTTATTAAGCCATGCTTTGAAAAAACTACTTTGCAATTATACTAGTGTTGTTGAATTAAAAATATTTTAATATTGGGTTAGAGGAGCCCAAACCTTATAGTTTTTCCTATGAACATGTTCATTGAACTAACCCATCAAAGTACAACTCCTTATTCGATCCCTAATAGGGGAACTTATATTTACCCTTTATTACACATATCCCTACACATTAAACACATTTATTTTCTCTATTTTCCTCCCCCTATTTTAAGTTCTCTCCTCTTCTTTTCTTCTCTCTCTTTTTCTCTCCCTTGCTTTCAGTTTTCTCCTCCTCTTCGGACCGACCACCAATGTCGCCACCACCCACCGGCAGCAGCAGCGACCGCTGCCTTTCCCCTTGTGCCCTTCTTTGTTTGGTTATTTTTCTTCCTTCTCAAATTATTTTCACTACAAAGCTTATGTTTTAGAGAATTCTGTTAATACATATTTGTGTTTAAAACTTATAGTTTGATGATTTAATTATGAATTTAAAATTATATAATTTATGTTATGAAGTAAATAAAATTAAGATTTACTTATTATATTTGAATTGGAATTTTAATAATTAAAGATGGATTTTTAGAATTTTATGAGTTGGAAAATCATAGTAGTATATTATAATTTAGGAAATTGAGTATTCTTATGATTTTAAGTATGTTTAAGTATATTTAAAAAGGGATTTAGTATACTATATGTTGCTTAAAATTTAAAAAGTATGTTAGTGATGAAGTTTTTATGATTTAAATATGAGTTTTAAGGGTTTTTAACAACTAGTGTAGTATTATACTAGTAGGTTTTAATAATTAAGTTTTTAATTATGGGAAAGGTTTTTAAACACTTTAAGAAGGATTTAAAGTATTTTAGTATTGATAAAAATTTATAAAGTATTGGTTGTGGACTATATTGGTTATTTAAGGCGGAAAATTCTCTTTAGACGACTTTTAAGGTTGTGAAGTGGTCTCTCGATTTGTCTACACAAGGTACGTACATACCTATGCGTTGATTGAATTGATATCATGTTTTAAGGATGAGGATAATGTAGTATCATGTATAGGTAACTATTAGTTCATATATATGCTATTTCTATTAAATTGAATTTGCATGTTTTATGCCGTTGTGTGAAACATGTTGGTTCTGATATCTATATTATGTTTGTATGGAAGATTGGTGCAAGCATATGGGATTGTAAACTCTATTTTATTAATTCACACGAGGGATTAATATTTATGTTGGTTTGGATCATGATTGAATCATGTTGTTTTCTTTGGATTATTTAATTACTTTATAAGGACCGAGGGCCTTATTTGGTGAGTTGATTTTTTATACCTATGAAAGGCTGGTTGGTTGTTGACTTGGTTCAATGAATAAAGGAAGGTTATGGATTAAATATTGGAATTAATCTTGGGTTGTTAAGTTGATGATCACCTTATCTAATCCTAAGTACACTTAAAAATGAAAGGTTGATGATTATATTATTTTTCATACTTGTGAGTCATAACAAGTGAACAAATTATCAATAATCATGTAAAGTGAAATGTTGATAGCAATAGCTTTAGACTTGTGCGCGTCTGAAGTGTTGGACAAGTATGAATTGGAGTACATTGTGGTAGCCCATGGGTTTTCTTGGGACCGAAATGATCATTGTGTCCTATTTTTAGTTTAAAGGTTCCTCGATATCGTAGGTCAAGGGAATATAGAGTCGCGCCTGTATTTCGTCTTCTAGATGGAAGAATTGTTTTGGTTTAGACAAACTCGTTCCATTGACTATTCCATTTAAATTAATTAATCTATTAGTTGTGGACTTTAATTCAATAGAATTAGTCTGCAATTTATTATTATTATTTATCCATGCTTATTATTTATTAATATCATGTTAGGATTGTTTATTTAGTTATTATGTATTACTCAACTTTGATGATTTCGTGCTCCGTGTGCATTCGTTGATCAGGATTTACCTTATTGATCCTGTGATGACCCATTTGCTAAGCAGTTTCCAGGGATCAATAGTGCATCGTCCATTAGAGGTTCGAAGATGATGCATCTTGGGTTCAGGATTGGAGAGCTTGTGTTGGCTATATATTTTATTTGAGTTTTACTTTTCATCATTGACTTTGATTATTGATGTTGACTTTGACTTTTGAGGTTGACTTTGACTTTTGTTGGTTTGACGTTTAGAGTTGACTTTTTGGTTGACTATGTTTTATTTTTAAGGTTTATTTATTATGCTTCCGCCTGTAAAATTCTGAATAAGTCAATACGTTATCACAGGGGCGATAATACTTTTATAATTCTCTTAGATTTATATTGAAAATGGTATTTTAGAAATTAGAGAATTGTCGGGATGTTACCGCTTCGTATGCAATGCAAACTACTAAAATTGTCAGATCGATTCGTGATGAGATTGATAAAAAAGACTCATCGTTTTATGTGGGGTGGTGATGATGAAACTCACAAAATTCACCTTATCTCGTGGGATTGTCTTTAAAAACCAGCTGAAAAAGAGGGACTTAGGCTAACATCGGCTCGACAATCTAATGAAGCATTCTCGCAAAATTAGGCTGGCACATTCTCACGGAGTCTAAAGCTCTTTGGTCCAGGATTTTAAGAAGTAAATACTGCAAAGGAAGATGTGATATACATATGTATGTTCCCAAACCAAATCTGTATAATGTATGGCCGGAGTTGAATAACAAAGAAAGCAAAACCATTTGGGAGGGTTCTAGAGTTACAGCAGGTAATGGCTCTACCATGTTGTTCTGGGATCATTAATGGGTTGATGACCGTGCTCTTGGGGGACCTTGCTACTCATGAAATACCTGATGATCTTGGTGCGGTAACAATAATAGTTAGACTTATGGGATGCTGAAACAGGTTGAAAGTGGAATGATTTTGCCAATTATCTTCCCCTCAGGCCTTGTTTGGTTGACATCCAATTACCTAGGAATTGCAAGTTCCTAGGAAGTGCAAATATAAGAAGATGTTTGTTTAACTAGAGCATATGAAGTGGAACTTCCTAGGAAGTTCTACTTCCCACACATGGGAATTCCATCTTCCCATAGCCTACCAAACAATTTTGCTTACTTCCTAAGAAGTGAAATATCATGGGAAGTAAAATTTCATGGGAAGATCAACTTCCCAGCCAAGTGCAACCAAACGATACCTCAATGTCTTACAACAAATTGATTCAATATTCTGAAGAAGATCCCAGTGTTACTGACCTTATTCACATATGCACTTAATTTAATCAGTAACAATGAAAATGAGAATGTTGTTCGGGGTGGAAGTTGGAACTTATTATGAAAACTTCAAGTTCAACAGCGCATCAGGATATTGCTTTGGCTTGTGATGCATGATTCCCTTATGTGCAATGTGAACTGGGCGAAACGTTCTCTTACAAACAATCCTAGATGTGGTTTATGTGAGAAAGAAGATGAAAATACACTTCATGTTCTGAAAGATTGCAAGGCTACTACGGAGATTTGGTGTCAAGTTGGGGATCCAGCTAGTACTAGTTCATTCAGAATTGGTAATCTCCAACGTAACAGTGGATTGTGGCTATGACATTAGAGGAACTGTGTTGTTTTTAATAACAATAGGGAATTACATGTGGATGTTCTTAGTTTCTTAATGACTAGATTTGAGGAAGCATGGAGAACGCTGGACGAGGCTATCATGGATCAAGGTAGGAGTAGTAGAATCAGACAAGAAGCGTAGATCAGATGGATTTATCCACCTCATGGCTGGAATCTGGATGGTGCTAGATACCGATGGGGCTGCAAAGGGATTCCTAGGCCCAACTGGAGGAGGAGGTCTCACAGGCCCGGCCCTGTACCGGTCCAAAATGGGACTCAGATTAGGGCCTCGCATCTAAATGGGCCCTCGGATTTTGTAAAAAAAAAAAAAAAAAAATAAAAAAATCTTCTCTCTCCATTGTACTTCTCTATTCTCTCTCTACAGTACTTCTTTGTTCTCTGTCTCCTGTCTCCTCCTACTGAAATCACGTTCCTTTTTTCTCTCTCTCTCCTTACATTTTCCCCTAAGAGTATGTACAATGGGGCTCTCCAACTAACTCTCCAACTAGCTCTCCAAGGAGAGAGAAAATGGAGAGCCACCTCTTACCCAACAATGGGGCTCTTGGTGTGTCTTGGGTGTCTCTCCATGGAGACACTTTGCCAAAGGGCTCTTGGGGGAGATACCATTTGGGTTGATGGAGAGATGGCTCTCTAATGTGTGGGACCCACTTTTTATTGTAATTACTTCAATTCTTTTTCTTCATGCAACCATTTAATGATCTTTTCTATAAAAATTAAAAAAAAAGATGGTAATATATTATGCCAACAATATAATTTTCCTTATCTATAAAATGAGCCTAATATTGGATATTTAAAAATTAGTTTTTCATGTTGTAGGTTAATTCTTCATTCCATGCCAAATCTATAAAATTAAATATTAGTACTCATAATTATATTTTTTTTAAAAATTCTACTTTGCTTAAATTATGAAAAAGATTAATTTGTAATTATATTTAATTTACATGAATAACTTAATTTATATAACTTTGATCATAATATGAAATGAGGTTCATTTATTGACATGGGGACACAAAATAATGAAAAGTTGAATGGAGAGCTCTTTAAAGGGTTTTATTGTTGTTGGGTGTTTTTAAACATGGCTCTTGAGAGTAGCTTGAAGAGAGAGAATAGGAGAGAGAGTGTGGAGAGCTAGTTGGAGAGACACCAACCATTGTACATGCTCTAATAAATCTCTGAACTTTCTATGTCTCTTTACCTCTTTCTCTCTATCTCCTTACTTTCCCTCCTAAACTTCTGAACTACTTTCATGAAGCTATTAAAAATCACACCACCATTTCGATGAAACAAAAAATATTATTGTTTTAGTAGAGAGGAGTGCAAGAGAGGATGCATAGGCCACGGAATTCAGCAAGAGAGGATGCTTAATTTTGCGAGTGGGGTAATTTTAAGTTGTGATTTTTAAGGGTTTGTAAAATATAATTCAAATTTTCAAAATTGTTATCTTTTTAGTTGTTGATGTTCAGCTTGATTTTGTTTGTTGGGAAAAAATCCGTCACTCTAAAAATTCTTATCCTTTTGTTTCAATTGATCTATGCTTGCTTATCATATGAATTTAACTGAATAAATATTATATAATAATGTCTAATTATTGCTATAATAGTGAGCTTAATGATGATTGGTTGTGTTGATTTTGCGAATTATTAAACTGGGTTTGTTGTTCTTAAAAAAAAAAACTGGGTTCAATGTTAATTATTGATTGAATTTGTTTCTCTGATGCTCGGGTTTTCCAGAGCAAGAACTCAGTCAAGAAACGGTAGATTTTTGCCTTTTGCAGGTGGGTTTTTTTAGTGAAGTCTTATGTGGGTTAACTGGGTTTTCTCTATGTGAATCTGGATTTTTTTTTTCCTAAATTTGAATATTCTGGTTGAAGATTTTTAGTTATCAGCGTTTTGTGTGTTTGAAAAATGTGGGTTCATCTTAATTTTGTCGAGTTAGGGGTTTATATCTGTTTTTAGTGATTTAATTGTGGCTTTGATTATTTTTGAAAAAATTTAGAAACTCATAAGATAAATTTATAGGGCCTATTCTTGAACATTAGCATAGGGCCTCACAATTGTTTGGGCCGGGGCTGAGGTCTCATACGAGATATACTGCTAGAAAATTATATCTCGATTTCTCGTTGAACTTAGGCTCCGTTTGGTAGGGCGTAAAACATTTTCAGTGTAAAATGATTTTCATGGAAAACAATTTACAATGGAAAACACAATTCCAAAATTAGTTTTCCGTTGTTTGGTTCGATGTAAAAAAAAAATGATGAAATGAAAGGAAAATGAAAGGGAAAGTAAGGAGGTAGTGAGAGAGTGTACAAGATAGATAAGGAAAATAGTTTTCCCTTCATTTTGAAAGGAAAATGGTTTTCCATCATTGGGAGAGTAATTTTACCCCAAGGGAAAATGGTTTTACACTCTTTTGCCAACCAAACAATGTAAAACTGAAAATAGAGGAAAACAGTTTTCCAAGAAAACGTTTTACGCCCTACCAAACGGAGCCTTAGGCTCGCGTGATGCCTTCATGGCTGAGGTAAGGGCAGTGGACTTTGGGCTGGAATTGGCTGAAAGAATGGATATTCCAAAGCTGCAAATACAAATGGATAACCAAGCTGCAATGTGGGCTCTAAATGGTATAGAAGAACATGGCGATGAATGCACGCATATTATAAAACAATGTAGGAAAACAATTGTCACTCAAGGTTGAGAAGTGAAAATCATACATTGGTACATAGAAGGAAATCTAGTTGCAGATTGATTGGCAAATCAAAGTGTTAACTTGAACAACAAAATTGAGTTAATTCAAGTCTCCATTTTAAATGTAGGTCGAATTTTGTTTGACGATGTTGTAGGTGTGGCTAGGGGTGCTTATCCAGCAAACCGAGCTCGAATAGCATTGGGCCCGGCTCGAGCTCGTTTAATTTTTCATAGCTCGGCTCGGCTCGTGAGCTCGTCGAGCTCGGCTCAAGCTCGTAATTAGAATTTGCGGCTCGAGCTCGGCTCGTGAGCTCGACTAGCATTTTGTGTTTTGTGTTTTGAGCCTTCGACGGTTACTCTTCTCTATCTTTTTTGTTTTCTTTTTCTTTTTAATTGTTTTTACCTTTTGTTTTTATCTTTCTTCTATTATATACCTTACTAATATCTTAAAAGAAATACTTAATATAATTTTTCATTTATATATATAATTTTTAATATATAAACAATTTCTGAATATAAATTTTTTTTAATATAAAATAATAATAATCGAGTTGTTCACAAGCTTTACGAGACGAGCTGAGGTTTTCCTAGCTCGGCTCGGCTCAGCTCGGCTCGTTTAAGTCTCGAGCTAAGCCCAAGCTCGAGTCGAGCTTCAACGAGCCGAGCTTTGATCGAGTCGAGCCCGAGCTGCTCGCAAGCTTGTCAAGCTCATTATCACCCCTCCCTAGTTTCTTTTTTTGTTGTTTTTGTTGTTTTCTTTCCTTGAGATTTTTTCCTCTCACCTTGCATCAAAAAAAATTCGTAACATATCCCATTGATGCATTGTTTAAGAAACCTATGTGAATAGGAGTGAGATAGAGAAAAATAAAAGGTAATGGCCATTTGATAATAGGAGAGAGATAGAGAGAAAATATTATGAAATAAGGAAACATTGCAATTATTATGAAAATTTCAAATAAGAGAAACATTGCGATTAAAAAAACAATTATTTTTTCCTATATATATATATATATATATATATGTAATCATATAGAAAAATAAGGTACATCTATTAATTTATTTGCAAATAACTTGCATGATCACGACCCAAAAGTTATTGATTGGTCATAATATAGATTGCATAACTACACCAACTACACATCTAAATTTACTACATTAGATTTTAGCATTATAGAATTTGTTCTTAACTAATACACAAACATTATTCACTTTTATTATTACGACATGTTGGGTGTCGTGCGCGTTAGCGTTTGGTACAACAACTAGTTTAATAAAAGATTTACTTGAAAATCAACTATCAAAAATAATTAATTGGGCTTGAAATTAGATTTCTTTTAAATGGACTTTTAAATATATTTTGACTCAAAAAAGGTTTTGGCAAGGCTTTGGTTACTCCTCTTTAGTGCGGACCAAGTAGGATGATAGTCATCATTTGGTGCTAAAAGAGGAGACAAGTTTAAGTGTTAACAACTACTAAAATATACCATAAAAATAACTCGAGCAAAACCTCGCTCTTATCTTATACTATCTCCGTTTCCTAAATATCTTCCTTGTTACTATTACTACAGATACCAATGAGAATTAATTTGTGTGGGGGTGTTGGGTGGTAAAGTAGAGAGAGAAAGCGGTTAAGATTATTAAACAAATAAAAAGACGTTAAAGTAGGAGAGAGGAAGGGAGTAAAATTGAATTAATAATGCAATGGTGGATCATATGATAGGGACATGAGAGGGTAAAAAGGGGGAAAAATTCCAAATAAGGAATAAAGTAAAAGAAGGAAGATCTTTTGGAAACGCACTTAAATGTAAAGAGGAAAGATCTTTAGGAAACGGAGGTAGTATCAAAAAAACAAGTTTCGTTATAATTGGATATGAACCTACAACCTTGTATGGAAATATGGAACCTCTGCCAAGGAGTCATCATATCAATGATATTTATTTACTCCTAAGAAAACTTTTTATTTATACATCATAAACTTTTATATTACAAATAAAGAAAGTAAAAGATAAAGTTACAACAATATTAGAAAATCTACCTTCAATTTACACATAAATTTGACAATTAACTACTCACATATTACGAGTTTTAAATTATTTTTTTAAAGGTAAGACAAGAATACAAGATCCCTTACAAAGTGGAGAAATTTCCCTTCCTTCAACTTGTAATGGACAAGAATCAAATTCTTGTTATATAGGTGGAAAGATAACCTTCAACTTCAATAATTGGAGAACCCAACTAACAAGATCAATCTTGATTCCTTATCATACTTTTTTTTATAAAATCAAGAGTAAACTACCATGCTTTGTCTTTATATAAACATGTAAAAATGACTCATTTAGGTTATTCCTAAAATAGTAAGAAGAAAATTAATTAACGTACTAAAAT
The DNA here is from genome assembly GCF_026745355.1 of Beta vulgaris subsp. vulgaris. NCBI lineage: Eukaryota > Viridiplantae > Streptophyta > Magnoliopsida > Caryophyllales > Amaranthaceae > Beta > Beta vulgaris. The sequence goes on from NC_079205.1 coordinate 39,609,716, forward strand.
CTAGTCAAATAGACATAGTCAATAGTCACAATATTATACCCATTTCGAGGACATGCGATGGAAGCAGACGTATGACAAGTAGTGCAGCGAGATAGTCTTCGAGTTGTCTCCAGGAAATACACCCATTTTCTTCTGGTAGGCGGTAGCTAATATGTGTTGGTCATGTAGTTGCGCAAATTGGCCACAACTTGTTGAATTTAGAAGACCGCACATTCTTCACGGGCCACGTATGCACTTGGTCTTGCTGCGTCGTCATCTCCTAGCTGTAATCCTGGAATTTCGATTCTTTGGTCCCCTTTCTGTTCTTTTTGCCAAATAAGAAAACATTCATTGCCAAAAGCAGCAGTAAAACTTATATCTCATATCTCGTAGAGTCTTAGTAGTTCATAAAGTAATCCTAATAGTTGATTTGGTAAAGAGCGAGAAAGACATGAATATCTTGGGTTGCAATAATTTGAGTTGTTTCTTGCGTCGCATTGAGGCTGCATATGACCACATTACCAGATTCCTACGCAAATGGAAAGAGGGAGTATAAAGGTTGCATGATACCCAGAGAATATTCGAGCAGCCATAAACGTTGTTTTTATGGGTTATAAAATTTGGCGATTTCTGGTCATTTCAATATCAAATTCATTCATCGTACACCTGATGTATCATGTGCATAGTATATCTAACATTAATTATTGGTCATTTGTTCATTTGAAACTCTCTTTTTTGGTACATTTTGCTCTTTTAAATGATTTTAAATGAGCCATGACAAAAAAAAAAATTATTTTAGATGTATCATGCTCGCGGTACACCCGACCCGGGTGTATGATTAAAATTTTGTACTTTATTTTGTAAGCATATAAGGACACATTCTTTTTACCTAAATTTATCTTAATTAAATTTATTGGATGTGGTTTTACTCAATCAGTTTCAATTTTCTCTTACTTTTATATTTTTTTAGATTTGAAGACCTAATTTTTTAATCAAAGGAAAACAACTCAATTTCAATTTTCTCTTACTTTTATATTTTTTTAGATTTGAAGACCTAATTTTTTTTATCAAAGGAAAAGAACTCTAAAAGTCTTCGAGGAATTTGTATTTACTAATGATGCTCTCATTTAATAATTCCATAAATTTGTTGGTCAATACGAAAATTTGGACTTTGAATCATCAAAGTAATTCTACAAATTATGATATGCATTTTGACGGCATTTTAGAGCCAGAAAACCCTATTTAATTTTTATATTATTTTTTACAATGGGGAAAGAAACAAACTAAGTAATAGAGGTAGTGAATTGTTAACATGTTAGAGCACAAATTTGTGCTAAGTCATGAGTTTGTTGAACTTGTTGACAATTCACTTTAAAAAAAAAAACACCAATGAAAAGAGTGTGCTAGTGTGTTGATATGTTGAAGTGTCCAATAGATGATTGTCCGAGCCGAATTAAGGGCACACAAAAAAGTCATTAGATTAGCACACTCTGTAATGAAGGTGACTCGCTTGCAATTAGTGAGTAGAAGCATAATGTAGAGCTTGAAAAAACGCTTGGGCTCCCGCATGTAGGGCATAGGCCATATCCTCCTCCACCTTGTATTCTTCTGTGTATGTTGTCGGAATGGATGTGAAAAATCCAGGCAAAACCCGCAACTTTAGAAGTTTTATGCCATGTTGCATCTAATTGAATTTTGTTTTGATGGAACCCAATATGAGAGCGCCCCAAGGGAACCTGGAGAAGTGAGCATATTTTCTTATGGTGGATGAAGGAAGCGGAGATTGTTAAAAATAGGAATCGCCATCATCTGGGAATCCATTTCCTCAGATTTTAGACCCTACGGATTCGGGTAGAAATTGATCCTATATTGAAAACAGCCTTGAGCCGGGTCCTAAATTATTATCCGGGTCCATTTCCCGTTTTTGAAAGTTATTTTAAAAGGTGGTTTCTCACAAAAAAAGAGGTTATAAAAGGGGGTTTTATGACAACTTTTCCAAAAATTAATGTTGAACTCTTAATGTTAATTATTTGTTGAATGCTTGTTTACTTCAACATCGACAAATGAAGATGCTAAATGGCGTTGTTTTGTTCTTTAAAATCTTTAATGATTGTGAAAATTAGGGTCGTTTGAAGAAAATAGTTTATGATCCGTTTAGGACCCAGAACTGTAGGATCGGTTAGATATGGATTTGGATCCTCATTTTTATTACCCAGCGAATTTGGGTCGAATTTAGATCCATACCTAAAAAACGGATCTGGATCCTAGAGGATCCAATCCAGATCCTACCCATTGACATACTTAAAGATGACCCACATTAGGGTTAACATTGCGAAAGATTCTCTCGTTCATATGTAGTCAGATGTTCCAAACATTTGTTAATTAAAAAACATATATAATAGTAATCTAGATACCTTCTTTGATTATCATCAAAACATTTGCTAAAAAGCAATTTATATTTTGCTAACATTAATAATTTGGCTAGATATATTCACATAAAAAATGAAGTGAAGTCTTAACAAGGTAGCTATGTTGAAAGATGCGGTTGGATCACCTCCTTTTCATGGAGAGCTTATGCTTGTTGAGTATTTTGGTTTTACACTATTCACCCCCCAAAAATAAAGCGAGCGAGAGATGGGTAGGGTTTTCCTCGCTTTTACTATCACTGCCAAAGATGATGTGTAGAATCCTCGAGGCCTAATTATATATTTTCACCCCATGAATGTGTTTTCCTTAGATTTTCTTTACAAATGATATTAAAAATTTGCTAGCACAAAAGAGAATCTATACATCATAGATTCTTGTTTGTGCTAGTGAATTTTTAATAGGATGACCTTGGGAATAACCCTCATGACTGCTTAGTGATAGATCTTGAAGATTTTAATTTTATAATCCAAAAATTTCGTAAACATGTGATATATAACTTGAAAATGTTCAAATAAAGATAAGAATAATAATATTTTGTAATAAAATGAGAAAAATATCGGAGATCTATATAAAAAAAATTATCCGAATATAAAACAAATTAAATAAGGGGTGTGTTCACGTCTTTTGAGCTTATTGAACCTGATTGAACCTTATTATCATATCTTATTTCACCATATGTTTCCACTTGATTGGATATGATGGGTGCTAATTAGACCTCATCAGACCTAAAACTTACTTTTTTTAGGTGAATGGAACACACCCACATTGTCATCATCTCATTCTTAAAAAATATTTAATTAATACCATGATTTTTTATAATCACAATAAGTTATTTATCTTTAATCTCTAAAATTTACATGACTCCAGATAAATTCAAAAAAAACATCTATAACTCAAAAACTTACATATTTAAGCTATAAACTGTCAAAAAGAAAAAAGTAAAACTAAATGAATGATTAAGATATTACATACTCCCTTTATTCCTAATTATTTCCCCCATTTCCATTTTTAGTGTCAAAAATTAAACCAACTTTACTCTAAATCCCTAATACAATAATAATAAAAAGCTTTTTTTTTTTTTGGAGCTTGTAAAATTTGAAAGAACGTGAATGTTAGTTTTTCTAATATTTTTTACAAATAGGTAATTGATCATACTAATTATTTAATATATGTTCTAATAACCATGTAATATCAAATATAGCAAATAATTAAAGATGAAAGAAATATATATAATAATTTTATAATTTACTGATTACTAAAAAAATTTAAAAAATATTGACATGAATAATCCCAACTTTCACCAATCTTTTCAAAATAATTTCAACTTTGAATTATTTAGAATAATCTCAACTATAGGGGATACCTACTAGAAATAATTCGAACTATTAATTTATAATATATTATAGACCTAAAATGTATTATTGTTTACAAGGAAAACGTTTATTTGACTTATTTTGAGAAAGTCTCCTCAAAAGTTGGGATTATTCAGGAATAATCCAAAATTGGAATTATTTTGAGAATACTGGTGAAAGTTGGGATTATTCATGTCAATTTTTCCAATTTTTTTTATCATCAATGTACTAATTAATAAAAGGGTTTTTCACCAAATACCCCTGACAAATTAACAAATTCACAATATACCCTAAATGTTTCAAAACTCCAGCATATACCCTAAATGTTTCAAAACTTCACCAAATACCCCTGACAAATTAACAAATTCACAATATACCCTAAATGGAAAATAAAGCTAACTGTGAGTTAACAGCAGTTACAAAAAGGGTATTTGGTGAACGTTTTCGAAAATTCAGGGGTATATGGTGTATTTTTGAAACATTGAGGGTATATTGTGAATTTGTTAATTTGTTAGGGGTATTTGGTGAAAAAACCCTTAAAAAATTAACTTAACACTAATTTATTTTCGAAAAAAATGAATTCATATTAGTTGAAGACATTGTCAAATTTTTGCTATTGTTATCATTTCCAAAGTCAGTGAAATAAAAAAGGTCTTGTTTTGTCTCATATTAGTTGCAACATTTTGACTGAAAAAAATTTAATATACAACTTTGACCATTGAAATATCTAATTATCTATTGATAAAAAATTATGAAAAGTTGATATGTTGAAATTATACGTTGAGATAAATCTCTGAACACCTTATATATACTAATATTTGTTTCTATATGCTCCCTCCATTTCTTTTTGTTCTTCGAATTTGAAATCATTGCATTATTTAAAAGTTCAAAAAATATTCTAAATTCTTTCCAATATATAAAGCGAAACATAGTAACATGGGGTCTTGCTTGATTGTTCTTAATGAGTACATTGAAAACATCAAACTATTATATTGTTTTTACTAATATGTTGTCAAAAATATTCATGATACAAAATGTGTCTTATTTACCAAATTTGAAAAAGTAAACATGAGTAACAAAAGAAACAGAGGGGTACTAGTTAAAAGTTATAATCAAAGTGAGGCATATAAATAGTGAAAGAGTCAAATGAATAGTGAAAGAGTCAAAGTATTACAATTGATATGATACCATGGTAGTACTAATGAAGAGGAGAAAGAGGAAAGTATGTGGGTTAGCTTAAAAAAGAGAAGAAAAAATGACCCAATGAAAGACTATGAAGAACAGAAAAAGGATGTCACTTAGTTGTCGTCATTGTGGGGCAAACCACCAAAGAAAGGGCAATATTATTATAGACATATAATTGCGTCTCCCTATTTAGTATCGAATGATTAAATATACCGTCATTCTGATTGGTCCGGCTTAAAGGTAGAGCGATCTGAAAAGCTAAACCAAAAATCGTTTTTACGAACATATAAAGTATATTTATTTAAAACGATTATGAACCCACTTTAAAAGCTTAATTAATCGTTGATGATAATTAATTGCATATTTAAATCCCAAATTCATAAAGTCCAATTAATTTTTCTTGATAATTAATTGTATATTTAATAAATATTAATTATTTTTGATAATTAGGCCTTGTTTTGCACTAGCGTTTCAGGTAGCGGTTATCGGTTTGACAAGATTAAAACGCTACTTAAGAAAATTATAAGTGTTTGGTATGGTAGTGGTTGTAATAGCGGGTAGCAGTTGGAGTAGATTATGAGAAGCAGTTGTGGAACTTTACAACAAGTAACGTCTGAGATTTAGAGGTAGCGGTCTAGCAGATAAACACTATATAATAGCATAAGGTAGAATTATTAACGAAGGTTTTTTATTTCTTTTTCCTTTTACTGTTTATTATTTGTTTTATTTTATGGCAATTCAATGTTTATTTTACAATAGCAAAGATGTAGTTTAAATATTTATTTTAAAGATAAGATATTTTACAAGTATTTTAGTAAAATTGGTAATATACATTTTTCGAGGGTTTAGTATTTGCTTAGATTTATAGATTTCTTTGAGCACCTGAAAAGTCGTATACTCCTTTTCGTGTAACTTCTTTGAAAAATAAATCTTGAATTTAACTATTCAACCGAACATATGAAATTGTTGTAGTTCATTTCATATTAGAATAAATGTCGTTTATTATCTTTTACAATTTCAACAATTACTTTTGTCAACACTTCTAATTGAACAACTAATTTAATTGCTGACAGCTATTAGTAGACATCTAGCAACTACCCCCAACAGCTACAGCTACTGCAGCCGCTAACAGCTACTAGAACCGCTAGTTTTTCCAAACATGCCTTTAAGAAATATTTTCTAAATTCAAAAATATAATGAAAATCAGATTTTTTTTTTTTTTTTTTTATTCCTAAAGATAATTGATTTCGGATTTCTAAAGATAATATTTGAACAAGGATTCAAGAGATCTTTCAATTTCGAAAAACTTCTCGGATCTGCATTGCACAACACACAATTGGATGCGCGCACGCAACACCAATACAGTTTACAAAATACAACAACGTTGCGTCTGATGTAGTAAGGTGTATGGCGCACAGCCATGCTACGCAGGACGCACGGTGGTTGTGCAGTGCTTAACAGCTATGCACTACCGCACCACTGTTTATACCTTCTTCGCGTGATTTTCGGATTTGTTTATCTTATAAATGAACTATTTTCGACGAATGTTTAACGCACTTCATACAGGCTTTCATACGAACTTTACTACGAACATTTCCCCAACCTACTACGAACATTTCATCACACTTCGACATACTTACATACGATGAAAACACTCAAACACAGATTCAAACTTATGTTCAAAAATATATTCAAACTCCATCGATTTACGTTTAAACATTATTCAAGTTTCAAGATTTCTCCTTCTGTAGATTGTTATATAAGACGACCCAGGCTGCAAAGGTATACTTCCCGGGGGTCAATTTCAATTAATTCCCTATTTTACTAACAATCTATTTGTCATGATATAGCTCATTAAAGGACTTAACGTTGTAATACCACTCATGATTGCTTTAAAGGAATTTAGCAGGCTACTCATTCCAACCAAATGTATTTTTCTTTTAGGAAGCTTATTTTATTAGTAATCCACGGTTTAGCGAGCTTGACTGGGAGTAGTCTTAGGATGGTTGACCTCCTGGGAAGTCTCTGAGGGTGCGTATGAGTAGGACAAAATGCGACATAAGAACTTATGTTGGTTATTGAGTATAGTTGTTGGCGCTAGATGCACATTAGTGACAATAGACTCGACTCTGCATAGGTCGGGTGTTAGAAATGCTCTCTTGTACTTTCTTCTCTAAATCTCTCTTTTTTATGCTTCTTTATATATTTCTATATTATCACTAGGGGAAAAAAAGGAAGGGCTGCGCAGGAAGGGCTGCGCTTTTTCTATAAGCGCAACCCTACTAGTGAAGGGCTGCGCTTTGCTTCAAAAGTGCAGCCCTGCATAACAGAAGAGCTGCGCTTTTGAAGAAAAGCGCAGCCCTTCAGTTAGTAGGGTTGCGCTTGTAGAGAAAGCGCAGCCCTTCTTACATTCAGAAGGGTTGCGCTTTTTCTACAAGCACAACCCTACTAAGTGAAGGGCTGCGCTTGTTAGAAAAGCGCAGCCCTTTTGACTAAGTAGGGTTGCTCTTGTAGGAAAAGCGCAGCCCTTCTATTATGTAGGGCTGCGCTTTTTTTACAAGCGCAACCCTACTTGGTTTTTTTTTTTTATGAAATTATATTGCGCGCATGTACAGTAGAGTATACCCCATCAAGAGCAATTCTATTTCCCTCCTACTGCTGCCCTAATTCGAGTGCACCACCACTACCACCACCACTACTGCTGCCCACCACTTTGCTCCACCACCACCACATTGCTTCCCACCACTGCCCCCACCACCAATTAATTCGAGTGGTTTATTTGCGCACCACCACATTTGCGCACCACCACATTGCGCACCACCACCTTGCGCACCACCCACAACATTGCGCCCACCACCTTGCGCACCACCCGTCACCATTACCTTTCTCTTCTCTTTTCTTTTCTTCTCTTCTCTTGTCTTATCTTCTCTTCTTCACCATTTGAGTGGTTTAGGGTGTAGTGGAGCTCCTCCACCACGCCACATTGCTGCCACCACGCCACTAAGTATGAATTAATCTTGTTTTTAAGTTACTTTTGTTTTTCTTAATTGAATTAAATGATTAATGTGCAATGTGGGTTTTGTCAATTCTAGGAAGAAGAGGCTAAGGAAGGCAAATAAAGTTCCAAGTATCTCTTTTCTCTTCATTGCTCGTCGTTGGTGTTAAGAGGTAACTAGTTTAATTTCGTTGTCTGTTTTGTTTGATTTAATTTGATAATGAGACAAAGTTGTCATGTGCTTCAAATTGATTAAGTTATTATTATTTATTGATATGAGATTGTATGAAAACGCAATGTGATTTAGCTATATATGAAATCTACAAGTTGTTTGAATCATCATCATATGCCTAGATACCCGTTCAAGACTTACTCATTAGGAGTAAGTCTTGAATAGTCCCCGGTTTGGGACTGTTCTTGGACGTTTGATCTCACTTAGGTGGTGAATGTGTGTCTTCTTTTCAATTCTGAGGAAATTCTTGGCTTATCGTTTCTCTACATTGTTCTCTGGGTACATATGTAGATAAGCAATTATCTACATTATGTACTTGGAGAACTGTAGGGAAATGCTGCCTGATTTTCCTTAGAATTGAAAAGTTGGCATATATTCACTAGTGAGATTAGACGTCCAAGGATGGGTTAGGTTGGAGTGATAAGGACCTTCGGCTGCATGCATATAATTGAACATGTCACTATCTTAGCTTGCTGTATATGTGTGTGATTTGAATATGTGAGTGTATGTACTTTAATAATGATTGATGCATTATAATGAATGTTGTGTTTAATTATTAGAGGTGGTATTCTTGAATGAGATTGCTTGTAGTTGGATGTATGGTAGTCGTGAATCGATTGAGTTTATGAATGGAGTCTCGGAATTCTGTACAACTGCATTAGAATATCAAACATCCTCTGGAGCAGTCGACTTTTATTGTCCTTGTTTCGATTGTAGAAATGTGAGCAAGGTTAGTAGTATACATGTGGTTAGGGAGCATGTCTTTCGCCGTGGGTTTAGGCCTCAATACCACGTATGGGTTTGGCATAGTGAGCAGGGGAGGTATATAGGAAGCTCTGGAGTAAAGAATGATGTATGTGAAGAAAAGAAGGATGATGATGAGTTAGGGAATGAGAATTTGGATGATGAATTTGGAGATGATGATAGGGATCGGGTAGACGAGATGATACACGAGGTTGAAGATCAGTCGTGTAGACGACCTCGTATTTTTGAGTCTATGTCTCAGGCTGCTGAAAAGGCATTGTATCCAGGTTGTACAAAGTACACCAAACTTTCCGCGGTGGTAACACTGTTCAACATTAAATCGAACGCTGGTTGGACGGACTCTAGTTTCACATCGTTGTTGGAAGTTTTAGCTGAGATGCTCCCTGATGGAAATGAACTGCCAAAGTCGTACTATTATGCGAAGAAGCTGATGTGTCCTTTCGGTTTAGAGTACGAGCGGATACATGCTTGTCCTAACGATTGTGTGCTTTTGAGGTGGTGCTAACAACAAAGCTTGTGGGATTTATTTTAAAAAAAAAAATTTAAGCAAGAAGGGCTGCGCTTTTTTTAGCAAGTGCAGCCCTTCAAATCAAGAAGGGTTGCGCTTATTGAGAAAAGCGCAGCCCTTCATGCTTAGAAGGGTTGCGCTTGTTGAAAAAAGCGCAGTCCTTCTTGCTTAGAAGGGCTGCACTTGTTGAAAAAGCGCATCCCTTCATAGTAGGAGGGCTCATGAAGGCTGCAGCCCTTTAAGCTTAGAAGGGCTACGCTTGTTGAAAAAAGCGCAGCCCTTCAAGCTTAGAAGGGTTGCGCTTGTTGAAAAAAGCGCAACCCTTCAAGCTTAGAAGCGCTGCGCTTTTTAGGTAAAAGCACAACCCTTCGTTTAAACGCAGCCCTACTTAAAAAGTGAAGGGCTGCTATTGAAAGGGATGCTGTCAAAAGGCGCAGCCCTAAGGGCATTTTTTAGCGCAGCCCTTCCTTATTTTTCCACTAGTGTATATTATTCATATGCCAATATGCTATACTGCTTTCATCACCTCACATGTCAATTTTCGCTAATCAAAGACATAAATAAATGTTTCAGTGCTAGATAATTTGAACATTAAGATTAGGTTCATAGTAATTTAATTACATAAATAACATGTCATCAAAATTTAGTCTATATGTGTTTAACAAAAAAAAAAAAAAAAAACAGACTAATTCTTGTATTGCATAAACGTATTGCGTGGATATCTAATTGCATGCCACTCGACATAAATCGTATCAAGTAGAGACCAACAATAGGCGAATTTGATTCCTGATCATATATGTACCTTCACCCCGAACTCAATCTTTGGTTTACTGACCAATTATGAGTTCATGACGGAAAAATCTACATTGGATAATCGCTAAGTTGTTCCTAAGTTTTTTTAATATCCAATTAGGTTTATGAGTCTTCCTTTAAATACTTATTGGCGACTTCTTCATTTCAATACCTCTTCGAACACAACAATATTTACAAGGAGGTAGTCATATACGCGCTCATCCTGCGTAGGCAATAAAAAACGCTTACCATTTGGCGAATTCACTAAGGAGTATTTAAAATTAATTTTTAATGTGTTGGTGAAATTCGAAAAATATGATTGAATACGTGTTTTATGCCTTTAAATGACGTTATGATTTTGCATATGCATGGCTATTTTCCTGGGCTACTATAAGTTCTTGGCCTGCTTCATTAGCGCATGTTCTATGCATGAGGCCACCATTGGGGGTCTGCACTTTCTTCCTCCAAAAAGCTTCATGAGCGATAGTATTGGATCTTTGTTAAAAGCAAACCTATATAAAACCATGGCATTACTCTTTTGTTCCTAACGAGAGATTCGAGTAAATCATTTGGTTTGGCAGATTGAGTAAATTGTATCACTAAATCCCACTTGATATTGATGGAAGAATAAGAAAGATATTAAAATCATTTGGTTTGGCAGATTGAGTAAATACTAAATAAACTATAGTTTAATGATTTTGTTTAATAAATTTTCATCTTCAGGCAGTGATCAAGAACTGATGGATACTTGATATTGAGGCAAATTATGAAAGATTAGTTTATGGTGCTTCATAGACAAATTATGTAGATTTTATTGGTTTTTGGTGCATCGAAATATCTAGGCAAATCCTGAAGTTTTACAGAGATTTGAGATGCCGGCAATTCATATATGAATATATAGTGGCAAGATAGTGATATTGCTACGTTATATTGATATTGATAGTATGTAACAATTGTAATTTTATCTTAAATACATGCTTTAATGATCATATATAAGGACACGATATGATTTTGAGAGTATAAATATACCTTAGGTTGGTAATGAACTTAAGAAAATCAATTTGATCACAAGGATGACGAAAATACGTGATTAGCTTAATAAGAAAAATAAATTTACATATAACTTTGGAAGTACTAATGCTAATTACAACATGAATAGGATTTTGGGAAAAGATGGAGTTGAAAATGAATAACTTGCTTTGTTGGGTAGAGACGATCAGAAATTCTAATTGCAATAGGTTTCTACAAAAAAAAACAAACATGAAAACCAACAAACAATAGTAGTAAATGATAATTTCTTTATACGTTACTTTTAGTTGACTCGTGTTTGTTTATTGTTTATTTTAAAACAAATAATTCATCTTAGCCATATATATCAAACTTTTCTCATATTAGTTGATCAAATAAATATTTTATAGCTTTATTATTAGTTCAAATATATTAGGGAATTGTAGAAATGCTAATTTTCACTAAATTCTAAAACATATTATAAATGGACTTTGTTTTGAAGTACTTTTAAAACAATATTCAATGGTACATAAATTACATTTTTTAGAAGGTATTAAACTACATAATTAGTCCAATTGCCCATTTTTTAGAAGGTATTGATCTTCTCTCTCCTATTTTCTTTTCACTATCCTCTGCTACTCCTTTCTCTTTCTTTCTCAATTTTTATTTGTGGTTCATTGTTTCTCTTCATTTCTGGATTGACTCATTTGATGTCTTTAAATTCCAATGAAGGTACTATTCCATAGTCTAACTCTTTGTGTTATTTTCACTACTTTTTTTAATTTGTAAACTTAGAATTTCCTAAAAGAGCAAAGTCTTTCTAGTTTTGCATATATTTTATTGGCAATTCAAAATATAACCAAAACATAAGGAGTTTAGATACAACCTAGTACTCCCTCTGTTTCATTTTAATCTACACACTTTGATATTTTACACTATTCATAAATTTTACTTTGAACATCATTTGTGATTTATAAAAATATAGTCATGTGGGATCTTGTTAGATTCATCATAACATGTATTTTATTAATATGTACTATTTATAATTTTTACAAATACAAAACTAAAGATATATGTCCTCAAAGTTTTGCATTTGCATGCGTGAAAAGTGTAAGTGTGAGATTAAAATGGAACGGAGGGAGTACTAAACAAAGCAACAAGGCAACAAAAGCCAAAAATCACACTAGCAGTTTTCTCTCTACCTCATTACAATTACAAGCCACTTTAAAGATTATGTCTTTTATTAGCTTCTGAGGAGAAATACACACATTAGAGACCATTTTGTTATTCCTTTGCATCCAGATAGCATGAATAACTTCTGAAAAAAGCATAACATACACATTTGAGACATAACTTCTCCAATGAGCTTTGATTTTTGCAACTCTACATCTTCATGAAACTGCATAGCATATTTTGTTATACCAATATTCTGAAGCAAACATCTCCAAATCACAGCAGAATAGCTACATTCAAAATACAAATGATTGACTTATTTATTAGCACAAGCACAAAGCAGTTTAGATTGCAATCCACATTCCACATACTGATTCTGTCAGTAGTAGTAAGGCGATTCTGAATAGCTAACCACTATACAAATTTACTTTTAGGACATGCTTTGTTGTTACAAATAAAATCTTCTTCTTCAATCCACTTTCTAAAAAACTCCCTAAATTAAAGAGTATGCTTTTTTTTATACTGAATTTACCATTATACACTACAACATCCCAACTTCCAACCAAATCAAGAAGATCTCTTGAACTGATGATCATTCTCAAAATCCAAGACATGTTGCTATTAACAGCAACACTGTATATATGCTGCCTTCCCATGTAATAAGCATTAATCCAATGCACCCAAAGCTTATCAGACTTGAAAGTAATAGCTCATAAGAGCTTAAATATAGCCGACTTGTTCCAATTTGCCATATTAATAAGGCGCTTACCATCGGTACTCTTAGGATTATAGAAAGCACTCCAAGAACTAGGAGCTTTCCTAATCCATAGTTTTCCCAGTCCATAATAATTTCCTGCACACACCCTCTACGATTTTAATGATCTTCTTGGATGATGGGAAAATGTGAGCCCAATAGTTTTGCATCTTACTCATATACTCCTAATTAGCTACAGTTTGCCAACATAACTAAGAGTTTCAGTCATTCATCCTTTGGCTCACTCTGTAATCTTATCAATCAATATATTTCATTAAGAAAAATTTAACTTCTTTGCAGATAAAAGAACTCCTGAGTATTTAAAAAGCACCTCACTTATAGGAAGTTGTACAACATTAGCTATACTCCTTGCTTCAGAATCAGAAACCCCAACTAATATATATTCTACTCTTCTCAATACTTGCTTCTAACTAAGAAGCCAAAGAATATTTTCTAAAAGCAGCCATAATCTTTGTAACTAAACTATGGTATGCTCTAGCAAATAACAATAAATCATCAGCAAACATGAGATAATTAAGATGAATCCTTCACATTTAGGATGAAAGTTGAACTCAGAATTATTTTTCAGCTCACCATGGTATCTACTGAGATACTCCATGCTCAGGGCAAAAAGGAAAGAAGACAAAGGATCTCCTTGCCTTAGGCCTTTCCTAGCTTCAAAACAAGGGGAAGGAATGTAATTCAAAAGGATAAAATAAGAAGCACTTTTAAGTTCTAACACAACCCATTATCCACTCCACAAATTTAGTAGGAAAACCAAGTCAAGCAACATACTCTCCAGAAATGGCCACTCAACAGAGTCATAAGCCTTTTTAATATCAACCTCTATCACACATCTGGGGGAAACATGAGCCCTTATATAGCGTCTAATAAACTTAGTAGCCAGCAAAATGTTATATGCAATAAATCTATTTGAAATGAAACCAGCTTGAGAACAGTAAACCACCTCATGAATAATTGGATGCATTCATGATTGATTGTTTTTTAGATTATCTTATAGATAATGGTGCAATAAGCAATCGGAAGTAAATCTTTAGCCAATAAAGTAGAGATGTTAGGCGCTAGAGTAACCACAGTAGTATTATAAGCTTTTGCATATAAGAGCCCTGCAGAAACTTTAGTACCCCATTATACACATTATGCTCGATAATTAGCCATCTTTTCTTGAAGAAAACAACATTAAAGCCATCAATTCCATGTGCTTTAACATCATCAATAGCAAAAAGAGCTCTATCAATCTCAACAACAGTTGCAGGTTGAATAAGTAAAGCTCTAGCATCCACACTCAAAGTTGTACCTGATGTAACAGTTGTCAGGTCAATAGAAGGTGAAGTACTTGCACAAGTACCAAGCAACTTCTTGTAAAAGTTTACAATTTCCTTTTGAATCTCTTCAATTGAACTAAAAACATCTCCTTGATCATTATGAAGCAAAGAAAATATGTTTCTAGCTTTCCTCACTTTGTCAACAGTGAAGAAAAAACTGAGTATTAACATCTCCAAGAGATAACCAACTGATCCTTGATTTTTGTTTGAGAATGCTTTCTTCTATTCCGGACTAGCGCCTCAGCTTTTCACATAACTCCTTCTCTTCTTGTTGAAGTTGTTCATCATAGACTAATATAGGGGAGCTTTGAGTGTTTTGAAGCTGGATTCTAAACTCCTCCACTTTCACATGAGCATGAGAGTATCTTCTAGAAAGAAGCTCCTTCATTTATTTTTCCATTGCCCTTACACTAGATACTTTTAAGTTTAATTTTTGCAAATTGAACAAACCTTTTTTTGCACATGTTAAATGACCCTACTCTGATCATTTTCTTTAAATGTGCTAAGTTTTTTTCTCATTTGACATAAGTGTAAATACTTTCTACTCATTTTCCCAAGAAAACAATTGAATTGATTTTCACAAATGTGTAGAATCGTATTTACTCATTCTGGATTAATCCATATCATGCTCAATTGAGCAAGTACAGCAACACACAAATGCTCATTTTGAATTGATGAGCAACAACCTTTTGCTTATTTTACTTGCACTTTCTAAATCTAGTCAATACAACTTTCAAATGAGCAAATATTTATGCTTATTTTTCCAAATTACCGAAGATATATGATCATTACACTTATACAAGAGCAAATGAATAGGACGAATATATGTTTGAGAATGCATTTCAGGGTTTGCACAAAACGTATGCCGCGAAATTTTCCCCACCATTGGTGATGAATCTATGAATTCAATTGTAGATATGAAGGTTGTAATGTGGAGGAGGAGAGAGAAGATTGGGTAAAATTTTGGTGTGTAAGTGTGAGAAAAGAAGAAAGAGAAAAGAGAAAGAATTGAAAGAAGAAAGATGACGTTGACTACATGGTGAAGATTAAGAAGATGATAATGTATGGAGGACTTGAAGATTATGGAATGGAATTTGTTGAGAAATCTCTTTCATAACTGTGCATTTTTGTGTGATTTATATGAAAATGAGGATGAGATAGTGAGAAGCAGAAAGAGATTCCCTAATCTTGTAATATTATTACGAAAATGCCTTTGAATGTACCATGGCATGGTACACGTGAGTACCATGAGCATAGTACACGTGAGTACCATGAGCATAGTACACTTGAGTATCATGAATGGAATCTTGATTTACTATACTTATTAAGTATTTTATTGTAAATCAAATTCTATTTCTTCTTATCCTAAATTCTATATATGTATTTTTATTAAGTTAAAACTCTATTTATTTTAAAAAATAATTGACATGGCATATAATAAGCGCGACAAATACCATCTAATAAGGACAAAAAGGTTTGTGACCTCGTGTACTCTATGCTTTATGGATTAGTTATATGATATGATATATGATGAGCTAGAAAATCAATTTTTTTTGTACTCCATTTTTTGAATATAATATAAGGCACACACAATATTCGATGTTGAACTTTAACCGTTAATTACTCTCAACTTATGTTAATAAACTAGTATCTGGCCCGGGCATTTCCCCAGGTGGTAATTTTTCCCGATTTTGATATGCCTTTTTTTTCCATTCGCATTTAAAAATACTAAAGAGAGCTCAACATCAATAAAAGGTACAAATATAATAATGTGGACATTTAGAGCATGATTAAAAGTTGGTTGAGATGGTATTTGTGCTATGTATAATAGCAAGATGCCACGAGCTCAAATCTTGTTGCATATGTACACATTAGATAATTCTAGTAGAGTAAGAGAGATGCCACGTGGCGTGTATATTGTAAAAGTGTGGAGAATAATTGTGTTAACCTAATTAGGTTAGCCCTGACATTATGATATATATATATATAGGGTACATTACAGACCTAATATGATTAGAATTACGTCTTTATTGTGTATATATAATATTACACTAATACACCCCCTCAAGCTTTACGGGGTGAAACAACAGATAAATTGGAACAATAATTAGTAACAAAACTCAGTAGATAGGCCTTTGGTAAACATATCAGCAAACTGCAACTGAGTAGGAACATGACGAACCAGAAGATTTCCTTTGGCAACCATTTCACGAACAAAATGGTAATCTACATCAATATGTTTGCTTCGATCATGATGAACTGGATTAGTGGTGAGATATGTTGCAGAAACATTATCACAATACAAGAGCACGGGTCGTCGAAGGAAATAACCAAGATCAGCAAGTAGTTGTCGGAGCCAAAAAAAAAATTCAGCAGCAGTGTACGCAACTGCTCGATATTCAACTTCGGTGGAGGATTTAGATATAGTAGGTTACTTTTTTGAGCGCCAGGAAATCAAATTCTTCCCAAGAAAAACAGCATAACTAGTAGTAGAACGACGAGTATCTGGACAGCCCGCCCAATCTACATCAGAGAAGGCAAAAACAACAGTGGGAGAACTGATGCTATGTAAGAAAAGACCAAACTCCAAAGTGCCCTGCAGATATCTGAAAATTCTTTTCACAGCATGAAGATGAGTAGTACGAGGAGCATGCATAAACTGAGACACCATATTAACAGCATAAGCAATATTAGGACGAGTCATAGTTAAGTATTGTAAAGAACCAACCATATTATGATAATCTTTGGGATCGGCAAGAAGTTGTCCATCAAGAAGAGACAATGTAACTCGAGATACGACAGGTGTGCGAAATGGTTTAACAATATGGAGATGAAATTTGCGAAAGTAAATTAGAGAAATACGTATTTTGAGACAAAAATTAACCAGATGGAGTACGCACAACCTAAACACCTAAGAAATAATGAAGATCCCCTAAATTCTTCATAGCAAACTGAAAAGAAGGAACAAAGATAAATTTATGGACAAGAGCAGAACTACTACCAGTAAGAGCAATGTCATCAACATATAAAATAAGTATAATAAGATGACCAAGAAATTTAAGAGTGAACATTAAAGTATCACAGCTGCTGAACTTGAAACCAATAAAAAGTAAGAAGTTATTGAACCGAGAGAACTAAGCTCGAGGAGCTTGTTTCAAACCATAAATGGACTTACGCAAACAACAAATATGTGTGGGTTTAGATGGGTGAACAAAACCTGGTGGTTGACGCATATAAATCTCTTCATGAACAAAACCATGAAGAAAAGCACTTTTGACATCTAATTGACGAATGAACCATTTTTAATCAAAGCCGAATATTCATCTAACATAGCTTGGCGCCAACATGATTCTTTAGAAGCTTGCTTAAAATTAGTGGGTTTGGACTCAATGACATCATCTTCATTTAAATTTTTTGGCTTTGTAACACCATCTTTTAACCTAGTGACCATAGGGTGTTGATTTAAGACAACCGAAGGAGTACATAACACTTGGGAAGATAGGGGCACATCAGGGGAATGGGAAGAGGATAAAACACTAGAGGATGGAGGAGTGGAGGTAAAAGAAGAATAGTGTGGGGAATTCAGAGTGAGCATGCTAGTCGAAGCGACCGACCTAATTAAGGAAGAAGTGGGTCCAGGAGAGTGGGAGTGACCATGGGACATTGGTGGGCCAGCAGGCATGGCAATAGGCCCAGGGAACGATGGATGCAATCGAGTGGCTACTAGACAAGCAGCGAGCCAGGTAGGGGCCTCAATGAGAGGCGGATCAGGCCCATTGACAGATAAATTCCCAGCGAGCTGATCAGAAAAACCAAGGGAAGGGGGTTTTGTGCTTAGCGTGATGGTAGGCGCCTTTGTATCGCCAAGGGAAGGGAATGGGGCACAATGGGAGCATGCCCAACAACGTTAGAGGAAGAACTAGACGACTCTAAGGGGGAAATACGTACAATATATAGAAGGCACATGAGGCATATGACTAGCGTTGGTGGGAGTCCACTTAACAAGCAAAATTGAGGGAGATGTGTAAGGCACAGAAGAAGTGGAACCAACTTATATAGACCTTGTTGGTAAGAGGATCTAGACAACAATAACCTTTATAATCCACAGCATATCCAATGAAAACACATTGTTTTGTTAGGTTGAAGTTTGTTGATTTTGATATCCAGAAGCAAAGGAAAACACGCACCACCAAATGTTTTTAAAAATGAATAGGAAGGAGGACAACGAAAAAGTTTTTCAAAAGGAGAGACACCCCCTAGAATCGAGCTAGGTAATCTGTTGATGGTATAAGCAGCAGTGTACAAAGCATCAACCCAAAATTTAGCAGGAAAATCAGAGTGAATAAGCAAAGGACGGGCCATTTCAACAATATGACAACATTTGTGTTCAGCAACACCATTTTGAGCTTGAGTATGTGGATAGGACTTTTGAAAAACAATACCATTGTCACGAAGGTGCTGAAGAAGAAGGGAATTATCAAATTTCCGACCTCCATCACTTTGGAAAATTTTAATTTTGCAATTGAATAAATTTTCCACCATCTTTTAAAAAACAAGGAATTGAGAGTAAGAATCCTATTTGTGATGTAAAGGATAAACCCATGAATATAGCGAGAAATCATCAACAAAACTTGTATTTATAAAATTGATTCGACAAAACAGGAGATTGCCAAAGATCACTATGAATTTTATGTAATGGATATGGAGAAATATGTTCAACAGGTTAAAAAGGTGATCGATGAATTTTTCCTAACTTACACCCAACACAATCATCATGAAACTTAGAAGTATATGAGATAGGGGTATTTGAACATAAACATCCTAAAACTCTAAATGAAGTATGCCCAAGTCGAGCATGCCAAACAGCGCCAGACTCCTTAGTAGCTAGAAAAGTAGGAACAGATGACTCATGGGTGACAAGGGTGGATTGAATTGGATAGACACCTTGATTACTGGATTCCCGAAGCAAAAAGCTCCCTCGTTGTCTTGTCTTTAATAGAAACAAAAGTTTTATCAAAACACACAACACAATCATTTTCTTAACACAACTTGTTAACTGATAATAAATTATGTTTCAGATTAGGGACATAGCAAACAGAATACAAAGTGAGAGGACGACTTGAAGTTTTAAATGTCAATTTACCAACACTTTTAATTGGGAGAGAGGTATCATTTCTAACTACAAGAGAACTTGACTTAGTGTAGGGAAGAATAGCATAATGCTTACCATCACGAGGAGTCATGTAGCTCCCGGATCCGGGTACCAAACTGGGTCATTTGCTTCACCACCAACAGATTGTGCAGCTAAGGCTCGAGTGACACTATTTGAGGAAGAAGGAACAAAGCTGGAATCGAATCTTTGAGGACCATAAGCAGCTTGATAACCCGAAACCAGAAAAGACCACAAGATCGGAAGTAGGGGTAGAGCTTAAATTGCCACTAGGCGAAGTATACCTGCTGAGGACAGACCATTAGTAATAGAATCAATGGAAGGCATACTAAAACATGACAAGTCAGAATATTTATCATACCATTCTGACATCCCCGATTAGCATTGTTGTTGTTGTTATTACCAAAACCACGAGAACTGTTATTACCACCAGTACCTCGATTGTTGTTATTGCGACCATTATTACCCTCTTTATTCTTGTTATTCTTCTCTTTATTTCTACCACACGAATTATTCTTATTGGAAGAAGAAGAAACAGAACTAGAGGACTGAACAAGAACCAAGGCATGATGAGAAGATGAATGAGACCCATCCTTGGAGCTTTTAAGACGTTGTTTATGAAGCATAAGCTTAGGACGCAAATCATCAAAACTAAGGAAAAATGGATGATGAAGAAAAGTGGTAACAATATGATCATACACAAAATCACGATCCAAACCAAAAAGGGTGTATTGAACTAAGTCTTGTTTAGACACAGGACACTGAATTGCAACAAGGGAATCAGCTATTACTTTGATCTCACATAAATAACCATCAATAGACTGAGATTCAATCTTCTAAATATGAGACAAGCATCCCTTTAACTCCATACAACTAGTCATTCTTGCATGCATGAAGCAAGATTGTAATCGATTCCAAACATCCACAGAAGTGTGCAAATCATGAACATCAACAAAAACATCGTGAGATAAAGTAGCAAAAATCCATGATTTTACTTGTTCGTTGATCAATACGAAGATATTCATAGAAGTGCACATTAGGAACATAATTACCATATTCATCAATCACAATAGCAGAAGGAACAAAAGCAGTACCATCAACAAGGTCAAGTAATTGATGCGAAAGAAGTAGGTAAGTAATTTGAGTTTTCCATAGAAGATAATCTTCAAGAGAGGAGAGAGTTATGGTTATCAAGTTCGTGAGATTAGGGGCAGACAATTGGGGAAGACTAAAAGTCGGCGACGAGATGGAATTCGAGACTGTAGGCGTAGTCGGGTTGTTAAACTGCAGTGCCGGGTGGTTAAAACCAGGCAGAAATTGAGGAGAGGCCCTCATAAGTGTGCTGACGACGACGTGGAGGAGGTGGCTGCAAAGAAAGAGGCAGACACCGAAGGTTGGGGGCTGGAGAAGCCAGCAGCAGCTACCGACGTGGAGAGCATGATGGCCGAAGCCAATTGCGCATGTGGTTGTTGCGTCATGGAGGAGGCAAAGCGAAAGACGATATGTCGGCGGGGGCGACGTCCATGGTGGAGGACGGCATACCAAAAGAAAGGAAACATGGAAGGAAACAAAATAATTTAACCTAGGTTGTGAATCCATGTACAAGTGTGGAAAATAATTGTGTTAACCTAATTAAATTAACCCTAACGTTATTATATATATATATATATATATATATATATATATATATATATATATATATATATATATATATAAAAGGTATATTACAGATCTAATATGATTAGAATTTCTTTCTATCTTGTGTATATACAATATTACACTAATATATACGTTGTCAGATATACCTTTTAAAATATTTATCAGATATACCTTTTAATATATTTGTATAGATATTATAAATATATTAATGTTATCATAGTATACTTCAAAACAAATCTAATTGTACAACTTATTTTATTTTTTTTATAATTATAAAAGATATATATAGTCAAAATAAATTTCCGTTAGACTTATATTTTGAGACGGAGGAAATAAAATGGTAAAACTAGCTATATTAAATTGCTACCTTAGGTGACACTATCACTCTGTGCTACATAGAGAGTATCGTGAAAATTTTCTAGCCAAAAGAAAGAATTTTATATTTATAGTATATATTATCAGTGAAGCATTAGCTAACTCAGTTGAAATAAATTTATTCATGATATGACTCTATAAGTCTCATGCTGATATGATATAAAATTGAAAGTGAATTATTTTTAAACAATTTATCTTAAGAGATACTACAAAGTTAGTTTGTCACGTAAGTAATTGTTTGGTTTTTATCATGTCAGATGCAAGTACTTAGTAATACTCAACCACTACCACAAACAGCTTCAAAGAGGGCAATTAAAATTGCCTTCTTTGATACAAAATTTGCTTTCATAGGCTACGAGGACAATTTTAAAATTGTCCTTCCGTTACCCTTTTAGCCCCGTTGTATTAGGTTTCAAGGGCAAAACTCATGTTTTTGCCCTCTTTGATCCAATAATTAAAGGGCAAAAAATTTTGCCCTCTTTGATTCATCAACTAAGGCAAATAAAGTTGCCCTCTATGATCATCAGAAAGGGAAATACTTTTGCCTCTATGCTCAAAAACAAGGAAGACAAACACAATTGTCTTATTTGGTCTACAACAAACAGGGCAAAAATAAGATATTGCCCTGTATGTACTTTATCAAGCGGGGCAAAAATTAGATATTGCCTTCTTTGTACTTTATCAAGCAGGGCAAAAACAGTTCCCTTTCAATGTTCGATTGAAAATTACGATTGAAGATTTCTGCCAAAATCACTGGAGATTGAAGATTTTTTGGGACAAATTTAGTAGAGACTGCATATTCAACCCATGAACTTTGTTGTTTGCGGGAATTTTGTAGAACGTTCTCTTCATACCTTGAACTTTCTTGTTTTAATACCTTTTTTGTCTTTTTTTTTTCTTTTTTTTCCTTCTTTACCAAGGAGGACAAATTCAGTATTTTGCCCTTTTAATTAATTTTCAAATAGGACAAAGTTAGATAAATTTCTTTTTTAAATATTTTTCAAAGAGGGCAAAATTTTTTAATTGTCTTTTAAATTTTTTTCCATGATATCAAACAAATAAATTGCCTTATTAGGTGTCACTAAAAGGGCAAACTTATGGAGTTGCTTTATTAAGTAGTATTAAAGAGGGCAAAATGATAAAATTGTCTTCTTATTAATTTTCAAAGAGGGGGAATTTTATTTGCCTTTTTTGATACTTTTTTTTTTGAAAGAAAAGGGATTTCATTAATATTTCGTCAAACGGCACTTACAAGTCATTTCTGAAAAACATAAAATTCTAATAGAAATACATATCACCCTAGAAATGTAAACATCGCAGATTTGACTTAATTTTGCCTTAATAAAAATCTTCATCTGAAGCAATGCAATCTGTGAGTTCGCTCTAGTTCGGCATACGATCTGCAGATGCGGAAATTTTGGGATGAACTGATAGGAGGTTTTTAGTGTGTCGTTCAGGCACTAAGAACCGCTTCCCAAACAATATTTATAATCCTAACAAGCAACTACTAAGGAAATAGTAAGGCAAGTTAAGGGTCGATCCACAGGGAAAATGGGATTGATTAGAGCTTATCAGTCTAGACTACCTAATTGAAGGTAATTTGGGGTTTGAAATATGTTTGGTAACAAATTAAGACTATCTATCAGCTAGAACAAGCAAAAAATCACGAGTTTAATATCAAATAAAGACACTAGAGTTAAGGCTACTAGTATGAATAAGAACGGATGATGATTGTTAATGCGATTGTGAAGCAACAAAGACGATTATGCAAGGTTTAGTTCTCCTCTAAAATACTTGAGTCCTCTCTCGAATGGTCCTCAAGAGTAATCGCTTAATCTATCAACTAAATCCTCTCTCGAATGGTCTTTAGTTAATTGATTAAGAGATTCGATAAGTTTGGAAAACCCTAATGAAGGATCCCCTTAATTTCCATCCAATATCTTGGTATGGAAATTAAGTTGATTCTTGGGGATGATAAAAGAGTTCAAAATCCGGTTTAAGAACTTTGAAATCAAAATACCAAAGTATATAGTGTGATCAATATCTATCCTAAGGTCTCAAAACACCAAGATCAATGCATAAATTCTCTAATAATCACAACACATCAACATCATATTTAAACCCTAATTCATACTTTCACCCTAACCCTAGATTATGAAACTACTCACTAATCATGGAGTTAAAGCAATTAAACAATGAATCTATGACTAATCTAAGGTTAAACATGATTAAGAAATTATTAAACTAATAGAAATCGCAATTATTAAACTAAAGAATGAAGATCTTAAATAATATGAGAACATAAACAAACACCAAGAGAATGAAATAAAAACTAAACTTTGAATTGAATTGAATAAAAAGTACCTTGAATGTAAATCGAATCACAAAACTATGATCTCTAATCTCAATTACCAATGAAAACTCCAATGTTTTCTCTCTAATACCAAACCCTAAAAAGTTGTGTGCAAAAAATAGAATGAAAGCGTAACTCTTCGAAATAAAACAAAAACTCGTTTAATGAAGCCACGAGCTCCCTTTTCCGGAAAAGACTGGTGCGGGCGCACCAAGATGAGGTGCGAGCGCACCAAACAGAGGTGCGGGCGCACCTCACCATTCTGCCTCAAACCGGACAGTTCAATTTAAAACGAGCATAACTTCTTCGTTTTATATCCAAATCAAGCTTATGACCAGTCGTTGGAAGATATCGAAACGAGCTTTCACCTCCAACTGGAATTACCTTCATTCGATTTGTGGTTTGAAAGTTATGTCCATTTGAAGTTCTCTGTTCAAGATTTCATTGTGCAATGTGCTCCTTTGTGCGAGCGGACATGGGGAATGGTGCAAGCGTACCATTTATCAATGTGTGCTTTGTTTCATTGCTACCTTTTCCAACTTTACAAATCGTAGCCATCTTAGTAGTTTCACCTATATCAAGAACATGGCAAAACAAGGTGAAAGCAAATGTACTAGAAATTCGGTCAAAAATGACTAAAAATCTAGCAAAATATCACTATGATCAAGTATGATCAAGTGAATGAAATAGAAGGGAAAAGGGAGAATAACGAGGGAAGAAAGGGGAGAAAGAGGATCAAAATGAGCTAAAAGGAGTCCATAAAGTACGTTTGAAACACACTTATCATGAACGTACTCCAATAGTCTTCCATAATTTTACAAAAGTTGTGAAACCCTAATTCTTCAGGTTGAATCTCGAACTTCAACCAATGAGAATAATTTCTCAAACCTAAAAAAAAAGAACCATACTCACAACTCCCATAGGGGAGAAGGAGATTTCCAAAACAAGAAACTAAAAACCCATAAAAGGTTTTAGAAAATCTCATAAAGAGATACTAATTTATTGAACAAAACAAGAAAATGAACTAAAAACTGAAAATAAAAGGGAAAAAGGGGCTTACCATGGATGAAAACATCCATGGCAGCCCCCTAATTGATGAAGAAGGGGTAAGGGAGGCTAGGGTTTTAGAGAGAAAAGGAGAGGGGAGGCTAGGTTTTTGTTTCCGTCCCGTGAGCTTTATTTCCATGATTTGCCTTTTTTGATACTATTAGACAAGACAAGTAAGTAATTGCCCTCTTTGATCAATAAATATTGCCCTATTTGAAATAATTTCTTGTAGTGAAACTTCGATATTTTCCTTTATCATATCCTACCCAAAGCAACAAATAACGTTTTATAACAATGTCAAATAATATTAAGACGGTTTGTTATATACAGTTATAAGATAAATTATACTTTTTTCATTCTTAAATAAGTGTTACATTTATTTTTTCTAACGTAATTGAATATATTTTTTAATTAGTAATATATTTAATCGCACCTAAGTAAAAGTTAGGAAATTTTGTTAGAAACAACCTTTTATATTCAAATTTTTGCGAGAAACAACCTTTTCAGAAAATGTGGCAAAATATGACCATAAAAATAATTTTTTGCAAGAAATAACTTTGAACCATTTTCTAGGCATGGACCAAGTATTTTGCATCTTCGATTCAATAAAACCAAACATGACAAGGCATGTAATCTACATTTCTTATGTTTCAACTCCATTTCCCTCCATATATCGATGAATTCATGTCAGAAAATATTTGGTCAATGTCGAAAATGGAGAAAAAAAAAGTTGAAAGATAAGAGATGTAGTTCACGTGCCTTCCACATGTTTGGTTTTAACGAGTCAATGGTGAAAAATGATTGTTTCTCGCAAAATATTTTCTTCTTAAGGTCTTATTTTGCCAGATCTTTTTTTAAAATGTTGTTTCTCGCAAAAACTTGTATTCAAAAAGTTATTTTTGACAAATTTTCCAAAAAAGCTGATATTTTAGAAGTATACATTGACAACATTTTAACAAGATCCAACATAATTATTTCAAATTACTCAACATAACACTTATTTAACTTTTATTTGGAAACAAAGGAAATATTTTATCATACTGACGACAATTCATCTTCCCTAGCAAAGTAAGTATTTTCTTGAGATTTAAGGACGGAGGAAGATTGGAGATATTTGACTTGTAATGGGTCTCTGAGAATAGAAATTCTTCTTACCAATTTTTTTAAAAAATACAGAAGAAAAAAAAAAGATATATTTTGATTTTTGACAGTGGCAAAGTTAGGTCGGTACTTATCGTGTATACTCTGTACCTAAATAATTACGTAGCCAAGTAGGGAATTTAAATAACCGAGAAGAGTTCGGTAACACTTTAGGGCGGGCTTATTATAAAAATGGCAACAATTATTTGAGGAGCAGTCAGGTGCAAACCGAACACAAAGAGAGGAGAGAGAAAGAGAAAAAAACCAACCAAACAAACCAACAAAGAAATAGATAGAAAAAGAGAGAGAAAAAGATCAGAGAACAAAAATCAATCAAATTCTATGCCACCAAAGATAGATCAATTTGCTTTAGGTTTGATTAAAGGAAGCTTCATAATTGCAGAATTGAAATTATCAGATCTCAACACAACACATGAGCTTGTTTGATAAGCTTCGTTGTTCTCCCCCTAATATTCATAATTGCCGCCTTATTGCCGGCATTCTTCTCTTTCTTCTTTTTCATTCTAGTCAATTGATTTCCAATTTCTTGCTTCCTATAAAACCCTAATTTCATCGATTCATCCCCCTTTTCATTTGATCTTAATCTTTTTGGTACGTCATTTATATTTCCGATTTTTATTTGTTGATTTCGTGTTACCATAAATGGAGCATAATCAGCATGTCGCCGATCACATTTTGAACGGTCTGTTTTCTTTCTCTCATTGTTTTTTCTTTTGAGGGATTTTTGTTGGTTTTTTGCGTTAGATTTTGAGTTTTGGTCGCTTTAATCGTTATTGATTAATTGAGTGTTTTGTTCTAGATTAAGATTCTCCTGCTTTAAGTAATTGAGTTAGATTATGTGGTTGTTGGATAAAATCTTAATCTTGAAATGTGATGTTAATTTTGCTTATTGATTCATTATTTGTTTCTTTTTTATAAAAGTATTATGTTTTGAAATACCCGCTGAAAGGTTGGGGATGGATTTAGGGAATCTGGGAATGAGAATTATGGTACTTCATGAAAGATTTGAAATGAAAGATAATTGATTTTGTTGATCAAGTTGGAAACAGAGTATGGCGAAAGAGTTGAGCTATGGACGTGGATTATAATAGGAGTAACTTATTTCCTTACTTGTTTTCTAAGCCACTGATTCTACACTTATATTATCTTTTGGTTTATCCTTGGTGGAATTTGGTGTGGTGGTCTGCTATTGAAGCTAGTTGAAAATAAATAGCATTTGGTTATTTTTTTCTTTGAGGAGTACATGATTGACTTAGCTAATTTGAGGGGCATTGTGTTAAGGAATTTTTTTATACAGGTTCTACGATAAGAGTAGCAATTTGCAATTGGATCATTGTAATTTTATTTTGTGAAACTTAGAGAAATCAGATATAGGGGCTCTGGTTTGAGTTATCAACTGCATAAATTATCGTGCATGAAATAATTTTGAAGAAGATTGTTGGAGGAAAAGGCTTATGGGCATTGTTCCTGATAATGACCTGGAGAGGAAATAGTAGTAAACTTGAGACATGTAGTGGAATTGTTTTTAAAAAGAAATCAGCATTACTTTGTCATTCATGCTCCAATTAGTTTTTCTTTTTGTTTTTTTTTTATCCGATCACACAGAGAGCTACATTAGAGTGCTTCGTTATTTAGCATCCGATGTCCTGCTGGATTCCTTGTATTACTTTGACTTATGACATGTAAAGACTCTTTTACTGGTGATCACCTGCAGCTTCAAGTACTCGATGCATCGAGAGAAGAACTGCCGCAACTCGTTCGGTCATTGTTATTGGTGGTGGTATTTCTGGAGTTGCTGCTGCTCGTTATCTCGTTAATGCATCGTTTAAGGTGAACTTATGCTGTGCAGACTATACCATGTGTTTACTCTGCTGTCCTTTTGTTGCTTACAATTTTCCATTGGATTTTGTTCAGGTGCTTTTGTTGGAATCACGTGATAGACTCGGTGGCAGAATTCATACTGATTATTCCTTTGGCTGTCCAGTTGACATGGGGGCGTCGTGGTAAGTTTAATTCTACTCTACTATTTATGTAGCTCTTTTAGAATCTTGATAGATACTGATATCTAGTACCTTTGGGATATATGGTGCAAGTAGTAGCTAGTCATTTAGGGGAAAAGTTTCCACTTTCAGTAGACATGTACATATGAGGCTATGATGACTAACTCCATTTTTATTTGCATACAGGCTGCATGGTGTCTGCAATGAGAATCCATTGGCTCCTTTAATACGTTCATTGGGGCTTAGATTATATCGTACTAGTGGTGACAACTCTGTGATATATGACCATGATCTTGAAAGGTACTTTTTCATGTGAAATATCCTTGCCCTTAGATGGGCTATATGCTTTAATATTCTGCCATGGTTCTTAAGGGAAGTTTGCTCTTAGTAGTGCAATTTCTTGGAACACTTATTCGTTTATCATGCTAAATTACTTCATTTTGCTATGTTACAAGCATAGAGAATAGTGCTGCATATGTGCCCCCCTGGATCTGTTCCTCTACAGCATTTTTTTTGTCTTTTAATTTATATAATTATCCTGAAAGTGTGGAATTGACAATTCAGTTGTAACCTCTTCACCAAGGATGGACAACGGATTCCTCAACAGATGGTCATCGAAGTTGGTGAAATATTCAAAAAGATCCTCATGGAGGTTGGTTTCAAAATGATCAAATTTAAGTTGGATTTTTCCCCCCCTCTCCCCCCCTCCCCCAAATTTTATAATATGCAAGGCTTTGATTAAATGTAGTGTTGTTGATTCTCTAGACTGAGAAAATTAGGGATTCCCACAATGATGACATGTCAGTTCTTCAAGCAATTTCAATGGTGCTGGACACACATCCACAGCTGAGGTATGAAAGGAAAATTTTAGTTGAAATGTACAGAATACTACCATGTTTATTAAATTAGCTTGTTGTTCATATTTGTGAGCTTTGGTTATGTAGACAAGAAGGGCTGGCACATGAAGTTCTACAGTGGTACTTGTGTAGATTGGAAGCTTGGTTTGCTGCTGATGCAGATATGATATCTTTGAAGACTTGGGATCAGGTAATTGAACAATTTATTTCTCTGTAGTGAAGTGATGTAGTATATCTAACTGTTAAGTAGGGAATTGTTGTGCGGCATAGAAGTTCATTCTAACTTGGACTCGACTTTTCTGAAATCTGAATGTGTTACTAGTGAAGTGGCATATTTTCTTCCCTGACTGTTTAATTGTTATGTACAGTAAGATTGTCTTGTAATTATAGTTTCTCGATGCTTTCGCTATGTCCGTTTATAAAGCAATGACCTTACTAGAACAAATATCTTCCATGCATTTAGTTAGTAGTCATTTATAAATACTTCAGCCTGTATGTTAAAACTTAAAACTAAGAAAGTTTGTTCCAGTTTAGAAATTATATTACTATTTACCCAACTATAATCCAGTGACTTTGATTATCTATATAGCATCTCTTAAGTATATCTAGTTCATGCTTTTTTCCGGACGTTAAATACATATAGCATCTCTTAAATATATCTAGTTCATCCTTTCTTCTGACGTTAAATACATATAGCATCTCTCAATTATATATACTAGTATATATCAAATCCATGCTATTTTTTAGGAATGGGGAGTTTGTATCATATATTAGTTTAAGTGTGTAAGAAAATTCCTTTGTTCACATCCTCTGCTCCACAACCGAAGAAAGGCAAAGACAGGTTTATATATCAATCAAGTGGAAAGAAAACAACTCATACTTCGTAGGAGATAGACCATGAATATATGTAACACACCCTTCCAGCGAAAGGAAACCTCAAGCTGACACACAACACAAGTGTCCTGGAGAAAAAAAGAGAAAATAATATCAAATGAAAACCCAACTTAGGGAACTCTTCTAATCTGATGTAAGTCATGTATAAGAATAATCTAACATTTTTATTAGGCGGAACACACTGCCACAAAAAAGTATGGTTTGTTCTGTATTTCATAAACTAGACAGCTAGATAAGCTTTTTGCACTTCATGAATATCCTAGAACAAGTATTATTCGACTATCTCAGTTCAAGAATCAAAGTCTGCTTCTTACGGCAATTATAAGTTTTAAGCCACTTTTGGATCTAAGTCAAAATCTTGGATGAGAAGGAGCACTTATAGAAGGGTGGCTACCACTTCACCATTATGGAGTACACATGTACTAGGAAAAGAATGTTCCTTATTTTATTTTTCAAATTTCACATTTAGTCAATACCGTTGCTGTGAAATTACTTGGTATTTTTTCCCTAGTTATGTGTGTGTATGTGTGAATGTGATTGATGTGTGCTTGTGTTTAGAATCATAATAGTTGTTGCCTCTTTTTCTGTCATGTATTCTGAAAATTTTGTTGTGGACAGGAGCAAGTTCTTTCTGGTGGTCATGGACTAATGACGCAAGGTTATTACCCTTTAATAAATGCACTTGCAAAGGATATTGACATAAAGCTGAATCACAGGTATTCTTCTTGTACATCTTGTGGCTTTGTAAGGTGACGTAGTTAGAGCAAGTTTCTTGGGAGTTTGATTTTAAAATACTGGGGGGAAATAGACACTATAAGCGATTTGCCACCAGCACCCAGTATAGATTACACAGTGAAAGATAGCACGAGTTAATTCAAGGTAGTTTTGGCTAATAAATGGAGTATCATGGATTGGGTGTGCTGCTAGGATCTCTGTTGTAATTGTTATGGTGGTTGATAAATTAGGTGACTATGTGGTGCTGATGAGAAAAAGAACAGGGCTTGTTGATAGCTTTTGTTCTCTATGAACAAATAGAGAAATCGGAATGTCCCAGTAGAATAGTCTTTCCGTTTTTTTATCTCATGGGGATTTTCACAAAATCCCAGCAAGGTGATTTGACAATTTGCTGAGAGGGATTTGTGGCTTTTTTGTCCTTCTGTGGTTCCGCTTTATTTGTTTGAAGTGGTTTAGTAGCATGTAAACCCTTCCTCATTGTGTTTTTAATAAATTAAAAGATTTGGTTCTAATTAGGTGGAACTGGCAGTTCTTGCTTTATTAGCAAGGTGCAGATTATGATGTTTATACTAACAGTATTTTCTGTCCTTTATAATGTTTTGCTTTGGCAACCAGGGTTTCAAAGATTTCCAGTGGACTTGACATGGTGAAGGTGACGGTAGATGATGGCATGGAATTTGTCGCTGATGCCGCAATCATAACAGTGCCTCTTGGTGTTCTTAAAGCCAACTTGATTGAATTTGAACGAAGTTGCCAGATTGGAAGATGTCTGCAATTTCCGATCTTGGGGTGGGAAATGAGAATAAGATTGCTTTGAGATTTTCTGATGTGTTTTGGCCAGATGTTGAATTGTTAGGAATGGTTACCCCCAATTCTTTCACATGTGGTTATTTTCTCAATCTGCACAAAGCAATTGGAAGCCCAGTCCTTGTCTATATGATTGCGGGCAGGTGCGCCTATGATCTTGAGAAGCTTTCAGACGAGGCAGCAGTGAATTTTGTAATGTTACAGCTCAAGAAAATGTTTCCAAATGCTACTGAGCCGGTATAACCATCTTTCTTCATTTCCTTATTGATGTAGATTTTCTTTGTAAGTGAGAAGAGAGCTACTTAATGCTCTTACCAAATGGCTGGTAATTGTTCTTACATCCAGTGGATTAACATTTTCAGGTCCAGTATCTTGTTTCTCGTTGGGGAACAGATCCGCACTCTCTTGGTTGTTATTCGTACGACTTAGTGGGAAAGCCTACAGATGTATATGAAAGACTAAGAGCACCAGTTGGTAGCCTCTTCTTTGGTGGTGAAGCTGTTAGTATGGAGGACCACCAAGGTTCTGTGCATGGAGCTTACTCGGCAGGAATCATGGCCGCTGAGAATTGTCAGAGCCATCTCTTTGAAAGACTTGGTAACATGGAGAAGTTCCATCTTAACCCCTGTAGGGAAGAAAGTTATGATAATTCTATTCCTCTTCAAATTTCAAGGATATAATCATATAAACATGATAACAAACTTGACAGAGGATTCTGATAGTCTTACTGTTCATTTAACTTTGTAATAATTTTCTAAAAGTAATATACTTGGTCTTTCTCATTTTCAATCTGAAAATTATATATATATATATATATATATATATATATATATTATATAATATATATATATATATATATATATATATATATATATATATATATATATATATATGAGGTTCTTGTGAGAACAACTCCTCTATGTGAGAACACTTTTTTATGTGAGAACAAATCTGGACCTTTGAATCTAATCTAATCTAACTATCCTAGGGGTGTAAGTTCGGTTTTTGGTTTGGTTTTAGTGCAAAACCAAACCAAACCGAAATAAATTCGGTTTTGAAATTTCCAAAACAAATCCAAACCGAAATTCGACTCAATCCAAACCAAACCAAAATATGAAACTAAAAACCAAACCAAACCAAACCGAATATTTTTTATCTTTCAAAATCCAAACCAAATTTTTTTAATTCCAAAATCCAAATGAAACCAAAATGAAATTAAATCAAACCAAGATAAAAACCAAACCGAATTTAAACCAAACTTTTTGATAATTCGTATTTTAAGTGACAATATTTTTGTATTTTCGTAGTTAATATTAAAAAAAAAAGAAACCCAAAAAATAACAGACAAAATTCGTATGTTAAGTGACAATAATTTCGGTTTTCCAAAACCAAAACCGATACAAACCGAAAAATCGAAAAAATAAATTTTTTGAATCCAAACCAAACCGAATTTCAAAAAAACCAAACCAAATTACTAATTCGGTTTGGTTTGGTTTGGTTTTCGGTTTTTAACCAAATAACTTACACCCCTAAACTATCCTAAATACACTTATGAATAATGGTATTTTCGTAATTTAATTTAACCCTTACCCCCTTCTTCCCCACCCCTTTCACGCTACTTTCTTCTCTCTTTATCTTCTTTTTCTCTCTCCTCTGTATCGTCGTTCATGGAGTTTTAGTTTTTCAAAGTTTTAGTTCGATTATTTGCGGATTCTACATTTTTTTTTCAGAAATTGTGTTGGTTACTATGATACAGCAGAAGGTCACTATGATATATAACAGAGGGTTGTGTTGGTTACTATGATACAACAAAGGGTCACTATGATATATTGGTTATTATGATACAACAGAGTGTCACTATGATATAGCAGAGGGTCACCATGATATGGAAATAGTAAATATTTTTTTTCTTGACTAATTTCTTTAACATGTGATGGATGGGTTATTATGATGTATCACATGGTCACTATGATATTTTCTCATAGTTTTGCAGTCTTAGTTGCTCAATGTCGTTTTCCTCTTAGTAATCTTCTTCAATTTTAGGTTAATTATTATTAGGTTAATTAGTATTTTGTTTTCTTTCAGATATGGAAGTTGGATCTTCTTCGTTAGTTCTTGAATCAGGTTTCTAGGAGGAGAGAGATGAACGCGTGAGAGAGAAAGAAAAAAAGTTGCTTGAGCCGACTGTTTTGGAGGAGAGAGAAAATTAGATTAGTTTATATTGTTTGAAAAATCGTGAGCCACTTGATTAAGCCTAAACCTACGGATGAGATTCATTCTCACATAAAAAAGTGTTCTCACATAGGGACATATTCTCACCGGATCCCAACCCTATATATAAGTGAGTTCATATGAGAATGCATACTTACATGAGAAATGAGAATGATATTGACGCGCTATAACTCTTATGAATAAATGATGTAACTCTAATGAAAAAGTGATATAACTCCAAAAAAAAAAAATATTAGAAAAAAAAAAAATCAAAATTTGAGTTTTTATTTTGGCTCTAAATTTTTTAGGTGGGTAACTCTATTGAACAAGTATTGTAACTCTAATTCAATCGTGTGGTTGAGATTTATTCTCATTTCTCATGTAAGGAGCATTCTCATGTGATCTTGCCCCTATATATATATAATTATATATATATATATATTATATATATATATATATATATATATATATATATGTAATGCATATTTACATGAGAAATGAGTATAGATTTTAACGCGCTATAACTTTAATGAAAAAGTGATGTACCTCTAATGAAAAAGTGATGTAACTCTAAAACAAATATGTTAGAAAAAAAATTCTAAAATGTTGTCTAATCGAATCGTGTGGTTGAGATTCATTCTCATTTCTCATGCGATATTGTATATATATATTATTATATATTATATATAATATATATATATATATATATATATATATATATATATATATATATATATATAGGAGAACCTTTTCGAGAGTACAAGGAGTTACTTAAGATTTCGAGGCCGTAGAACGTGCCGTGTAGGATTGTCGTGTCATCAATTTGATTATATTTTTTACAAAAATAGAGTTTTACATAGATTTTTTTTTGAGGGGAGAGTTCTACATAAATTTATATATAAGGAGTTTTAAGTAAGCTAAAATTAGAATTTGATTTTTAATGAACAACTTGAATTATTGTATTATGTAAATTGTAAACAGTTGGTCTTGTAATGGACCGCTTACTTTTAGTAAGTACGGTCTAACTCCAATATTAAGAAGAGAACATGTCACCTTTTTCTTTAATATAGTGACTAATTTAATCTTTTTAAGGATAAGTTTAATCTATTTTGTGATCAGTTTAATTTATTCAGTAATGACATTCTCTAATCCATTCAATGACTAGTTTAATTCGTTCAGTAAGACTACTGAGTTATTTTTTGAAATTGTCTTTTGTAGTTTGAGAATTAAGAAAACAAAGGAAGGAGAAGAGGGAGGACTAAGATAGTGTTGGGTTAGAGTGAAATAGAATGGGTTTGTTAGAAAAATCCAGTCTTGAGTTCGTCTAACTTTATGTTAAAATTAGACCCTTATTCTAATAATTTATGAGTTGTGCATAACTTTTGCTATGTAATTCTGAATGAACAACCTAAATTGTTATATTATGTAAATAGTGTATGACTTTTGTTACGTAATTTTGAATATTATAATTTTGTCCCAAATGGATATATAGTGCTCGAAATATGATCCAAATTAAGATCCATTTACAATACAATTCCACAACTTAAAAATAGTGTGCGCTATGTAGGATTGTTATGTCATTATATTTTATTTTAAATATTTTAAAAAATAGAGTACTAAATATATAAAAGGAGTTTTTGATAGCGAGAAATTAGATTTTCGTTTTGAATGAACAATCTAAGTTATTATATCAGATAAATTGAATATAACTTTTGCTAACTGATTCAAAACATTATAATTTTTTACCATTTGAGAGTGCTTGAAATATGCTTAAATAAGATCCTTCTACAATATACTCCCTCCGTTTCCTAAAGATCTTCCATCTTTTCGTTTAAGTGTGTTTCCAAAAGATCTTCCCTCTTTTACTTTATTCTTATTTGGAATTTTTTCCCTTTTTACCCTCATGTCCCTATTATATGGTCCACCATTACATTATTAATTCAATTTTACTCCCTTTTTCTCTCCTATTTTAACCCCCTTTTATTTGTTTAATTACCTTAACCCCTTTCTCTCTCCTACTTTAACCACCCCACACCACCCCACCCAAATGGATCCTCCTTGGTATCTGTAGGAACAGTAATAAGGAAGATCTTTAGGAAACGGAGGGAGTAGTTTACAACTCATGAAAATATATATTTAACTAGATGAATGGTAAGACATTATTTAATCTTTTTAGATAAATATAATAATAGCTATAACTATAATATACTATATGTGACTATAGCATTTTATTATAGGTTCAATTTACATGATTAAAACATATTATCTTTCAAAACACCGGCCTTACGAGTCTCGATCCTCTAGAATTTTAATAAAATACTACAAGATTCAGTTGTATATAAACCATATATTTTAAAATCAAGGGCTCATATTGTTGGAAGGGGTAATTAAGGGGGTGGATTTTATGAGGAAAAATAGAGGGGTTTTTCAAAAGATAATATGTGTGCACCATTGAGTATTTTATTTAGTGGTGATATTGCTCAAACTTTACAGCGTAGAGTTCTAATGTATAGTTATTTTAAAACTCTAGAGGATACAAACATCAGCCTTAGGGCCTGTTCTCCCCAGCTTATATTCAGTTCAG
This sequence comes from Beta vulgaris subsp. vulgaris, assembly GCF_026745355.1. Lineage (NCBI taxonomy): Eukaryota > Viridiplantae > Streptophyta > Magnoliopsida > Caryophyllales > Amaranthaceae > Beta > Beta vulgaris. The sequence goes on from NC_079205.1 coordinate 39,646,085, forward strand.
TTCAGTTTAGTTGCAATCAGTTCAGTTCAATTGCAATCAATTTAGTTCAGTTCAGTTGCGATAAGTTCAATTCAGTCATTTTATTCTATGAAATAAAACAATGGTAATTATTATTATTATTATTATCATTATTGTTATTACTACTATTACTATAACTATTATAAATAATGATTACAATTATTATATTATTATTATTATTATTATTATTATTGTTATTATTACTCCTATTACTATTACTTTTAATATTATTATTATTAAAAATAATAATAATATTTTAATATTACTAATTATTATTTTTTTAATACTTTTTTTCTATATGATTCGGCTAATTATATTGAAAGGGCAATATAAGCCTAAGAAGTACACATTGCGATAATATTTGTCATTGTTCAAAGTACAAACTTTTTAATAGATGACAACAATAATACTATTAATAATAATAAAAACAATAATACTTGTCAATGTTGAAATGAAAAAAAGAATACACATTTTGATAGTTGAATTACTAGGAAAAATAATAATACTATCGAACTTTAATTAGTTTTCATAATCGGTTAATTATTATTTTATTCAATACCTTATTACTAATAATAAATCATTATTATGAATCTATTATTAATAAAATAATATTATATTATTATCACAATCAACTATTAGTTATAATTTAATCAGTTCCGCTCAGTTCAGTTCAGTTCAATTCAGTTGTTTTATGCCGAAGAGAACAGACACTTACTCAACTAAATCAAAGCAATTTAGTATTGCAACAAAATTTGTTATGAAAACTTGTTAGTACAACAAAAATTAAAATCTATAGCGATAAAGTTATATATATATATATATATATATATATATATATATATATATATATAGTGAGAGAGAGAAAGAGAGAGAGCGCGCGCTCCACGTAAGCATGACATGTCATTCTTTTTAATTTTTTTAAAATAGCGTTTGACATAGATATTAATGCATATAAGATGCTTTTAATAAGTTCATATTACACTCCGATTTTAAATAAACAACCTACATTATTCGATTATGTAAATAGAATATAACTTTAGCTACATAATTCGCAATATTATAATTTTTTTTACCATTGGAGAGTTTTCGAAGTATGCTTCTAAATAAGTTTCATATACAATATAGTTTTACAACTTATGAAAATATATTTATTTATATGAATAATAAAGTATTCTTTATTCTAAATACATATGAAAATAACTACAAATATAGTGTATTATAATAACGTATTATTTATTCTTTATTTAATATACATATAAAAGGAACTATAAAAATAGCTTATTATATGTAACAATAGCAATCATGTCTTTCAAAATTATACTCTTAAATATTGAGTTATATAATGATAAAAAATACATACATATAGTTTTGAACATAAGGCATACCATGATGACATTACATAAAGAATCAAATGAAAGTTTGTCAACGACTTTGCGAGGTATGCAATTGACTAATTATTTTATTTCTAGAATATTTATTATATACTTAATTATCTATGTTTTTATTTTTCATATATCTATATGTGGGGTCTTTTTCAATTCTCAATAAATTGAAATCTACTAAAACTAATTGGAAAATCAAGGTTCGAGTTTCTAGACTATTTGATGTCGCGGATCATAAAAAAGGGGGAAGTTTGATAATTCTTGATATGGTCATGATTGATGAAGAGATTTTATTCTCTTATATATTATTTTCAGTTATTAATAGAGGTTAGTTTTATATTTAATGTATTTCATTCATGATACCATCATTATGATCTTCTTTTTGGCTTTCCCATCTTCTATTTTATATTGCTATATTAAAAGTTAAAATTGTGGTTCTCACTCGTATTTTTTTCTATTCTTTCTGTCATGCATCTATTATATTATTATCCTCTACTTTCTTAAAGTTAGTTTGGGTATTTTCCATGTTAAAACGGTATTTCTATTGTTAGTCATTCAAATTATTGGAATACTATTAAATGATAGACTTAGCTACAATATTCAATTGAACTTAATAATATAAAATTTATATATTACAATAACAAATATTTTCTCTGTCTTTTCTACTACAACAATGAGTTTGGGCATAAAAAAAAAATGTAGCTTACCATAGAGGGGTTAACTAGAGTAGGGGTAAATAAACCATTAATAAATTAAATGCAACTTTATGAGGCAATTTGAGTAATTAATAATGATTTTATTAACATAAAGTAAAGAAAATGTTGTCAGTTATAATTGTTTTTTATCCAAAAGTGGGATGGTTCCAATATATGAAATTTTCTAAAGTGGTAACTTTTGTAATAGAAAAAGAATAAAGGAAGTATATAAATACAATGGTGTTGAAAAATTTCATTTCATAGAAACAAAAAATTAACGATGTTAATAATAAAATAAACAACTTGTGCAATGCATGGGCATCAAAACTAGTTAATATATAATTTGAATGGAGATTAAACAAGTCGATTGAAAAGGCCATACAATATGTACATCATAATACAATCACTACATCATTTAAACCAACAATAAATCAGCAATAAGTTCCAAATGACGGAATTGAACCATGGGATTATAGCAGGTAACAAACAAAAATATAAATTCAGAGTCCAAGAAGAAATTGGAAAAAAGAACACAAAAAATTAGAGCTTGGTGTAGAAGAGATTGGGGAAGAGAGAGACTTGAATTTGCTCACAATGCTGAAATTCTCCTTGAATCTCATCTCCCACAAGGCCACATATATTGACACTTAAAAAAAATATAAAGAGGGTAAGCTTGTAACACATCTAGAGAGAGAAAATCCTCCCAAACCCCCTACCGCCCTACCGCCCTCACGGCCAAACATACCCCCTCCCCCAACCTGTGCTCCGTCGGCAAGTCAGAGGATGACAGCGAAACCAAGGTTCCCCCCCCCCTCTCTGCTAGTCCTGATCCACTCCGGGCCTGTTCTCCCCAGCTTATTTTCAGTTCAATTCAGTTCAGTCCAGTTCAGTTCAGTTCAGTTCAATTCAGTTCAGTTCAGTTCAGACCAGTTCAGTTCAGTTCAGTTCAGATCAGTTCAGTTCAGTTCAGACCAGTTCAGTTCAGTTCAGCTCTTGACAATACTTTTACTCTCACATATCACTATTCATTTCAGTTCAGTTCATTTCAATTCAGTTCAGTTCAGTTTAGTTCAGTTCAGTTCAGATCAGTTTAGTTCAGATCAGTTCAGTTCAATTCAGATCAGTTCAGTTCAGATCAGTTCAGTTCAGTTCAGCTGTTTTATGCCGAAGAGAACAGGCCCTCCCTCTTGACCCTACTCTGTCGATTGAAGAAGGTGAAATTAGACTTGCCATAGATGCTTCTGCACAAGAATTAAATCCCTTGTCCTTTAGAGATGCTTTAACATCTCACTAGTAGAATAAATGCTATTTGCTGCGGTGATATTGCTGCGGTTTTACCTATATGCAGCAATATAACACGTAAAAAGAAAAAATAGAAATTAACAATATTGCTGCGGTTCCCGCCCAAAACCGCATCAATATTATTTAACGGATACTTTTTAAAATAAAGTGGGGCCTTGAACAACAAATATTGATGCAGTTTTCACGTAGGACCACAACAATATATTAAAAAAAATATTTTTTTTAATATATTGTTGCGGTCCTACGTGGAAACCGCAGCAATATTAGTTGGCAAAAAATTAGGGTTTTATAATACATACGAGATGTCGTTTCACTGCTATCATCCTCACGCTCTCTATCGCTCCCTTCCTCTTTAGATCTCATTTCTATCTCTTCACCCATCAGCCTTCCTCTCATCTCTCCTCTCTCCTTTCTCCTCTCTCCTCTCTCCTTTCTCCCCTCTCATCTCTCATATCCTCTCACAGTCGTTCTTCTTCCGGTCTTCTCACAATTGCTCGACCGTCGTTCGCCAGCCTTCGTGGTCTCCGTCGACCATCAGCCTTCGTGGTCGCCATCGACCCATCAGCCTTCGTTCGTTCTATCGCTCGTGGTGGTCGTCGACCGTTCGTCGCTCGCCAGAAAACAACAAGAATCCTTCGTGGGTTTGTTCGTTCTCGGACCTGCCCTATGCTTTCTTTCTCTCTCTTTTCTCTCTTTTGTCGTTCTCGGCGCTGAACTCGTGGTGGTGGTGTTTCTCGCGCCGCTTTCATTCTCCTCTTCGTCGGTCGATCGTTCGACAAGAATGCTTGTTTTTTGTCTCTGGTAGCCTCCAACGGGTATGTAATTTGTTGACGATGATTACGATTGTGAGAAATCTTGATTAGGTTTTTAGTTTTTGTGTTGATTGTGTTTTTTGCTTTTGTGTGTTGTTGATTACGATTTGTTGTATTTTATTTTCAGATCTAGTTGCGTTGATTACGATTTGTCGAGTGCTGAGGAGGTTTTAGTTGCGTTATTAACATTCTCGTTCTTCGTCGGTTCACCAAGCGAAGACTCGACCCTTGGAAGACTCGCTCGTCGGCCGCGCTGAATTCATTCAATCTCCAGATTTTGTTTTGTTTTTTTCTTCAACATTTTTATTTTTTAAGATTCAATATGATGTTATTGGATTTTGTGTATCATTTATGTTTTTGATTATTGTGTATCTTTTCAGTTTTTGAATATTTTTCTTTTGAATCTCTTTTTTTTTTGTATCTTTTCTCATGATGTTAGTTTCGAAACTGGTATCTCAATTATTTGACAAATTTGAATTTGTTGTGTTTTTTTTTTCAGTGTTTTTATTTTTCAAAATTGATGACAAACTGCAAAAAAAAAAATTGTTTTTGCGTATACAAGTACATATTGCTGTGGTTTTCACTAAAAACCGCAGCAATATGTCTAGTTTTTTATTATTAACTACAAAATATTGCTGCGGTTTTCTCCAGAAACCGCAGCAATATGCTTTAAAAATCTAATATAAATTAAATATATTGTTGCGGTTTTACCGAGAAACTATAGCAATATGTTCAAATATTTCTGCGGTTTTAAACCGCAGCAATATATTATTTACCTATTACTGCCCCCTTAATTACTGCGCGGCCAAAACCGCCGCAATAGGGCGCTTATTGACCGCAGCAATAAGCATTTATTCTACTAGTGTCTGTCTTCCAAAATCCAGGTGCGTTAATGACTGCATCTATTCCTTTAAATCTTCCTGAGCCCCCCTTTGCGCTTGAAGTGTCAACCCCTTTAAATGAGGGGGAGGTGTTTATCCCTATTTCTAGAGAAGAATACCTAGACATTGCTAAGCCTTGGGAATTGGCGATTACCTGCAAAATTCTGGGACGATCCTTCTCCCATGAGTATCTAAAAGCTGAACTTAGCAAAGTATGGAATTGGGAAGGGCCCCTTGACTTAATAGTAGTAGGAAAGGGGTTCTATACGGTTAAATGTTTATCATCAAGCCAAAAATCTTCCATTTTGGCAGGGGGCCCGTACTTCATTCTGGGATGCTTGGTCTGGGTCCAACAATGGATGCCCGGATTTCAAGCTACATCAACGAGTATTAGAGAAGTCCCCATATGGATCTATCTGTGGGGCTTCCTATAGAATTTTTCCGAAGGGATATTCTTGAAAAAATAGGTAATGGTTTTGGGAAAATAGTTAAAATCGATTCCCACTCCTTAGAGGGAGGTAGTAGACGTTTTGCGACAATATGTGTTTTGATGCAATAAGGTAATCCCATGCCCAGAAAAGTGAGGCTTGGAGGGGGTGTCCAAGGAAATGGCTTATGTGGAGGGGCCTTGGTGCTCTACTATTTGCAACCGAGTTGGCCACGCAAATAGGAGATGCCCATCTCGCCAAAACACTGATAACAAGGAGGTGGAGGCTGCTGGAAACCATCAAAGCAGTGAGTCAATAGTGGAGGAACATTGGACAAAGGTTGTAAACCGGAATGATAAGAACCGGAACAAAAGTTCAAAAAGACTGAGTAGGTCCCAACTATCCAATGGTACTTGGTCTCCCAAAAATCCAGAGGATCCTGAAGGAAAAAAGGTGGCGTTATTAAATGATGAGTTGACAGGGGGGCATGAATCCTGCAAATCACGAAAAAATAGAGAACCTAAACTCTTTCTCTCTCCTCCAAAATGTCGGATGTTCAGCTGTAACTGAAGAAAACTCTTCCCTAGCCCAAAATCTTCTTGGGAATGGTTCCTTGGATTTGCAAGGGCCGTCCCACATTGTACCTTTGCTGTCTCCTAGTAAGGTTACCCCCATTTCCCCCGTAAAAAAAACTGTGCAGTCATGTCAACCCCCTCCTAAATCTCCCCCACCCTTTATTTAAAAAACCCAGCTCCCTCCTCTACTATACCAGTCAATACCCCCCTCGTCTTCTAAACAAAAAGAAAACAACCAAGATGGACCAGATGGAGTCCTACACCCCCTTTCCAGCCTCCCCTCCACCAATCACCCCTCCATCCTCACCTCGACCCCTAAAAATTTAGATTGTGAAGGACCTTTCATTCATAAGATATGCTCGCCCGTTGAGACCCCTATTGCCCGAGCTGAATCCGGGCTATGCCGACTTCCTTCTCCCGGAGTCACCGGAGATCTATGCCGACATCAGCCTACAAGAGGTCAAAGCTTTAATGTTAAACCCAAAATTGACTCTGGAAGTATACAAACCCTTAATCATGTATGCGAATTCGGAAATAATGTTTCCTCACATCCCTCAGTTTCAAATGACAGCCCACCTTCCACCATTATTCAGAATATCCATTCACTGGGTTTTGCAGAGAGAAGTGAAAGAGGAAGCGGAGGACCGAAATCTCCTCATGAATCTCGGGCCTTGGTTGGACCCTACCCCCAAACTTCCCATGAATCGAACAGTGGTGCTGATAAATCGCATGCAACTACGTGTGCAAGCCATGAGAAACACGGATGCAGTGATTATAACCCGGCTATAAAGACCCATGAAACAACTTGAAATGAATGTCTCTTGGGAAGAGGCAAAAGGGAGAAAAAACCAACTCGAGGCCGATATGGTTCTGTGGCCCCATTGGAAACTTTGGATTTGCCCCAAAACCGGACAAGAAGTCGATCCGTGGGAACACGAAAATAAAGGGCTTCTTAAGAGGATCATGGCCACCCCCAATTTATTTAAAGGAATGTTGGTATTATTATGGAATGTGAGGGGAATTAGTAGGCCATCCTTTGTTTCTAACTTTCGACTGCTTATGCATCATCATACACCTTCTCCCGTGGTGCTAGTGGAGACGTGGGTCTCTAGGGAGAGGACCGCGGTTATTCTTCAGGGTTTGGGGATGGACTCTTGGTTTCTTTTGGATCCTGTGGGCTTTGCCGGAGGCATCCTCCTCCTTTGGAACTCGCATGTTATAGATTTCCAAAAGATCAGGGAAGGTGCTCAAGGAGTGCATGGGGTGTTGGAGGTACGTGCTATGAAAACATCCTTCATTTCTTCTGCTATATATGCCAGCCTTGAATTTTGCATGCGTAAAAATTTATGGAATGAACTTATGTCCTTCTCCCAAAATGTTAACAGACCTTGGCTAGTATTGGGAGACTTTAATGCAGTTACTAATAAAAATGAGAAGCTTGGTGGCCGAAATATCTCGTATCATAGAACTAATATGTTTGTTAATACTATGAATAACTATAACTTGCTTGATATTGGATATAATGAACCTAAGTATACTTGGACAAATAATCGTAGCAATAACCCGATTTATGAAAAGCTTGACAGGGGTTGGGCTAATGGTGATTGGATTAATGCGTTCCCGGTCTATAACCTATGGCACCTCCCTCGTGTCACCTCCGACCATTGCCCTATCTTACTGAACTTAGAAAATCATCGTCCAATGGATGGGCCGAAACCTTTTGGGTTTGAGCCAATGTGGACTCTAGATAGCAGATTCTTAGATGTAGTTAGGCAAGCCTGGTAGCCTGATACTATTGGGGGGGGGGGAATTGACTACACTAGGGCAGCTCTAGTGGACTGGAACCACAACTCTTTTGGGAATGTTCATGCCCGGAAAAGACACCTCCTTGCAAGACTGAAAGGGGTCCAAGCATACCTCTAGGATCACTCGCTTTCTTTGTTCCACCAAAATCTTGAGAAAGACCTTCAAAATGATATCATGAGAACCCTAGACCAGGAAGAACTCCTGTGGCGCTCCAAAAGTAGGATGGATAGAATTGGGGAGGGCGATAGAAACACTGGCTATTTTCACTGTAGTGTTACCATTAGGAGAGCATCCAATAGGATTCTTTACCTTAGAGATGAGGTGGGTAATGACATTGTCGATCCGTTGGAGATTAAGAGACATATCCTTAGGTTCTATACTTCGTTGTACTCCACGGAGCAGATATACTGCCCGAGGCCGGAATCAGTTTTAGCGGATCCCTCTTGTCTAGATATTAGGGATACTCCATCAATGGAGGAAATAAGAGATGCCCTTTTCTCTATGAAACCCTTGAAAGCCCCAGGTCCGGATGGCTTCCATCCCTTGTTCTTCCAGAAGTCTTGGGGAGTGGTTGGGAGGGATGTATGTGAGTCTATTAGAAATTGGTTTAGGATGGGATATCTGCCTGAAGGTCTAAGCCAAGCGCTAATCTGCCTAATCCCTAAACAGGAATCCCTTGAAACCATCAAGCAATATAGACCAATTAGTCTATGTAATACTCTTTATAAGCTGGTCAAAAAAATTCTCGTAAACCGGCTCAAACCCCATATCCCTATTTGGATTTCCAAATACCAAAATAGTTTCATAAAGGGAAGAGGGGTGGACATTAATTTAGTTGTCGCCTCGAAAATTCTCCAGTTGATGAACAAAAAGAAAGGTAAATGGGTCTGGTTCGCGCTTAAAATTGACCTAGAGAAACCCTACGATAGGGTGGAATTAATGGAGCTTTGTCAGAGAGTGCCTTCTAGGTTGCAACTTGTATCTAGCCTTGGTGAATTTCATTATGGAGTGCGTTATGAACTAAAGAGCAAATTGATTTTCTCTCCCAACACAGATCCGAGCCATAAAGACTTATTCCAAGACACCAAAAATGTTAGGGAGAACCCGGACCTTGGGATGTATTTAGGTCTCCCTATATCGCATAAAAGACCCACTAGAGCCCAGACCCAATTCGTGGTTGACAAAGTTAGACGGAAATTAGGAATGTGGAAAACGAAGTTCCTAACAAAAGCTGGAAGACTTTGCTTGATACAATCAACCCTATCGACCGTTCCCGCTTATTATATGCAAGCCTCTGTCCTTCCTAGCTCTATCCTTAAGGATCTGGATCGAATTTCGAATGACTTTCTGTGGGGGGATAAGAAAATTCATCTTGTGGGGAAGGAAAAGACTTTTACGCCTAAAGAATGTGGGGGTTTGGGGATCAGGAGCCAAAATATAATGAACCTGGCGTACATGGCCAAGCTTGGGTGGAAAGTATCCCAAGCCCCCCCAAACCTTGCTCAGGAGTGTATTCGGTGCAAATATATCCATGCGGATTACGCGACAAAGTTTAAGAATGGATCAGTATTGTGGAAAAACATAGGGAAGGGATGGGATATCTTGCAAAGGAATAGTATGTAGACTGTAGGAAATGGTGACCGTGTAAGGTTTTGGCTTGATAACTGGTTGGGTATTGGACCTATTAGAGATTTTGTCCAAGGTCCGTTGAGAGAGGATGAGGAGGAAGAGATCAGAGTAAAAGACATGGTAATAGGGGGAAAATGGGATTTAAGTAGAAACTCTATGGATCTGCCTGACTACGTTAGGGATAGAATTTTGAGCACCCCCGTTCCGGATATTGACCTTGAGGACTTCCTTATACCAACCTTTGTGGACCACACCGGGTTCTCGCTGGCAAAAGTGTATTCGCACCTCATAGCACAGCCTCAGATGGATCTAGAATGGCTATGGAAGAGTAAAACTGAACCTAAAATAAAAATTGTTCTTTGGCTCTTATGCTGTGATCGCATTCCACATAAGGCACTTTTAGCATTGAGAAAAATCACCCCTGATTCGGCTTGTCCTCGTTGTAAACACATGTACGAAGACTCCATACATGTGATCCGTGATTACATTTTCTCCGTCCCGGTTTAGAATTGTCACATATCCCAGATACCTAGAAGTGGCCCTATTCAAGCATGGGTAAAAGCGAATATGGGTACGGATGCGCAGATGCAGGGGATTGAGTGGGCCCAGCTTTTCCCATATATCTGTTACGAGCTCTGGAAAGACCGAAATTCTTACAGTTTTAACAAAGGGAATCCCTCGGATGCTAATAAAATTCTCCGAAAGGCTACGCTGGCCACCTTTGAATGGATACGGATATCAAATGATCTCCCGTCTCCAAGAACCCCATTCCAAATAGTAAATGATTTAAAATTTTATGGCACGTCTATCCATGTCGATGCTGCCTTTTCTAGTTATAATGCACCAATTGGGTTGGGTGGGTTTTGGGATTCAGCAGAAAGTCCTTTGCTTTAGACCCTCTATTGTCGAAAATTATGGCCATCTATCTTGGATTATCTATTGCTATTTGTTATAAGTACACAAATGTTACAATACATTCGGATTGCAAAGTAGCGGTTACTCTTTTAGATTGTCTTGATACTAATATTAACAAATATACGAGTATGTTGTGCCATTGCAGAAAGTTATGGAAACAGATTTCGGGAGCGAGGATTGACTACTGCTGCAGGAGGCTCAATGACACGGCTGATGTAATGGCAAAAAATTGTAGGAAGGATGATGGTACTTTGAATGTAACTAGGAGTTTTCTGTTTTCCCAATCCCCCTAGTTATTGTATGGATGCGTATCGGAATGATTGTAAGACTATTTTTAATATGGTAATGTAAGACGGCTGCTTTGTTCACCAAAAAAAACTAAAAAACCTACAAAATCACAATACTAGTATGATTATTTGATTAAGTAGCCATTAGGCAACCTCTTTTTTTCTCACTTGCCCATCTTCTTCTTGTCAAGTCTGCGCAAAATACTACTGCCTACTCTAATTTTGGTGCTTTAACATACAACAATAGTAGACACAGACGTATCAGCATTGGAGCAAATTCTTGCAAAAGCAACGGATCATTGTGTTCTTCAACAAGTTGTTTCCATTAATTGCTCTTTTTTTATCTCACTCTATTCTTCCTTCTCGCCCCAAATCTCGTTACCAATGCCTCGGAAATCTTTTTCTTTTTCTTCTTCTTACCCATCAAAACCTAATTCTAATAATTTTTGAAAACTCAAGAAAGGCGAGAAATTCTAGAGGAAAATCTCAATCTGGTATCTATCTTCTCCATTAATACCGTGTCTTCGAATGCTTCATCTGGCACTACAAGAAAAGATCAACGACGACTTAGAACCGTCGCTGACACCCTCGAAAATAGTCGATGGCTGAATCAACGACAGTCAACAGGCGTTGCAATCGTGGTCGCTGATTTAGGCATCAACGACCATCTGGCAGTCGGTAGGAATATCAACGACAGTTTTCTAATGTATCAACGTATGTTTTTAATACCAACATTGAGAATGTGCCACCTACTTTAGAGTTGTCGCTGAAACAATGATGATCCTTTAGAGACGTTAAAACAACGACGGTTTAAAATAATCGTCCAGTCAACTATGGTAAAAGTCAGTCGCGAATAGAAGCGACTCTTCTAAACCGTTGGAATTTGAATACACCAACCACTTTAATTTATACTGTCGCTGGCATTTAACAACAGTCGTTGCGTTTTGCATCTGTGACAGCTTTACTTTCTTACACATTGACTGCTTAGCCGTCATTGTTTTTTTAAATTACATTAATTAGATAATAATGTATCAAAATAATAATTAAACTTGCACCTGCATCTAAATTACTACGGTAAACCTGGTCTTGCATCGTATTCAATATCTTCAACTAAAAAAATATGCAATTTTAATATACATTACAGAAACTTATATAAGTACATGAAATATATTAAAATTATGTACACAAAATAAATCCCCGTGTCGGGAAATAAAGTATAAGTCGGGTTCTACAATAATATATATTCACAAATCTAGAAACTAATAAGCTAAATGTCAATAAATATAGACACTAAATGTCTATAGTTAGAAAAACTACCTAGATTAAAATATATGGACGCAAAATAGATCCCTGTGTCGAGAAATAAAGTAGAAGTCGGGTTCCAAAAAATATACCTATACATCTAGAAACAAAGCTAGATGTCGATAAAAATAGACACTAAATGCATATAGTTAGACTAACTATATTGAAACTATAAGTCTAAGTCAGTTACCTAGCTGCCAAAATCAAACAAACTACAATGTCACGGGTATCTATGTAGCACTACCGCCACCACGAAATCCTGGGTCATGTTCTGGTCTGCGTTCTGAAGGGGGGCTTGTGTTGCAACCTGAGAACATGTGGCCAAAACTAGACATATTCCTCATCATTTCTTGCAGGAGGGCCCGGTTTGACTCTTCCACCCGTGATGCGACCTTTGCCTCCATCTCTTCCATCCGTGCAGTGGCCTTTGCCTCCACATGCGCCTCAATCTGAGAAAAAATGGACGGCTCATATGGTTGTGAAGAGTCATCTCCTCGCCCTGATGAATAGTTGTAGTACAAATTATCTCCGTGACCTAACCCTTGCACTTTTCCTCTGTTCCTCCCACCAACTGTCTCCCAATACAACATATTAGGGTTTGGCTGTGACCCCAGAGTGGTACAATCATCCAGCTTCTTGTTGTATGTCTCCTGTATTTGGTTAAATGTACTCATATTCATCCCATTTCAAGTAAAAACAACTATGTGACAAACCAAACAAACTATATTTGCGTTGCTTGTAGTGTTTATAACATGCCTATTTAAATATACTCCTATTCATTCATTTTCATGTAAAATGCCTCTATATTGGCTTCTAACATGCCTATATTTTGTATTTTAATCAAAACCGCTATTAAATATATGAAACAAACAATATATATGATGTTTGAGGTGTTTATAACTTAAACTAACTTCAACCTACTCATATTCATTCATTTTCATGTAAAATGGTCTATATTTGCTACTAACATGTCTATATTTTGTATTTTCAATCAAAACTACTAATAAACACAAGAAACAAACTATATAATGTAAACTATCTTGAAACTGCTCATATTTATTCATTTTCAAGTAAAATGGGCTAAAATAGCCTATATTTGATTCTAACATGTGTATATTTTGTATTTTCAATCAAAACTACTATTAAATACATGAAACAAACAATATATATAATGTTTGAGGTGTTTATAACTTAAACTAACTTCAAATTACTCATATTCATTCATTTTCAAGTGAAATAGCCTAAAATGGGCTAAATGCGTATATTTTGCATTGTCAATCAAAACTACTAATAAATACATGAAACAAACTATATATATGATGTCCGAGGTGTTTATAACTTAAAATAACTTCAAACTACTCATATTCCTTCATTTTCAAGTAAAATGGCCTATATTAGTTTCTAACATGCCTATATATTGTATTTTCAATCAAAACTACTGATAAATACATGAAGCAAACTATATATATGATGTTTGAGGTATTTATAGTATAAACTCACTTAAAACTACTCATTTTCATTCATTTTCAAGTAAAATATCCTAAAATGGACTTAAAATGGACTATATTTGGTTCTAACATCCCTATAGTTTGTACTTTCAATCAGAACTACTAGTAAATACATGAAACTAACTATATATATATGATGTTTGAGGTGTTTATAACTTAAACTAACTTCAAACTACTCATATTCATTCATTTTCAATCAGAATACTCATTAACAACCAACATACGTACAATTAAAATATTTTGTATGAAATGCATATAGATTTAAAATGATGTCCAAAGGTCCCTATCACGAAAAGCTAACCCATTTCTGAACATCTAATCCCGGCCCACTAGTGAATATATACCAACTATTCGCTTCTACGTAAAATCTGGCAGCATTTCCCATGAGTTCTCCAAGTACATAACGTGAGCTTCGTAAAGGCATACATATGTACCCAGAGAATAACATAGAGAAACAACATCACTGAGAATCACATATAATTGGAAAAAGGCATACTTTCACCACCTAAGTGAGGTCAAACGTCCAAGAACAGTCCCAATAAGGGACTATTCAAGGTATACTCCTAATGAGTATACCTTGAACCGTATCTAGGCACATGATGATGTAAACGTACTTATTTAAACACTTAAATGAAATTTATAACATTATCCAAACTATTTCCACGAAAACAAATATGTCAAAAAACAATATAAATATTCCAAATAGTGTAAACTAAATAAAGATATGTGTAATAAATTAATTATTATGATAATTATATTGTTTTTAACTTTTATAACCTTTAATAAACAAACCATTATATAAACTATTGTGATAATTATATAGTAACTTAAACTTATACAATTAACGTAAACTTCAAAGTAATATAAACTAATGTATTATATAGTTTTTAACATTCTCTAAACAAAAGTTTTTTTAATACATTACTCCCTCTATATTTTTTCATCTTTCCTACTTTGACTTTGCACGTCTGTCAATGCACTTATTCTATATTAAATATCTTTCATTACATATTAGTAAAAATTATAATAATTGAATATTAATAAAGTACTCATTGAGATGAATCAAACAAGACACCACATGACTATATTTTTTCTTATATAATCTAGAAGATTCTCTCTAATTATGAATAGTGTCAAGATTCTAAGTGAGAAAGATAAAAAAACACAGAGGGAGTATATTTCATACCATGATGAAAATCATACACAAAAATTAAATTATAGATTTTAAATGAACAAAAATAATATAAAATACCCTATATTTAATACTACAAATATATTCTAAAAACAAATACTAAAAATATAAATTAAAGACAAAATATGGTCAAAATTGCGACTAACCTTACAACTAAACCAAAGAGAAACACCAAAATGCTATGGAATCCTACATCACGTAGAAAATAAATTATTAAACGATAACCTTAAAGCACTTAACAAAATTCAAACTTAAAAAATTAAGCAAAATTAACCATATAATAAACTAGATTTACAAATAAAATTAAAGATTTTAGAAATTAAAGCATACGAGGCGGTGGGGAAGTCTGGCGGCAAGGAGACAGTAACAGAGCTCCGGCACAGTCGGACGATAGTCGGCTAGTGGTGTTTGGCCACCTACATTGACAAAGCCAAATTACAGTTTGGTAAGTACCAAAAAAATCAAAAAACAATTAAATGCGTAGGACTGTTTGGTGAGTACCAAAAGAATCAAAAAACAATTAAATACGTAGGGTTTGGGTATTACCGGCGAAGAGGAGACAGAATTAGAAGCGGTTACAGTCGGCGTACGATGGTGTTGGGCCACCTATATCCCAACAACCCAATTATTAGGATTTGATGAGTAACAAAAATTTAAAAAATAGAAACATGAAGCTTCAGGCATTACCGGCGGAAGGAGAAAGATAAGGTGGAGGTCGGACCTAAGGCCATCTATGGCTTCTTCTACTTCGCGCGCCTTCCTTTTCCCTTTGTCTCTAAATCGAATGAAGAGGCCAACTATATTTTGTCTCCTTTTTCATCAACGACCATTTAATACAGTCGCCTAAACTAAAAAAATCTAAAATTTAGAATAATAATATCAACGACTGTTTTAACGGACGTTCATTAAAAACGACTGTTTATCCGTCGCTATCCCCTTTAAAAGCAGTGAACGACAGATTAAAACAGTCGCCGAGTGCAAAAATAAAGTCCGTTATTTTAACCGTCGCAAAGAAGCATTCGTTGATTTAGCCTTTTCTTGTAGTGTCGGTACTTAAATTCCCCTAAATTTAGGGTTAAACAATGAGGTAAAAAGGGTAAAAATGAGAATTCCCCCATATCTAGTTCACCGTTTTTTTATTCTTCTACAAAAATTCTAGGATTTTGAATCACCAACACACGAGTTTTCCCCAAATTCTTGGGTTTTGAATGATAATTTTTTATCTCTGAATAATATAAATGGGTATCATTCAGTAGATCAAGGTGAGATGATCATTTTAGTTGAATATTTGAAACAAAAAAGTAGATTCATGTAATGAAATATCTATACATATATATTAAAAGGCGTGCGTAACAACGTCAATGCGCCACGTGACACTCTCCTCCTGCCATTAGAATTTTGCCACGTGTGTATTAACCAACAAAGTCAAGTGATCATTATTTAAAAAAAAAATATACTGAAGTCTGGGCTCGAACCTCTGACCTTACGTAAGGGTTTTCAAAGAATCACCATCTCATCTAACATCTCTTAATGATCCATATTTCCACAAAATTTAAAATATGTGTTGTAATTAGTTAATGTTATTAAAGATATCCCTTGCATCCTTAAAAATAAATAAATTTGCATGTTCATTAAAATTAATTATGTATGCATGATACCATTTGAAGAGCAGTGTTGACCACTACAGTACTAACACTAGGGAGTTTTAGTTCATGTAATCTATGTACAATAAAAAAATTTAGAAATTGCATAGTATAGGGTTTGATCCCAAGACCTCAAGTACATATACTACAGTCTTAACCACTAGGCTAAGTTGTATTTATTGTTATTATCACAAAGTATTATATTAATAAATGAAATTTTTTATTACCCGGGGCATAGCCCGGGCCTAATAACTAGTTCAAGGATTTAAATTGAGGACCTTAGGTTAAAGAAGAGAGGAAGAGATGGAGTTTGTTTTGCTACTACTTACATGAACGATGGATAAAAAAAAATTGATTTATATTTTTGAGGAAGAGCACTCAAACAAGCTTTATATTTTGTATTTTGAGCTCTTACTTGTGATAATTAATTGCATTTTAAAATCTCATTATCGAAAGTCTCAATCAGCTATTTCTAATAATTAATCATAATTTTGATAAATACTAATTATTCTTGATAATAATTCTGAAAAGATTAATGATAATCAAAATTTTGTTCTTCAAAATAACTAATTTTTGAACCTAAAAGATATTATTTTGATAAAAAAATAAATAGGTATCTGTTGGCGAACAAAACTCATGCAGATTAGTGGTTGTGCGATGCGCAGCCAGATGCGTCAAGCGCACGTGGATGCTTGCGCACAATATTGAGACAGCTATCGAAACACAAAAACCTGCGCCTAGTGCAAGTGCCGTGCGCCACACACGCCACTCTTTTTGTCTTTTACGCTCGATTTTTGGAATTTTTTTCCTATAATTACACATGTGTTCTACTCGGCTCTACACGCTTTCGTATGCTTGAAAATACAGTTTGAAACACGCTATCCTACACTCTCAGTGAAAATACTCCAAACACTTTAATGATATAATCAAACCCTTTGAATTTCTATTCAAGCTTCAAGATTGCTCCTCCCGCGGATCGTTATTTAAGACCCATGCGACAAAGATATAATTCTTGAGGGTCAATCACAATTTGATTCTTATTTTACGAACAATCTTCATGCTCTTGTTTAATTTCATGATATAGATCTTATTTAAAAGATTCATGCTCTTGTATATTCTACACCTCTAATCTTCATTTTTATATTTTTTTATATCATTGTTATATTCATTTCCACCTTTATAACCGCACATTTCTTTTTTTGCTAATCAAAGACCTTAATGAACATCCTACTGCTAATTTAGATGATATAAACAATTGGATGAGGTTCTCTGTAATTTCATTGCATAGACAATAATACCACCAAAAATCAGTCTTATGCTTGTCTAATAAACCTACAATACATGGATCAATTTTTAGATTGCATGAAAACATATATTACATGGTTGTTTAATAGCATAAAGCTATACATGAATCGTATTAAGTAGAGACCAACAATGGGAGAATTTAAATCCTGATTATATTTGTACCCTCACTCCCGAACTCTATCTTTGGTTCATTGACCAATATGAAGTCATGATGAGAAATTTATAAGTCCCTAAATTGTCCATATGGTTTCTCAAATATCCTATTGTATTCCATGTTTTGATAATGTCAAATACTTAGGTTAATTTTACTATATAGTATCTATTTAAGCAAAAAATATAAAAACCAAAAATAATGTAATGTTCTAATTTGTATTTATATCTTGTTGAGAAAGATTAATTATTTAATCTAAGTTAAGATATTTATCTTATACTCTTTTAATCTTTATCATATGGTATGTTTAATATTCTAGTAACTTAGAATATTTGGATAAAAGATTCTTTAAGTTAGTAGATATTTTGTTGCTGTTGTTATGCGTGAAATCAGTTGGAAATAGCGTGGCATACAATGTGGAGGTGATCCCTTGTAGCTCTCCAACAAACTCCCATGGCGTGTTATAAAATGTGGAGCTGATTCCTTGAAGCTCTCCAACCAACTCGCTGAAGATGCTTTCACTAACGGCTAGTGGAAGGTACTTTATTTCCGTTGCAAAAAGAGTGGAGGAAATGTAGCAAAAATCAGGTCATGATCTGCATTACTCCGCTCGCGCCATTTGAGGAGAACATGGAGCACAACATGTCAAGATGAAGGAAGTATTGCAGCAACTATTTAAGGAAGAAATTACGCGAAGAAAAACTCAAGAACTTTCATGCAATATATATAAAGTCTATTATTATTTAGAAAGTTTTCTTGTAATTACTTTTTCATTTAACATACACATTTGTAATATTCTTAGAGTGTGGGTTGAGAGAACTCAAATCTTGTATTCGGGAGTGAGAAAAGAGAAAGAGAAGAGAGAAAGAGAAGACTTCTAATGAAGTCAAGTGAGGAAAGTCACGTGTTCAGGGGGAACAAGGTCACTGGGAACTAGCTAGTTCCTAGAGGAACTGAGTGAGGATTGATTTATGATAAGTTGTAATAACTTTTATAAATAAAAGAGCAAGGTTTCTTCCTAAAAAGTGACCCTAGATCTATTGTTGGGGGCGGGAACTTCTCTCTCTAGTTTTTCTCTCTGTGCATGCGTGTGAGTGCAGGGAGCTGCCATGGCAAGGAAAACTCGAGCTTAAGGGAAGTCCAAAACCTCTAGCAATAAGGCGAAGAAAGTGCCTTCTTCTTCTCAGGCAAAGAAAACTCGAATCATGGATGAAATCTTGGGAGTTCAAGTGATAGATTTTGAAAGTTCGGAGAAGGACTTGGAGGATTTAGGTGAACATTTATCACCTCGATCATCGTTGCGTAGTGTGCAGCAACAATCGATGCTCCGAACTCAATTTATGAACTGGATAACGGCGATTAAGAGCAATCCGGTGAACCAGGAAACAGAGACCCCTGTGTTACATGTCGCGAATTTAGGTAACTTGAATTTCTCGATTAGAAAAGGAATTGATGATCATGTTAAAGAGAATGAAAACGTAATTGCAAACTCTCAGTTGAATCAATTGAATTTACACTCTGATTTGAATTCGGTGATTGTGGATGAAAAATGTGTGAAAATTGATGTTGAGGATATTCAGGAGGAAATAGATTTCTGGAATTCGGTTGTAATTTGTTACATATTAGGGGCAAATCCACCTATATATGTAATGGAAGGGTTCATTCGAAGGATTTGGAAGAATATGGGGGTCGATAAGGTTGCGAGTGTGGATAAATGTGTTTTCATAGTGAGATTCACAACTATCGTGAATAGAGATAAGGTGCTTAATGGAGGCTTTCAATTCTTTCATAAGAAACCGATGATTATTAAAGCTTTGACGCCTGAACTGGATCTTTCTAAGGAAGTAATGAAAATTGTGCCTATGTGGATTCAACTGCATAATCTTGACCTCAAGTATTGGGGAGAACGAAGTTTGTTCAAGATTGCTGGATTGATTGGGAAAGTTGTAAAAACAGATCAGGCAACTCATAAAAGAGAAAGATTACAGTATGCAAGGGTAGTGCTAGTGGAGGCTGTTGTTGATCAAGAGTTTCCTGAACATGTGTGTTTTCAGAATGAGAAGAATACACGTATTCAGGTCAAGATAGTATATGAATGGAAGCCTGAATTATGTTCAAATTGCAAGCAATTTGGACATCTTGCTGCGAACTGTAGGAGAATGATAGGTAGGAAGGTATGGAAGCCTAAGGTTCCATCTATTACACAAGCTGCAGTGGTTGCAACTCCGATAATTCAAAGTAATAAAAGAAGGGAGACAGATGAGGAGGGGTTTAGCTTGGCTCATAGGCCTCCTAGTAGGCCAAAAACATTGGAAGGGATGGTGCCTATCATGAACCCTTTCCAAGTGTTGACAGAGGAAGAAGTGGTTGTAGGACAAATGATGTGTGAAATAGTTGGAGCAGATGATGGGAGGAGTGATCAGCCTCCAGCTCCTAATGAATAAGGCGATATGCTGGAACATAAGAGGCTTAAACAGCCCTAGCAAGCAAAAGGTAGTGAGGAGTTTCATCCAAGCTCAATCTGCTGGGTTGGTAAGCCTCTTAGAGACAAGAGTGAAGGTCTCTAACATGGGAAATCTTTACTTAAGTGTATGTCCAGGTTGGTGTTTCACTTCTAATGCTCAATATCATAAAGGAGGGAGGATTGTGGTCTTTTGGAACCCCAATTTCTTTGATGTTAATATTCTGAAATGTACTAGTCAGTTAGTTCATTGTCATGTTAAGCATAGGGATGGGCAAGCTGACTACTATAGTACTTTTATCTATGCTTTTAATGATGCACATAGTAGGAAAGCATTATGCATGCTGGGGTGATTTAGAAGCTTTGAAGGTTCAAAATGGTGCTTGGGTGTGGATGGGAGATTTTAATTGTCCCCTAAATATGGAGGATAGAATTGGGGCTCCTATTAGAAGCAGTGAATGTGTGGAGTTTAGAAGATGTGTAGATAATTGTCATATGGAGGACATGAAAGCTACAGGTTGCTTCTACACTTGGAATAATAAGCAAAGTGGAGATGCTCGAGTTTTCTCTAAAATAGATAGAGTGATGTGTAATGTGGAGTGGGTCATGGCTTACCAATTCACTGAAGCTATGTTTCACCCTGAGGGTGATTTTGATCATAGTCCTATGGTATTACTCACTCATCCTAGGCTACACTCTGGAAAAAAACCTTTTAGATACTTTGCTATATTATGTGGAAGAAATGCTGCAAACTTTGAAACCATAGTCCAGAACAGTTGGAATGAAATGATTGTGGGCACTCCTATGTTCAGGGTCACACAGAAATTGAAGAGAGTGAAGGTTAAACTCAAGCAATTGAACAAGGATGGTTTCTCTGATTTACAAGCAAAGGAGATATCTACTGCTGAGAATCTGAGAGAGTGTCAGATTCTTTTGCATCAACATCCTGAAGACTTGGAGTTGAGAAGGAAAGAACTACAAGTTGCACAAGATCATAGAGTAGCTCATGATTCTTATATGGCTTTCTTGCAACAAAAAGCCAAAAGTGCATGGCTTAAAGATGGACATGCTAATACAAAAATGTTCCACAGGCACATCAAAAAGAGATAGATTCAAAATGTTGTTTTTGGGATTCATAATGAGGCAGGTGAATGGGTTAGTCAACCTGATCAGATTAACCAAGCTTTCCTGGACTATTATCACTCCTTGCTGGGGACTACTTTATCACACAGAAGGCAAGTCAAGAGAAGTATTGTAGTAGCAGGGCCTGTGGTTAGTCCACAGCAATGTGAGAATCTAATAAGGACAGTTACTAGTGAAGAAGTGAAAGTGGCTATGTGGTTTATACATACTGATAAGGCCCCTGGCCCAGATGGATTTGGTAGCCACTTTTTTAAAGATTGTTGGAATATAGTTGGTCCCGAAGTGATAGCAGCTGTTGTAGATTTCTTTCAGAGTGGTAGGCTCCTGAGTGAGGTAAACTCTACTTCAATCACACTTATTCCAAAGGTCCTATGTCCCAGTCATATAGGGGATTATACACCTATCTCTTGCTGCAATATCATTTATAAATGCATCATAAAGGTGTTATGTATGTAATAGATTGAGGATGGTGTTGCCTGACATTATCATGGAGAACCAAGGTGCCTTTGTGCATAGTAGATACATAATGCACAATATTATGATTTGTCAAGATATAGTGAAGCATTATGGGAGGAAGAATACTAGTGCAGGATGCATGATGAAGATTGATATGAGAAAGGCATATGATACAATAGAGTGGACCTTTCTAAAAGAGATGCTAGAGGCCTTGGGTTTCCCTGAGAGATTTATAGAGCAGGTCATGACTTGTGTGACTTCTCCTAAGTTCTCCTTGATGGTAAATGGAGCTCTACATGGTTATTTCTCTTCTATAAGGGGAATTAGGCAAGGGGATCCCTTGTCTCCTCTCTTATTTGTAATCTGCATGGAGTACTTGTCTAGAATCTTGAAGAAAGTTAATGAGAAACTAGGTTTTAAATTCCACCCCAGATGCTCTCCAATGAGGCTCACTCATCTTTGTTTTGCTGATGACATCTTGTTATGTTGCAAGGGTGACTTTACATCAATAATGTTGTTGTTAAAAGGTTTCAAGCTCTTCTCTAAAACCTCTAGTCTGCAAGCAAATGTGCATAAATCTGTTATATATTGTAGTGGAATGGAAAATGCAGAGATACAAAGAATTTTGAACAGCTGTGGGTTTGTTAGGGAATACCTTCCTTTCAAATACTTAGGTGTGCCTATTTATTCTGGCAGAATTTCTGTTGCTGATTATGAAAAGCTCACTGATAAAATCATAGCAAGAATTTGAAGTTGGGGAACTAGGAATATATCATTTGCTGGGAGACTCCAGTTAATAAATTCTGTGCTCCTTAGTATGCATTCCTATTGGGCTCAGGTCTTCATGCTTCCTAAATGTGTTCTTCAGGAGATTGAGAAAATTTATCGAGCCTTCTTATGGTCAGGGGATACATTTAGTAGCAAGCCTGGTTATGTAAAGTGGCAGAAAGTTTGTACACCTAAGTATGCAGGTGGATTAGGTGTAAGAAACATCAAACTCTGGAACATTGCAGCCCTAGGGAAGTATGTATGGGCTGTTGAGAAGAAAGTTGATAATCTCTGGGTTAAATGGGTGCACAACATATATGTTAAACAAGATACCTGGTGGAGTTACAAGGCCAAGAATACGTGTAGTTGGTATTGAAGACAGTTATGCAATACTAAAGAAATGATTAAGCAATATTTCCATCAACTGAAATTCAGCAAATGCAAACATACTTAATTCAGTTTGTGTATATGAAGTTAACAGGTGAGCATGAGAAATTGCTTTGGAGTCAGATAGTGTGGGGCAGATTGGGTTTGCCCAAACATCAATTTTGTGCATGGCTGATAATACAGCAGAGATTACAAACGAAGGAGAAATCGCATAGCATTAGTGTATGTGAACATAACTCATGTTTGATTTCTGGGGATCATGCTGAAACCCATGAACATCTATTCTTCACTTGTCATTTTAGTAAAGAATGTGTTACTAGAATCAAGACCTGGTGTGGTATTAAAATTCAGAGCTTGAGCTTCACTCAAATTATTGAATGGCTAGTCAGGAGAAGAAGAGGGTCCAAGATTAGAAGGTTTGTACAGGCTGCTGCTATGGAAGCTACAGCTTATTGTATATGGAGAGTTAGGAATGAAGCTTACTGGGTACATAAAGTTCAGAGTACTAACTTTACTCTAAAGCATATATAAAATATAGTGAAGGCTAGAAGTCTATGTTGATTGCCTAAGAAAGTTAGTAGTAGAGATAAGGAGTGGATTGAATCATTGTAATTAGTTATTTAGTCCTTCCCTTGGAGTCCATCCTAGATAGTTTGCTTGTGGAAGGTCCATGAGTTGTTTGTTGATGTTCTCTGAGCTATAATATAATCATCTTACTTATCAAAAAAAAAAAAAAGGTTTCTTCCTAAAGAATTGAGGAAGAGAACCTTGTTAAAAGGATCTTAGCGTTCTTCCTTATATTATTTCTCTTTATTATCTTTCAAGTTTTATTATCCGCAAAAAGTTTGAAAATCTCCACAACTACAATTCACCCCCCCTCTTGTAGCTGATCTAGTGTTTATACTAAACTAGCAATTGGTATCAGAGCCCGGTTCCTCCGAAATTCAGTTAACACTAAAGAGCTAGTACCTGGTAATCATGAACACTACGGGAGAAAGATTAGATGAAGGTTACTCAATTCAACGTCCACCTATGTTTACTGACAACCACTATCCATACTGGAAGAATCGTATGGAAATTTTCATTAAGGCTGAAAACTATCAAGTCTGGAGAGTCATTGAAATCGGTGACTTTGAAGTCACAGAGAAAAATGAAAAAGGCGAGACTATTCCCAAACCTCTCTCAAAATATGATAAAGATGACTTCGATAAGATGGAGATGAACAACTTAGCCAAGAAGATTCTCCACTGTGGTCTTGGTCCCCACGAACGCAATAGAATCACGGGATGCAAATCGGCCAAGCAAATGTGGGAACTTCTACAGGTTACGCACGAAGGAACAAGCGAAGTCAAGAGATCAATGATAGATATGCTCATGCACAGATGAAGCCTAAGGAGTCAGTTCATGATATGCTCACTAGGTTCTCCAACATTATCAATGAGCTTGACTCTCTAAGGAAGGTTATTACTCTAGAGGAACAGGTTCGAAAAGTTCTACGGAGTCTCCCATAGGATGACACATGGATGGCAAAAGTCACAGCTTTGCAAGAAACCAAGGATTTCACCACATTCAATATCGAGCAACTTGCAGGTTCCTTGTTGACTCATGAGTTGTACCTAGGAACTCATGAGGCTGATCCTAGTAGACCTAAAGCTTTGGCTCTCAAATCTGAAGAACAAGATGATTTCAGAAACTGATGATGAGGAAGCGGCATTGATCGTGAAAAAGATCAAAAAGTTCTTTAATAGGAACTACAAAGGGAAGGGGACGAGAAAGCCCACAAAGCTAAGCTGTCATAAACGTGGAAGTCCTGACTCACTTTATTAAGGAATGTCTACTTTGGGATGACAAGGGTAAAGGAAAATACAAGGAGAAAGGAAAGGAACAACAAAAGCCTTTCTCAAAAACGGAAATGAGAAGGGCCATGTTGCAGCCTGGGGGGAATCCGATCTTGTCGAGGAGCAGGAACAGCCTGGAGAAGAAACCCCTTATCTATGTCTCATGGCGAAGACAGATGATGAAGAGGACTTGCCAAACAACAAGGTATGTATTAATGTTATTGAAGAAGAGTTATCAGAACTTAAAAAGAGCTAACTTATAGAACTACTTTTGGAAACTTTGGGTGATTACAACGCAATCTGCATTAGAGAGAAGAATATGGAGAATGCCTTGGAATTCACCAGAGAACATTCAAAATGGTTTAAAACTTTAAACACAAGTATCGAGGAAAGGTTCTTTGAGATTTTTGATGAAAACATATTCAAGAAGCCTTTTGAAAAGGTTAAAAATGAAAACTACTTCTTGAATATGGAGATGGTATAATTGGAACTCTTTGTTCCGGAAGGAACCAGTTCCCCTAAAAATACCATAACAGATTTCGAAAAATTAAAATCTGAATATGATACAGTTTTAAATGAAAATCTGGTACTTAAAGGGAAATTGGAATCCTCAAGAACAAAACTTCCTGATCCAGTAAGCTGGATACAAAAGTATAAAAATAAAGGAAGAAATGGGCTAGGTTTCAATCATAAAAATAAAAATAAAATGAAAAAAATATGTTGATTTGCCAAGCAACCGAGTATGCTCCACTGTGGGAATAGTGGTCACTTAGTGTCTGACTGTTCCACCAGAGAAGAATATATTGAAATGAACACTCGCTTAGTTAAGCAAGTGTGGAAAGTCAAAAGAAACTCAAGTTCGACAAAGGAACCCAAGTCTGACTGGGTTCCTACCACTGACTAATTGTTTTGGATACAGGCTAAAGTGAGGGGGAACAACCTATGGTACCGCGATAGCGGTTGTTCTAAGCACATGATAGGAGACAAAAACAAATTTCTCTCACTTTCAGTCTATGAAGAAGGAACTGTGATATTTGGAGACAATCTTACAGGTAATATAGTAGTTGTAGGTAAGGTTGGGAAATCTCAGACATATTCAATAGATAATGTATTCTTGGTCAAGGATTTGAAACATAATTTACTTAGCATTTCTCAGTTTTGTGACAAGGGGAACAATGTGAAGTTTACTAATGAATGTTGTGTAGTAAGTGATGTAGGTACAGGTACTAAGATTTTTGGAAGGAACTAGGAAGGGAAACACTTATGTTGTTGACCTGAACCTAGTTCCTATGAACAATCTGACTTGTCTAAGCTAAGTGCGATAGATAATGAACCACTCCTTTGGCGTAAAAGGTGTGGTCATGCAAGTATGACCTTACTCCATAAGCTAAGTGGTAAGGACTTAGTTGTTGGTCTTCCAACAATCAAGGTCTCTAATCATGAAGTTTGTGGCGCGTGTACAAAAGGAAAACATGTTAGATCCTCGTTCAAATCAAAGAAGATGGTAATTACAAAAAGTCCACTTGAATTGATTCACATGGACTTATGTGGCCATGTACGTATCCAAAGCAGATCAGGTAAAAGATATGTACTAGTTATGGTTAATGATTTTTCAAAATACACTTGGGTTATTTTTCTTCATAGCAAAGATGAAACTTTTGATGAATTCATGACCTTTGTAAAAAGAATTCAAAGGGTAAGTGGTTTTAAATTGAAACATTTACGTTCTGACTATGGTAAGGAGTTTGAAAACTCCAAATTTGATGAGTTCTACAGCAATGAAGGACTAGACCACAACTTCTCTGCTCCTAGGACCCCACAACAAAATGGCGTGGTAGAAAGCAAAAATCGTACTCTAGAGGACATGGCAAGAACAATGCTAATAGCTAGTAATCTTCCAAAGAACTTTTAGGCAAAGGCAGTAAACACCGCCTGCTATATCATCAATAAGGTCATGCTGAGACCTATTACCTTGAAGACCCCCTATGAGCTACGTAAAGGAAGAAAGCCCAATATCTCTTACTTTAGAGTATTTGGTTGTAGATGTTTTGTACACAACAATGGTAAAGATAATAATCTAGGAAAATTTTATGCTATAAGTGATGAAGCTGTTTTTATAGGATATGCTTTAAATAGTAAAGCATTAAGGCTATAACAAAAGAACAATGTTGTTTGAGAAAGCGTCCATATCATATTTTATGAACTAATCTCTGCAGAACCATGTTAGAAATGATTTTGAAATGGATTGACTCGCTCTGAAGAGACAGCCAATGTTGATGAGGAACTAACACCTGCAGGTATTGATAAGAAGCAGATTCCTGAAAATGAGATGACTGTTCCTGATCCTATTCCTCGCGAGGAACAGGCAGAAGAAGGAACACAGGTAGAAGAAATACAACCAGAAATTGAAACAACTGGAGAACCTCAAGTTGAAGGAACAGGAACAAGGAGTTTTGAACAAAGGCCCTGGAGACACCTAAGATCCCATCCACTAGATTTGATCATAAGCGACATTGAGAAGGGAACTCAGACAAGATCCCAACTCAAGAATTTATGAGTATTCCAAGCCTTTCTGTCCATGACAGAACCTCGAGATCACAATGATGCCCTACTAGAGTCAGACTGGATAAATGCCATGCAAGAGGAACTAAATGAGTTCCAGAGAAATAAGGTCTGGCATTTTGAGACCAAGCCTAAGAACCAAAAGGTAATTGGGCTGAAATAGGTCTTCAGGAACAAGCTAGATGAGCATGAAATAGTCATAAGGAACAAAGCCAGACTTGTAGCTAAAGGGTACAATCAACAAGAAGCTATTGATTTCGATGAGACCTTTGCTCCTGTTGTTAGGATAGAAGCATAGAATTTTGATTGGCATTGCTGCATTTATGGTTTATGGTCTGCAAATGGACGTTTAAATGTGCTTAAATGATATTAATGGAAAGTCTATGTGGAACAACCTCTCGATTTGAAAACCTATCTCCAAACCATGTCTATAAGCTTGATAAACTTTTATGGTTGAAACAAGCTCCTAGATCTTGGTATGAAAGACTCTCAAAATTCTTCTTTCACATGATTTCATAAGAGGTAAAGTTGATAGGACTGTTCCTTCGATTCTAAAGGAAAACATTCTAGTAGCACAAATTTATGTAGATGATATAATTTTTGGTGCTACTAAGAATCTCTTTTGCAAGGAATTTGCTGAATATTGAATTTGAGATGAGCATGATGGAAGTTAGAACTTCTTTCTTGGTTTGCAAATCAAGCAAAACTGAAAGAGGAACAATGATCTACAGCAAAAATATGTGAAGGAACTACTGAAAATATGGACTGAACAAGCAAAAGACCAACCATACTCCTATAGGAACAGAACAAGGTTGGATGAGGATCCAAGGGTAAAATTATAGATCAGAAACTATATAGAGGTATGATTGGATCCCTACTTTATTTAACTGCTAGTAGACCTGATATTTCCTTTAATGTTGGTTTATGTGCTAGATTTCAAACAAATCCGAAGGAATCACACTTGACAGCCGTCAAAAG
Source organism: Beta vulgaris subsp. vulgaris (assembly GCF_026745355.1). Taxonomy (NCBI): domain Eukaryota; kingdom Viridiplantae; phylum Streptophyta; class Magnoliopsida; order Caryophyllales; family Amaranthaceae; genus Beta; species Beta vulgaris. Next base: position 39,674,509 of record NC_079205.1, read on the forward strand.
AATTCTTAGGTATTTGAAAGGAAGTGATGATCTTTGTTTGTTCTATCCTTGAAGTGACATCTTTGATCTACTTAGCTACTCTGATGCTGACTATGCTGGAGACTTGGTAAATCGAAAAAGCACTTCTGGAATTGCGCAGTTCCTAGGAACAAACTTAGTTTCTTGGAGTTCAAAGAAATAAAACACTGTTGTACTCACTGTTGCACTTTCAACAGCTGAGGCCGAGTATGTAGCAGCAATAGCTTGTTATTCCCGGGTATTATGGATTAAACAATAGGTACGCGACTTTGGCATAAAATTTAAGTGTGTTCCTATATTCTGTGATAATACTAGTGCAATATGTATTTCCAAGGATCCAGTACATCATTCTACAGTCAAGCATATTCATATTCGTCATCACTTTTTGAAGGACATGTAGAAAAGGTTTAGTCAAAGTTGAATTTTGTCCCACTGAAAATCAAATAGTTGATATCTTGACCAAACCACTTTCTAGACATAGATTTGAAAAGATACACTTGGAACTAGGGATGATCAGAATAATATGAAAATGCCTTTATATATATCTCCCTAAGTAATATTCATTACTAAGTGTGTCCTGCAATTTTTATGAATTTTATTCATACACCTTGGTTAAGGTTGATAACTCACATTAGTCTCATAATATTCCCCTTATTGTCCTCACCAGCACTTTGAGAATAATACATACTTGTACAACTTAGTTAGAAGGTATCATATGCATGAGTTCAAATATTCTTCATTTTTCGTTCTTAAAATGTTTATTCCATTTTCTCTTTCTTCTTTTATTTTTATTTTTCTTTTTCTTATTTCATACGTTGCATTGTTTCGAAAAATTAAAATACATGTCCTTTTGAAAAATTGAATGTCTGAGAAAAGGGGAAAACACCACAATAAATGATTCCTCTTGTACCACGCATAAAAGCCCCTTCGTAAACCTTTCCCTCCATCCCATCATTACTCGCGCTATTATTCACTCTACAAAATCATCACATCCAAAATTTCTCCCACACTCTCTCTCTCTCCTCAAAACCCTAATCTCCATGGCACCCAAATGTTCAAGCACCGAAAGTATCCCTCTTCCACAGGAGAAAACTCCTCTTGTGGAATATGATGAAAGCAACAATGGTACCGAGGTCTCAAGCCAAGAATCCTCTGCATGCAAAGAAAAGTCGGTGGAATTGGAACTTTTTTCCAAGCAATTGGAAGATTAAATTGAGGAAGAAGAAGAAGAAAGGAAAATTCAAATTCCCACGAAAAGAGGTAAAAAGTCGAAATCCTCAAAAATTTTAATTGGTTTTTGTGTGGATTTGGTTTGGTGCAAGAAAGTGAAGTGGACGGAATTTCTTGATATAGTTAAGTTTCAAAAGTGGTCGGGAATTTCATGTGTTGATGAGGGGTTGTATGAATCTGAGATGACCGGATTTTGTTCAAAGTTTGTGAATTCGAATGGTTTATGTATCAGTGTTGTTGGGGGAAAATCTAGTTTAGTTTGATGTACAAAAACTAAGTGAGTGGTTCCATGTACCAGCTGCTGGGTACAAGGAGTATGTAAAAGGGAAGGCTAAACTAAATGTGGGTGGGGCTAAAAATGAAAAAGTTTTGAAATTTTTTGATGGTCATCCTTCTGATCTGTCTATGGATCAAAAAGACCTAAGCCCTTTTCACAAATTGCATCGTACTTTATTTTGTTTTTATTTCTCTTGTGGCAACCACAAGAATTTCAATATATGCATCTTTCTTTTTCTATTTTACATCTTCTTCTCATTTGCCTTTTGAACTCTGCTCCTGATATCCTATTGCTCTGTTGTGCTTGTTCCCATGTCTATTTCTCTTGGAATGTGTGGATGGCTAATATTCTGAGATGGTATGTTAGAGCTACTTGCCTTAATTTAAGATCGTTGACTCTACTAGTGTTGCAGGTTTCATACTTTAGTTTTGATGATAAAAGGGGGGAGATGTATTGGCACTTGAAAAACTTTCTGGAATTTCCTTAATCTCTGTTGCATTTCTTGATGATCTTTGTCTCTATTCCTAGGATTGTTGTCTTTGTTCCTAGTCATAGTTTAGTGTCTTAGAGTTTTAGAGTGTGTTAGAGTTTTCACATAATTTCATAAGTTCTTGTTTTCTTGATTTTCTTAATTTTTTGCCAATTATTTGCCATCATCAAAAAGGGGGAATATTGTTGTATTCCATGTTTTGATGATGCCAAATACTTAGGTTAATTTTACTATATAGTATTTATTTAAGCGAAAATTATAAAAACCAAAAATAATGTAATGTGTATTTATATCTTGTTGAGAAAGATTAATTATTTAATCTAAGTCAAGATATTTATCTTATACTCTTTTAATCTTTATTATATGGTATGTTTAATATTCTAGTAACTTAGAATCTTTGTATAAAAGATTCTTTAAGTTAGTAGATATTTTGTTGCTGTTGTTATGCGTGAAATTAGTTGGAAATAGCATGGCATACAATGTGGAGGTGATCCCTTGTAGCTCTCCAACAAACTCCCATGGCGTGGCATAAAATGTGGAGCTGATTCCTTGAAGCTCTCCAAGCAACTCGCTGAAGATGCTTTCACTAACGGCTAGTGGAAGATAGTTTATTTCCGTTGCAAAAAGAGTAGAGGAAGTGCAGTGAAAATCAGGCCATGATCTCCATTATTCCACTCACGCCATTTGAGGAGAACATGGAGTACAACATGTCCAGATGAAGGAAGTATTGCAGCAACTATTTAAGGAAGAAATTATGCGAAGAAAAACTCAAGAACTTTCATGCGATATAAAGTCCATTATTATTTAGAAAGTTTTTCTTGTAATTACTTTTTCATTTAACATACACATTTGTAATATTCTTAGAGTGTGGGTTGATAGAACTCAAATCTTGTATTCGAGAGTGAGAAAAGAGAAAGCAAAAGAGAAGAGAGAAAGAGAAGACTTCTAGTGAAGTCAAGTGAGGAAAGTCACGTGTTCAGGGGTGACAAGGTGACTAGAACTAGTTCCTAGAGGAACTGAGTGAGGATTGATTTATAATAAGTTGTAATAACTTTTATAAATAAAAGAACAAGGTTTATTCCTAAAGAATTGAGGAAGAGAACCTTGTTAAAAGGATCTTCGAGCGTTGTTCCTTATATTATTTCTCTTTATTATCTTTCAAGTTTTATTATCCGCAAAAAGTTTGAAAATCTCCCCAACTACAATTCAAACCCCCCCCCCCCTCTTGTAGTTGATCTAGTATTTACATTAGACTAACATATCCAATTAGGTTATGCTTCTTCCTTTAAAGACTTCTTGATGACCTCTTTATTTTGAAATATTTTCAAAACAAAAACCCTGGACAACGAGCTGTAGTCAAATCCGCGTTCATCCGACATAGGCAATAAAGAAACACCTACTAAAATAAGTTAAATTGGTTGATCTATTTAATTATTGAGTTTGGTTAATCTTACAATTCAAGATTGGAAGTAGTGTTTTAGTGCTTATTTTATTAGTAAAGACCGAAATTAGTTGCCTTTATTTTGATGTTGATTTTATACTTCTCGGAGAGCATGTTTATCAACTTCTTATAGATGTATTGCCTATATAAGGGACATATGGTTCATTAGTAAGATTAAGATGAGACTAGATTAGAGTTAACTTTTATTTGTGAAAATTTTCGTACTTCTTTGTAATTTCCAAACCTTAGATCAATTACTTTGTGCTTGAGTTTTGAGATTGATTGCTCAATAACTTTGTGTTTGAGAATTAAATAAGACCAGACCGGGACCTATTTTGTATTTGGTCGCATTATTCTATCTTGTACTATTAGTTTTTTTATAGTGAAAGATAAATTTTATTAATTAAAAGCCATTCAATGTTTACAATCGATATTAAAGAAAAATGTGAAACACAACTTAACTTGATTAAATAAAGTTCCTATACAATACAGGTTTTAGCAAACAAGATCTGGCAATAAAGCATAGTCCTCGTTTGTTCGCTGAACCATGCAGTCTTTTATGAGAGCATCTATCATTCTGACATAATTTTTAGAATATGTTTTTTATCGGACCATGTAGATAATATAGAAAAACCCAATACTAATTGCAACTTTGTACAACAAACTATCTATAAACTACATCTTTGCAACAAGCAAACTTTAACTAACAAATCAAACTCTAAACTCCCATTAGAGGAGACAAAGAACTCAATAATTGGGTAGAAAATCTCCAACAGAGAGAAAAATAGGAATATTTATTAACTAAAGCTAGAAAAACAAGTGCATAAAGTAGAAATTTGAGTTCACTATCATTGAAAAAAATGGTAGCAGTCTCAAACTGGCTGGAGAAAGACAATGATTTTAGGGAGAAAAAGGAAAGAAAAAGAGAGACAACTAGGTTAGAATTGAACGTAAAAATAAAAGTGGTGACTGACTTTTCCCCCTCATCAAATTTATGAGTTATTTTCCACCTAAACAAAAGTCAATATTTATTCTTTAATTCAAGACATGTTCATATTTAGATTCTTGATATCTTAGCCAACAAGAATCCTACCAATTAAATGAAAATGAACAACTTGAGCATTTTAACTTTTAGTAAGGATTTTTTTGGTAATTTTTCTAATTTTTACTTTAATATTTTCTATTTTAATTTTTTAGTCTTACTTAATTTTTTAAAGAACAAATTATCATTTGGTATGGGTCTAGATTTTACTTATTTTGTTGATTTTAAGTCCATTTGTTTCAAAGTAAGTATGGAGGTTGATATCATATCATATATGATAACTAATATATAAAGTAGAGTCCAAAAGCCAGTTCACAAGGTTACAACGTTTGGAGTCCTCATTGGACGGCATTTGCCGCGCTTATTAACTGCTATGTTAAAAATAATTAGAGTTAAAAAGTAATAAAAGTACTCGTAATGTATAGTTCGGAAAATTATAATTCTTGTACTATTGGTAAGTGTTTAAAAATTATTTCTTTCACTTATACGTGCTCCACTTAGCCTTATCCCCTTCTAGAAGTATTTTAGTGATATGTTGTATAGGAACTGGACGATCCCATTTGGTCAAATATTGCTCATATTAAATATTTAGTTAATAATTTGAGTAGCTGGATCTATTTGCTTATTCTTAATGGAAATATTCAAATTAATTACTTTAAAATAAGATCCATTCATACTATATTTTAAATTTTATATTAAAATAACATATAAAAATACATATTGACTATACTAAAATATTAAAGTAATAAACTGCAATTAAAACTCGAAATTCAATTAAAATTCGAAATTCAATTAGAATTAGAGATTTTCCTACCAAATCCATTTAAGTTAGAGTTAAAATATTTAAAATTATTAATTGTTATAGAGTTAAGTACACAACTGGGTACTAAACTTTGAGTTTTGTTCCAGTTTGGGTACTCAACTTTCAAAAGTTCCAGTTTGGGTACTCATTTTGGATGTTCGTTAGTTTTGGTACTGATGTTTGCAAAGTACCGTTATCAACCCCAAAAAAAATTGTGACGTAGCAATAACTACAAAGTGATAGTTAATTCAGTATACTAAAATTCAAAAAATACCGCACAATTCTTCAATGGTAAAAACATCAGATACACATTAAAAAAAGAGGCCAAACTGAACCATATCAACAGATATAATTGAACATCCACAAAATCCAATCTTTCAAGAAATCAGCAGCAACATAAATATCAACTTCCCCAACACCAAAAAATTCGATATTGTTCATCAGCAGCAAAAAAAATCAACTTCATCACCTTCAGTTTATCAGGTACAAACCAACTTCATTAAGGAAAATGAAATCTAATAATGTTACTGTTTTTTTTATTTTATGAATGTGAATTATAATTTTTCGTATTTTGTGCTCCTAGGCAGCAGAATGTCAAGAAATAGCTATGGTTCCATGCCCCAATTCCCAAAAGATGGCATTGTGTATAACCAAAATTAGAGCCTAGATAAGGGACAATACTGGTAGAAGGTTTGTAGCAATTCCCTGACTATGATGCTGAGACTGATAAAAGAGGGTGCAAGTTATTCAAATGGTGTGATGTTGAAGAGCCTACAGAGTGGCACAAAACTATAATTTTTGGGGTTAGTGGAGGAGAAACAGGAGCTAAAAAAGGAAGTCATGTTGCTAGGCGTAATCTGACAGCAAATGAAAAAGGTAAGGAAGATTAAATCTAAATATATGATGCTTAAAATGAAAACGGGTGGATTTATGAGTGTTAAGGCTTGGATTTATGTACTCATTTTGGTTCTTGTTTGTTTATGGTACCATATAACTACGTAAGGGGTATATTTAGGACTCTAATTTCTATATCAAGCTATGTACTAACATAATATTAACTAAATGTAAGTTACCTTTGAACTAAATGTAAGTTACCTTTAAACTAAAGTCTCCTTTGCATCCTTTGAGCCATTGTTAGGTCCTGAATATAAAGAAAGTATTTCATAATACATGGACAAATTATAAGGTAATAAAAATCTTAGCTAATTCAATCAAATCACATACTTGTAAAACTTAGCTTATTATTGTTTCTGAAGCTTGTGAACCCTTCTCTGGTTGTGACTGACTGAATGAGTAGTCTTGGCTGAATGAATATATAGTATGCTCACCCTCATAATCTGAATAATATGCTACTCTCCTTTGGATGGGTGGGTTGTGTGGTTGCTATATTGTATGTGGGATTGGGTGATGGATTGGTTGGAGTGTTGGTTGAGGTGTTGGATCAGGTGTTAGTTGACTTGGTGGCTGTTGTGGTGGTTGGGTTTGGAGAGTACCAACTCTTTGGTAGCCACTTGGGTAGGTGTATACACCTACACCTCTATGGTGCATGGGTGCATTATTCCTGCTCTGGTGGCTAGTACTTGATTTACTTGCACCTATGTAAACAAACTCTGTAGGTACATTCTTGAAACCTCTCTTGTTATTTCCTTGAAGACCACATAGGTTGCATGTCATTATTGAGCCTAGTTTTTTTCAATTTTCCTGACTTCATAACTTCTCCAACCTCCTTCCTTCTCTTTACTTGGCGCATGTTCTTCACTTTCTTCAATTTTGGGGCAATGTACAAAGTTTCTAAACTAGGCCACTTTTATGGTCCATTTAGAGGCTCCAACAAGTAGTCATATGCCTTCGAATACACTTGTTTTGTGAAGAATTGGTTAACATATTGTTCTGGTTGGTGAGCTTTGTTCCAAATTGCAACTACTCCATATTTACAAGGAATCCCACTTACTTGCCATCTATTACAACTGCAAGTTATGTCATCCAAATTCACCATATATTTTGTGTGTGTTGCCTCTTCCCTCACCCCATAACAAAACCCCCCATCCCAGAATGCATTCCATCCCCTAGCAAAATTATGTGCTTTTCAACTTGTTGTTGTATTCTTGGACACAACAACATCTCTTTCTTACCTATTTCATCCCTCTTCTTGTGCAGCCTCTCCATTAACCCCTCCCTAATGTCCCCCAACATAGTTATGATAGGTTTATGCCTTGAGTTCAATATGTAGACACTGAAAACTTCACTCATGTTGTTATCCACACCATCACAACAAAACATAGGAGTGTAGAAAGCTCTACACCATTTCTTGTAGTTCCTATTTAGAAGATCATCAGCAGTTGCAGTAAATATTTTCCTCATCTCTTCTATGTTAGATAAAAATTCATTTTATGTGGTGCTCTTTGGTATGATCCAGAACTGCTTCGTGTACTCTAAATCACCATCAAATACCCGTGTGAAGTTACAGTAGACGTGACTAGCACATACCCTGGTCTCAGCTTGTGGAAACACATCTGACACAACTTCCAATAAACCCTTCAGCTCATCAGACATGAAAGTGTAACCAACACCTTCATTTGCTCTCAAATCCTCCTCTAAAAGTGTCAAAAACCATGTCCAACTAGAAGTAGATTCAACCTCCACTACTGGCCATGTTGGGAACATTTGGTTGTTCCCATCTCTCCCAACATCAACTAAAAGTTATCCACCATAGGGTCTTTTTAAGAAACAACCATTAAGAGATATAAAGACCTACATCCAACTAAGAACCCTTTCTTCAGGGCCTCAAAACAAATGTAGATTCTTTCAAAAACATTACCATCCATCTTAATTATGACTGTATTTTGCCTTGTTACTCCTTTGTATCTCTGCAGCATACCTTCGCAGCAAGGTATATTGCTCCATATACTCCCCTACAATCAAACTTTTTCCGCTCTTCCTAGCTTTATATGCTATAAATCTGATCATCTTAATCCCCACTCTAGCCATACTGTCTCTATTATATCTAATAACCTCATGTAAGTGTTTATTTTGAACTTACTCTGATAATTTTTAGCAATCCAAGTAGCTGCCATCTATCTGCTTTTTGGGGCTTTTCCACAAGTGTGATTGGGCACCAAGGTTTTCACCATAAAGTTTCTCCTCCCTTTCTCCGTGAAGCCCAAATCCTCCAAAGACAACCTTTATCCTTGTTGATGCATCTAGGCCCTACCCTGTTGCACTCATTCCTAGTGAATGGCATGTGCCTCCAAATCTCAATTGAGTAGTCAATTATTGTTTTGCTTAAAGCCTTTGCATTTTCGAAATGTTGACCTACATAAAACTTGGAGTTAACTCCAACATCCCCTCCATCTACCCCTTTGCTGGAACTATGTGTCTTTTTATTTGAAGGTGGAGCTTCTAAGTACCCATAGTTGTCATCTTCATCTTCACTAGGACTGTCAAGATCACTATCCCCTTCAAAGTCACTTCCAAACAAACTCTCAGTCAATCCCTTAGTTGCAGCTACTCTATTTAACATCTCAATTTCTTCCTCATAAGATTGTTGCTTTTTTTTTTGTCTTCACTCACTTTGGTTCTAACAGTAACAAATTCATCATCATCCTCGTCTCTGCCTTCTGTATCATAGTCTATATCTACATGGGTATCATTTCCAGTATGGCCAATATTTTCAGGGACCAATGTTTCATCTTCAACACACAACAATTGCACAAATGACCCTTGACCACACTGACTTGACCCAACTCCACTCCTTCTATTACAGCTCCCGAATGGCCTAACACTTGCATGTTCTGTGTACACATGTACAAGCTTGTACTGTAATAGCAGTGCCAAAAATTTGCTTAACATATCCCAAATACCTAATTCCAGTACTAAAATCTTTCATAGGATCAAGAAAATGAAGCGTAATAATGTCATTGTAACCCAAATTCTCTATGATTTGTTTTATATATGAAGCATCAACATTATCAGGTAAGTTCTCTTACAAACTTACTTGACCACCATCATATCGAATGTCACCATTCTCCACCATGGTGCACAATCATGCAAGGTTTTAAATCCATACAATATGTCATACAAACATTTATATATTAAATTAAGTGCAAGAAATGTTGAGACAATGATATTATATTATACTGTTGAAACAAGGCTTGAAATACTTCCATATATAACAAAACAATTCATTCATACAAAAGTGGCAGGCTCCAACTAATTACATAACCAACATACTTAAATTTTTTGGAGCCTACATTCATGTCAACAACAAAAATAATATTGTCATAGCTAGGGGTGAGCACAACCGAGTACCCGGTAGAATTTTATAGACTCGGACTCAGACCCAGACCCAGTGGATATTAAAAATCTGGAATTGAAATTGGACTAGTCCAACCGGGTCCTAAATTTTTGGACCCAGACCCGAAACCGGTGGGTACCAGGTCCAGAACTGGGTACCCAGTTGTAAGTTTAACAACATACTAAGATGGGCCAATTGAGCTATAAAATTTTTAAAAAAATTAAATGGGCCTAAGGGCCTACTAAGTACTAACTTTTTACTTAACAACTATTATCCTATTACCAATTTTATATGAGTATATGAAAAAAAACCAATTCTAAGTACCGGGTACCCGGACCTAGACCCGCTCCAACCGAGTACCTGATAAGTGCGTTTCTAACGCACTTTATGACCTTCTTTTGGCTTGTTTTGGTCCTCTTTATTCCCCTTTCTTCCCTCTTTCTCCTCACTTTTCCCTTCTATTTCATTCAGCTTGATCATACTTGATCATAGTGACATTTTGCTAGATTTTCGATCTATTTTGATCGAATTTCTAGCACATATGCTTTCACCATGTTTGCTCGTGTTTTTATTGCAGGTATGATCCTTTTCAGGGCCGATTTATGTGAGACATGGCTTAAGTGGACGAGTTAGAGGGTGCTGGAAAGCATGAGGTGCGCTTGGAGTCCCCCGCACACGATGGTGCGCCCGCACCGTCGACCACTTCTGGAGCAGAAAACAGACGGCATTGGTGCGCCCGCACCTGTGTCTGGTGCTCCCGCACCAACCAATGGTGCGCCCGCACCATCCACGGAAGATTTCTACCATGAGACAAAAGACTCAGGTTTGCCCGCACCTGAGGTCTGGTGCGCCCGCACCTTTGCATGGTGCGCCCGCACCTCCTTATGGTGCGCCCGCACCATGCGTTCCGGAAAAAAAGATTAAATCATTAAACCCTTTTTTCTCTTGGAGTTTGAGGAGTTACGCTTTATTCTAGTTTCTACACAATATTCTAGGGTTTTATATTAGAGAGAAAACACTTAGGTTTGATTGAGATTGAGATTGTAATCATAGTTTGTGATTTCGATAATTCAAGGTACTTTCTTCAATCTAATTAAAGTTTCAGTTTTTATTCATTCTCTTGTGTTTGTTCTGTTTTTAGATTATTTAGATTTTCATTCTCTTAGTTTCATAATTGTAATTTCTATTAGTTTAATCATTTCTTAATCATGTTTAGCCTTAGATTAGTCATAGATCTCATGCTTAATTGCATAAACTCCATGATTAGTGAGTAGTTTCATATCTAGGGTTAGGGTGAAAGTATGAATTAGGGTTTTAAATGTGTTGTTGATGAGATTGTGATGTTTTAAAGAAAATTATGCATTGATCTTGGTGTTTTGAGACCTTAGGATAGATATTGATCACATTTATACTTTGGTATTTTGATTTCAAATGTTCTTAAATCGAATTTTGAACTCTTTTATCATCCCCAAGAATCAACTTAATTTCTAGCCCAAGATATTGGGTAGAAATTAAGGGGATCCTTCATTAGGGGTTTTCCAAACTTATTGAATCTCTTAATCAATTAACTAAAGACCATTCGAGAGAGGATTTAGTTGATTGATTAGGTGATTACTCTTGAGGACCATTCGAGAGAGGACTCGAGTATTTTAGAGGAAACTAAACCTTGCATAATCGTCTTCGTTGCTTCACAATCGCATTAACAATCATATCCGTTCTTATTCATACTAGTAACCTTAACTCTAGTGTCTTTTATTTGATATTTAAACTCTTGATATTTGCTTGTTTATGTTGTTAGTTAGTCTTAATTGTTACCAAACTTTTTCAAACCCCAAATACCTTTCAATTAGGTAGTCTAGACTTGATAGACTTTAACCAATCCCTGTTTCCCTGTGGATCGACCCTTGACTTGCCCTTACTATTCTCTTAGTAATTGCTTGTTAGGACTTATAAATATTATTTGGAAAGCGGTCTTTGGTGCCTTAACGACACACTAAAAACCTTTTATCAGTACCTAGAGCGGAACCGGGTACCCACCAGGTACCGGGTCCGACAAAATTCTACCCAGAATTGGAATCAGATGCAACTGGGTGCATTTTCTTGGACCCGGACCCAACGGGTCCATACCGGGTCCGGGTCTGGGTACCCGGAATTTCTGCTCACCCCTAGTCTTAGCAGTGACAACCACCCTAAACAAAGCCAGTGGCTGTCACATTCTCCTCTAACACCCATATACTAAATACAACTATGACAGAGCTTCCTTACATGAACCACCATTAACCTACCCACCAAAAAACTACCCCAAAAACATAACAATCTTCAGCTTTAATCCTCCTTGAACAATAGGAGGAACCCATTAAAATAGACAGTCATGTCTTTGTTCAACCATGCATGGAGGTCCCTCCCATTGTTGTATAGTATGTCATTCAAAATCCAAGTCTCTGTTTTCCTACGCTCATTAGGCCACACAGCACCACCATATGCTACGAGTCTCCACCACAACCTCCACTTCATACATGTTTGCTCAACCATCATCATATCCTCCCACATTAGCTTACTGCAAATGTGGGTCACAAGAATGTCCTAGTTGAAACATAATGGGTGTGCATGGTGCAAAGCTTTCATACATAGTCCAAAATAAACTTTTATTAATTTAACTTTCACCATTGTTAATTATAAACCCTAATTATTCATAAATATGTTCTAGAAACCAACTCCAAGCACAAATAACAACAAAAATTTGTTGTTTGTGCAAAATCCTAACCACAATTAGGAAAAAAAATCAATTTACTAATTTTACCCTAATTATCAAACCTTAAACATAATTAACAACATTAAACAAACAAATCCAACAAAATTACGTAAAATTGGTTCAAAAAATCAACTTTTTAACAAGAAACCATGCGTGCAAAGCCAAAAATAAACATTACTTTTACTCCACCAAACACAACAACCAAAAAGAAAGACAAAAAGTACTACCAAAAGACATAAATGAAGAACTGTTAAAAAATGGAGTAAGTGAAGAATATACCTTGTTCAGAAGTCTTAGTTAATCTGGCGAGATTTTCTTGGTGGTGATGCTGACCACATGCTCTATTAAAATATGGAGTAAATGAAGAGGACAAAGATAGCAGTGATTTAAATAAAGAGTGAGTGTGAGAAGGACGAAAGGAGTTACTGAGTATAAGTACACTGAAAGAAGACAAGGAGTTGATAAAACCCACCAAAAACAACCGCCCAAATGATAATAATCATTAGTTGGCGTTTCGTGTGCCACACTCGCCTAGAAAAACGCATCAAACAACGCAGTTAACAAATTTTCCCCAAAAAGTAACGGATGTCCAAAATAAATATCCAAACTAGAACTTTTAAAAGTTGAATACCTAAACTGAAACAAAATTCAAAATTAAGTACCCAAATCCCCAAGTATGTAATTAGGCTATGTTCAGTTCACCTTATTTTTGCTTATTTCAGATCTAATCAGATCAGATCAGATCAGATCAGAAAAAATAAGTTCAAATCAGATCAGATCAGAAAAAATAAGTTCAGATCAGTTCAGATCAGATCATGCTTATATTTAAAAACTCATTATTATTATTATTAAATATCTTTCATTACGTATTAGTAAAAATTATAATAATTGAATATTGATAAAGTACTTGAGACGAATTAAACAAGACCCCACATGACTATATTTCTTCTTATATATTGAGAAAAATCTAAAAGTTTCTCTCTAATTGTGAATAGTGTCAAGATTCTAAGTGAGAAAGATAAAAATAATACAAAGGGAGTATTATTATTTACTAGTACATTTGTTCAAAAGAATTATTATTGTTGTTGTTGTTGTACTTATTAATTATTAATATTTGTAATTATTATTAATCTTGTTATTACCATTATAAATGTCATTGTTATCATTATATTAAGTTATTTTGTTTATTAAATCTCTATTATATAAGGGAAGGGAGGAGCAACGGTGTCCTCTTTTGAAATGCCTATTCTGCCCCCCTTCCCTTACTAAATTACAAAAGGAATGTCAAAATCAAAATCGGCACTCAAAGAAAACTAACGAAAATTAATTTACTAACACTCAAGAATCACTTAAAAGAAGAAACTTTACAAATCACTCATACAATTGAGAAAATCACGTTATAAAAATCGTGCAAATCACTCAAATAATCAGGAAACTTTGTTAAAACTTATAATTAACATATAAACTAAAACTAATAACCTAGAATGTCAATACATACAAAAAAAATTACAAAAATTTGCTTACAAAACACTATTCTCAAGAATCATTCACCAATTACATTCTCACAAAAGTTACCTATAAATACAAATCTGAGAAAAACATAAGATTTTGACGGCAATTTCACACATTCATCCATCAGCAATTTGCGAACTTCCAAAAAGGTACATAATTCTTTTAACCTTCAAAATTATTTCACATTTGTGAAATAAACAATAGCAACTTACGACTGTTATGTAGTTAAAAAAATGGAGATGATAGCAATGAGTTCAAAAGAGCTTTTATACAATCAGACTTAAATTTAATTCATTTTCATATAAAATAATTTTTTTTTCTTAAAAAATGCCTATATTAAAATTTTCCCCAAAACTTTTGCAAAAAATCCATGTTCAGAAATAAATTTTGAAAAAAATAAACAATAACAAACTTTTTGCGAACAACTTTTGCAAAAATCCATGTTCAGAAAAAAGAAACTACATTAATTTGCGAAAAGTAACGATTTTTGTTTTTCTAAAAAAAAATTACAATATCAAATTGTGTATGAAAAATTTAAAATTTCATTTCAAATATAATTGAAACTCAAAGTGTTAAAATTTAGAAACGGACAAGATTTAAAATGATGAAATTTTAATATCAATGTGTGAAAACAGAATTTAGAAGTTAGACAAGGAAAAAAAAACTGAAATTAGTTTATACTTTTCCGTTACAATTTTGGGATCATGGATCAAATTTTACCCTTGCTAATGCCCAAAAAGGTAGAATTTGGTTTTTAAAAAAATGAGGCACGCATCGCGTGCGTAAATTGCTAGTAATAAAAAATTAAAAGCCACGTGTTAAGAACATAAGATTGATGCAAAAATAAGAAATATATAAAATATGATATCTCAAATTCATGACAATGAAACTACTAAGTTCGGATTATATTTCAAAATAAGCTAAGTGTGAGATAGAAATTATAAATTTAGATTCGGTATACCTCTTCCTACCGAATTCCAAATCTCTCTAGCTATTTGAAGTTGCACAATATTTATTTCTTTTTTGCTCAAGTCATAGTTGTTTGTATATCTTATTTTATTTTATATGGAAAAAAAATTAAGTTTGCCGACTTCTCAAGTGTGAAATTTTTTTTTTAAGGAAAAGTGTGAAATATTTTATTATAACTTAATGACTTGAGTTATATAATTATTTTTAGTAATAATAATAATAATAATAATAATAATAATAATAATAATTATGATTATAATTATTATTATTGTTCTTATAATAATGATAATAATAATAATAATTATTAATAATAAAAGTTGTGTAAAAGTTGTAATAGAAATAAAATGATAATAATAGTAATACTATAAAGAAGATCTTATAATGTATTGCATAATAATGATTTACAAAGTAATAATATAATAGTAATAATATATTTTATAAAAGATAAGATCTTATAAATCAGATCAGATCAGATCAGAAAAAATAAGTTTAGTTCAGATCAGATAAGATAAGCTCATATCAGAAAATTTTAGGTGAACCAAACATAGCTTTAACTCATTGTTATATGCCATACAAAAATACATTTAAATAACACGTGAAAATTTAAAAATCTGCCTCTATTCTATTGAACAGAAGCAGAACATCCCCAAATACTAGTTAGAAAACAATTCAAGTTCGAATTCTTTTAGGAGAACCTTTCTCCATGCCTTTATAAACCAGCAAGTTGCAACTCCCAAACCATACTTTTTGATTATTAGTAGCGAAACGTGTCGATCAATTTTACTACGCAGAAACTTCCGACTCTCGACTCTCGACTCTCTCAACAAACCAACAACAAAAGTCATCTAAATTTTCTCTCTCCTCTCTCTCTGTGATCGCTGAATTTCTCTGTCTCTTCTCTCTCTCTTGCATCAATTTCCTGCTATGGCGACGGTCGGACACAACAATCTCAATGCAAAATTGGTACGCTTCGTTTCATGATTGCTTCTCTTTTCTGCTTTTCCTGCAATTTTAGGTTTTCGATGCTTCTTTTTTCTTTTTAAACTTCGCTTCATCTTCTTCTATTTCATCGATTATCACGTCAATTTTAACTTGGATGTTTTTTTAATTACAGGTACTTCTCGGTGATATGGGAGCTGGAAAATCCAGCGTCGTTCTTCGGTTCGTCAAAGGTCAATTTCTCGAGTTTCAGGTTAAAATCATCCTTTTTTTATATTTTAATTCATGAATTTTGGTTGAGATTTTTTATTTTAGTATACTTATGCTTATTGTTGTAATATGTGGTGCAGGAATCAACGATCGGAGCCGCGTTTTTCTCGCAGACGTTAGCAGTAAATGATGCCACAGTGAAATTTGAGATTTGGGATACAGCTGGTCAAGAGAGGTACCATAGTTTGGCGCCTATGTATTACAGAGGTGCTGCTGCTGCAATTATTGTATATGACATTTCGAGTCCGGTATATGATCACCTCCCTTCCTACTTGAATTGGATATTTTACTGTAATATGTTGCTTTGTGTTGTTTTATGAACCAATATTGTGAGAGGGAAACTAATTAGGACTGTTTTTGGTGTTAATTTTATGCTGCATGTGATAAATATAGTATTGGGGGTTCAGTATAGTAGTAAGGTAGGAGTAGAAGAAGTCGGTCTGTGGTACTGGTTACGACGCAGTGGCATATATGATAAGATGCTGAACTCTTTTCTATGTCTATGCACTATGAATGTCATTTGGATGTTTTTGGTTCAAGTTAAAGAAACTGATATACTTCTGAATTTATAATTGGGTTATGGTGTGATTTTGAGGATTGTAAATAAGGGTTTGACTATAAAGTCTTGTAGGGATCTAGATTATGGTTGTGATGTGAAAAGTCAATATGTGTTATATGATTTTGTGGGATGAGTTCAAATTGAACTGGTGATGTTCTCTATAGACGATTATGTTAGAAAGCCACGGAATAATGGTCAAGTGTTATATGTTGCTTTGCCTTTGAAAGCACTTGCGTTGCTAACTTTGATAATTGTGATGGTTTCAAAATTAGAGACTCCTGAGGAGTGGTGTCTTTTCAAAATTCTCTCTTATGGAATATAAGTTCGTGAGTCTGAAGTTGCTGGAAAATCCTGCCATTTATACCTGATTCTTTTCACTAGCTTTGTGGTGTTACTAATTGATTTAGTCGCCATGGCTCTATTAACAACTAAAGGCTTGATAAATGAGTGGTTTCTATTAAAACAATGTACGATCCGCCAAGGGGTGGTGGACTGGATTTGGGGGCGGGAGTTTATTGATCTCGTCTGATATCCTTTTCTTTTTCTTTTTTATTCTCTCTGGAAATTCTCCTTTTGAGGTGAAAACAATAGGTGCCTGACAATTTCTTTTGATCCGTAGCTGCATGTCTCTTGTCTTTATTGATTTTAAGCATGTAAGTATATTGCACTTTAAAGTTCTTGCTTATGTGTCTGAGGAGACACTGTGTCTTTAATAGGTTTTCTCGACTTATTTTTTATGCCTTGGAATCTTGGCCGCCTAAATTCAATTCTAACATCCAGTAAACTTAATTAGTTCTCATGTTCGATGACACTATCTCTCCTTTTCAAAGCTTGATTCTGTGGGGACTGGAGACTGTGGGATACTTTGTCTGAGGATCTTATCAATTCTACCTCTTTGTAGTACTTTATGACCTATGCGATTGCTGAAACACCCCTTGAAATTGCTTAAAGAATGTCCAACTTTGTTTTGGGATAAGGATTCTTGATTTTGTCCACTGTAATTCATTTAGAACCTTCAGCTTCCTTTCTTGGTAGTATTCATCAGATTTGTTGATGTCCTCCTACCTCATTAGTTTCAGATTCACCTGGTTAGTCAGCATTCTTTTATCTTTAGGTTATATGTTTTTGACCGACTATCACCAAGTTTCTTTCACAAATTAATAGACATTCATTCACAGAACCTGAAAATTTCACTGATCTTTCATGATAGAACTAGATTGCTGAACGTACTTCTCATAGTATTGTGGACTTTGTTCTATCCTCAATCATGAAAGGAAGACCTCCATTTGTTTTCCTTTATTCTTTCCTCCCCTTAACAAAGGGAATGTGCTTTTAAATGCATCTACTACGTTGCTGGATCTTGCTTGCCAATCTTTTTAAGTCAGCTTTAAATTTCAATCAGGTCGATTATGAGATATTTCGAAATCTTATTTCAAAAAGAGAATGTGCGGGCACTTTATGTAATCTCTAGGTCATTCTGCTTTTAGTGTTTCAATTGGGTATGTTGTGCATCATTTTGAAGCACCTATCTTTGTATGTTTTCCGCTGGGTTTGATGCAATTTAGAGTTCATGATGCAATGCTTATTTGGCTCTTTAGTCAGTGAATATCTTGTTTTTGTTCTAGTTCATTACTTTCTTATTCCTCTAGTTGCTGAAATACCTTATTCTAAAACTGCAAAAGAGAAATGTATAAAGTCTTTTGGTGATTTTTGCCATTATAGAAGATTATTTTCTTACTTTGGAAGTGTGATGAGGGATTTATTCTATTTGGTAACATAAGTTTGCAATCAGAGTACAGAAATTGGAGACTCTAAGGAAACACAGTAAGCATGTAAACTGAGAAACGGCACCATATCGGTCATTATGATGTTGCTGCTAGAATATAGTGGCTCTCATGCTCCTGATACTGAAAATGTTTATTTAGCTTGTCGGAGGGCTCTTCAAAAATCTGAAAAGTACTCTCATGCTTTTCATTGTGGAGGCAAAAGGCCCCCCCCCCCTTTTTTTCCCCTCCTGAGAGCACCATTGAGTAATTCTTATATGTATGATGTGGCTAACTTCTTACCTCAGTTTATTGGTATGAGTGCCAGTTCCCAGTTGTGCACTGTGCCGATTCTTGTGGGTAGTTGAACAATCTCTATGAATGGTGTTTAGTCACTATTGTTTATGAAGGATGCTTTATCTTTGTTTAAGTTGTGATAGTATAATCATGCAGTATTATGTTAGTTGTATTTGGTTTTCTTAATTTCTTTTTTTAATGTCTGAAGTATGATTTGCAAAATTATAACATGAAGTCATATCTCCCAGTTTCTTTTGATTTACTATTTGAGTAAGTAGTGCATTTTGTTTTGGAACCTTCTCTATTGACATTTGTTAGTTATGTTGATTCTTTATGAACATTCCTCCTGGAGGGTTGCATCATTTGAGTTTCTGATTTTAAATTTCTTTCAGGAATCTTTTACCCGTGCTAAGAAGTGGGTACAGGAACTTCAGAAACAAGGTATGTGCAGCCTGGTTACCTTATTGTTTGATTTATTTTGTTGATTTGGAGAATAGGTAACATGAATTGCTTTGTATCGGAAGGCTTGATTTGTTTATCTTGACTTCTAAGTTTCATGGTTCGCTGGTGGTTTATTATTGCAGGTAATCCAAATATGGTAATGGCTCTGGCAGGGAACAAAGCTGATTTGGAAGAACGGAGAGTCGTTTCAGCTGAAGTGAGTATGATATTTTCTAGTTCAGTTCTATGTCACTTCCCCCCCCCCCCCCTCCCCTCTCCCCCCACCCCACCCCGAAACAGAACCAAAATAATCTAAGTTGACATATCTCTCAGTGTTGATCAGATCTGATTTAAGCTATTGTTGCACTTGTCTTAGTCCATGTCAGTTGATGAAATTAGAGCTGAGCCCTGTTTGTTTCAAATATATGATTTCTCTTGCAAAACATGTTTGCCATATTCGCATTCCCCAATAATCA
This sequence comes from Beta vulgaris subsp. vulgaris, assembly GCF_026745355.1. Taxonomy (NCBI): domain Eukaryota; kingdom Viridiplantae; phylum Streptophyta; class Magnoliopsida; order Caryophyllales; family Amaranthaceae; genus Beta; species Beta vulgaris. Next base: position 39,694,081 of record NC_079205.1, read on the forward strand.
ATCAGGGTATGCTTAAAATAGAGTACTTTGTAGTTTGCATACATATTAAGCTGAATGTTCATATTTTTTATCATGCGCATTTTTTCCTAACATATACGCATTTTTGCATCAAACTAAATATTCTTTTCCCAGAAAATGGTTTTAGTCAGTAAAAAAAGCACTCTAGTTAAAAAAAAAAGTTACATGAGTACCCCTCTCAGCTTTAAATCGTAAGTCTTGGAAGGCAATGTATTGACTCTTGCAGATATTCTTTTAGGCTGAAAGTTGTTAATCCTGTATCACTCTGCATATGCCCCACATATCACTGTATATCCATGCATATTCTATTTTTGGTTGTTCAGTAGTATTAGTTAATTTTCAGTTGTTATTGGCACTCCTTAATACTTCCTTCGTTCTATCATAATCGCATCATTTTCCATTTTTGGAAAGTTTTATATAATTGCATCATTACCTTATATGGTAATTGGCTCTCTCTATCTTTTTCCTATCAAATGGTTTCTTTTGTTTCTTTCACTTTAACTCTCTATTTCTCTCCTCATCACACGGGCTCCTTACTATATGTGCAACCCCATTGATGCAATTATAATGGAGCGGAGGAAGTAGATGTGAAGAGTCCATATGGAAAAACATGGTCGAACCAAAAGAAGTACAAGAACTCGACAATAGAGGAACTGGGGGGGGGGGGTTACTTATTGCTGTCTGCTAAGTTGACTATTACATTGTTGTGAACATTGTGCTGGTTGATGGCTGTTGCAGATCAGTGTTCTTTTTACTGACGTGCATCTTCGTTGGCTCTATCTTGGCTTATTTGGCTGGAAGTAGTTAGCCTTAATGGTGTCTTAAGAGCTAATTCCATTGCAACTGACAAGTTAGATCCTTTTAAGAACTGTGGTATTAGTTTGTGGGTTAAACAAAAATAAACATAAGGAGTCGAGGTTGTTTGTTTCCCCCAAGATTGGATAATTAGTCCTCATAACTTGAAGCGGGTTGTACTAGCTGCCTAGTGTCGCCTTATACTTGGATGGACCTTGGAGATAATTCATGTTATTGCAATAGTCATCCTTCTTAAGGTAGAATATTCCAATTGACACATCTTTCCACAAATATAAGGAGAGGATGTGCACGTATGCCACAGAAATTATATACTAAATAATTTCTCATGGGCCCAACAGTAGCCTCCTTCCCGAAAAATTACGTGCTTTCTTAAGTGATGTACTGCATACTAAATCTGTTCGTTGATCTGGTCTATACTGTGGTCAGGAAACAGTGCATGGATCTCTCTTGAATAGTTGAGGGCTTCTTTGCTTGTTGATGTGCTTTTGTTTCCCTCTTGTTTTATTCTCTTTATATCTAATATGTATCTGTGTTAGATACTCAGCATTTTGACATGGGTATGGTGACTTTGACATGGGTATGTTCACTTTGATTGTGTTGAACTAGATTATGCAAAATTTTAATCGAAGGGAAGTCTAAATTCGGACACTTATCAACGTAGGACACAGTTAGCTGAGCCTCAGCAACATAGATCCATGTTCAAAATATTCTGAAACTATGAGTATTGAATGCAAGTACATTTGGTAATTTTGCAGGAGGCACGCACATATGCTGAAGAAAATGGTCTCTTCTTCATGGAAACATCAGCAAAAACAGCTCAGAATGTTAATGAGATCTTCTATGAAATAGGTTGGTGACATACATTTTATATTTTGGAAAGTTCTATTTAGTTGTGGTTTTGACATGCACAGGCCGATTTGTTAAAGTGGAATGAACAGGTAGGACAGTTATTTTAAGTTAATAGCATTTGGATATAACCTTGCATGATAGATGGTTCTGTTGACATCTCACAGTTATTTGTTTGATAATTGGGCATGAAGCAATACTTTCTGTGATGTAACACAATTACATTACAGGGAAAATGTTCTGTTTGCATCTTACATGATGATTTGTTGGCTACTTGTTCCTGGAATATTACTTTGCTGGTGAGGATGTTTTTATTCTTGGAAGTGAAATATTATAATCTCTTCTGTGGGCAAACTAGTTAATAATTAAGGTGTGAGGAAAGAAATGATGTTTGATAAATGTTCGTGCACCCCATTCTGGGCACTTGTTTTCCTCGCTGAACATCTTGAACTACTTGGACCTGGTAGTTCTAGTTCTTTTGTCGTGTCTTTTGTCAGAATGTTTTGTTAATTTGTTTCAATTCTACATCAGCCTTGACTCTACTTCTGTAGAAACTTGAGCATTTT